>NC_087070.1:35993533-36346099 GCF_963678635.1 Symsagittifera roscoffensis
AAAAAATGTTCCGGACAAAGTTTTTGGTAGACCTTGCAAAGCTCGTTTTTTGAAAACTACAGGGTCTTTCAGTTAGAATGGTTTTTTTGAAACGTCTATAACTTTTTAATGGAACATTGGATTTAACTGATTCTTTTTACTTTTATTATATAACAGATTAAAATTTTTGAACACGTACATAAGAGTTATAATAACTGCTGGAAATGTCCGCCATTTTCTTGAATACAAAGATGTAACCGCTTCTCAAAATTTGTTGCTGCTTTCACTTCCTGCGCCGGAGTTATTGTTCCACAAGCGTTCTCCACAGTTTGCATAAAATTTGGGACTGTCTGGGGGTTAAATATCATTTTACCCAAATGACCCCATAGCCAAAAATTCAATGATTCAAGCCTGGGCTTTGGGGTGGCCAAGGAATCGCACTCCTCCTGCTTATAATCCTCGCGCCAAATTTTAAGTGGAGCCACGTGACGATTTTTTCTGTGCAGTGGCACGTTGCACCATCCTGCATAAACCACAGGCGCCGAAGATCGCGGCGTTGTCAGAAGAATTGGCCAGAGTTTAGACTGCAACATGCCAAAGCCCGGACTTGAATCCATTGGATTTCTGGCTATGGGGTCATTTGGGTAAAATGATATTTTGATGCCAACACCCAGACAGTCCCAAATCTTATGCAAACTGTGGAGAACGCTTGTGGAACAATAACTCCGGTGCAGGGAGTGAAAGCAGCAACAAATTTTGAGAAGCGGTTACATCTTTGTATTCAAGAAAATGGCGGAAATTTCCAGCAGTTATTATAACTCTTATGTACGTGTTCAAAAATCTTATTCTGTTATATAATAAATGTAAAAAGAATCAGTTAAATCCAATGTTCCATTTAAAAGTTATAGACCGTTTCAAAAAACCATTCTAACTGAAAGACCCTGTAGTTCTGATTTTCAAAACCGCAGATTAATCTATGCTTTTCCATTCTTTTGCATGGAAGTTATAATCTGGATGGTGAAGATGGTGAACCTTTTTTGTTTTTTGCTTGTGGGGACATGGGCTTGGGAGTGAGACCCGAACTGAGGGATAGACTGTCCCCCTCTCCATTTGGACCAATCAGTCGTCTCTCAGAAGCTCCAGCTGCTCCCCCGAGCGAGTTCTTCTTCTCACCACCTGAATTAAAAACGAACGATTAAACAAAACACAGTTGAGATACATCGGAAAACTGGAAATGCACGCAGAGAATTGAGTCATGATCAAAGAAAAATATAGCCAATCAAGGTCCGCAAGAGGCATGGTTGCGCACAATTGTAGTGTTTGTATAAAAGAATTAACGTAATTAACTTTAATGAGCAAAAATTGTGCTAAATAACGTCGAAAAAACTGCATACACAAGAAAAAAACATCAGAAGAAAAACTTGGAAATTTGGAAAGTATTAGAAACTCACAAAATTGAATGAAACGTACACCGTTTAAGAAGAGATTGTGAAATTACAAAAAAAATGGTAATAGATTTTTTAGGTCGACTAAATTGATTTTCCGAGCGCTCGCAGAACAAACACTATAAAGACCATATTTTGACAAAAGATTTGACAAGGTTTTGATCAAAATATTGCGCTTTATGGCACGCGCTCCCCTCGATATTTCAATATATTTGCTTTACAGGCGCCTTAAGAAAAATTTTATGGTTGGTCGGTCAAAAATGGATGTCATAAAAATGTAACAAAAGGAGTACGCTTAGGGTGGTGAGAGGATCGAATCCCTGAGGGGGGTGGGCATCCGAACCCTCGACGCCCTGCATCACCCCCTGGTTTTGATATTTATCTGCACTTAGCAGTAGACACTCTCGGTTCGAGGCCACGATTCTTTGCTCTGACCAAAAAAACATCATTTATGACCGTAACTGTGAAAATTTGAATTCAGACCGTAGAACCAGAAAGTAGATCCGTAGACCCCAGACTGCGGGAGTTACAAACATCTGGTCAGACTGGGGGATTATAAAAAACCGTGCAGACCATAAGCACCAAACACATATATTCAGATTGACACATCAGGGGGACTGAAAATATGTGTTCAGATTGAGGGGACAAAAAGTATTTTTTGAGACGCGGTGACGAAAGCAGTCCTTCAAACAGTAAAAATCAAAATCATCTATTCAGATCACTGGAACTAAAAAGTATCTGTTTAGACGGCAGTGAGTATTAAAAATGTATGTTCCGACTACAGGGACGAAAACATTTGTTCAGAGACAAAGAACTAAAAATGACGGTTCAGACCGTAAGAATCAAAAGTAATCCTATAGACCCCGAAGAATAAAACATGTCTGTTTAGACTATAGGGATTAAAATTGTCTGTTCATACCGTGCCAATCAAAATAATTGTTCAATCCAGGGGCGGGTCTAAGATAAATTTTGGGAAAAAAAACAGGTCAAAAAAGTCAATTTTAGGCACTTTTTGGAAAATTTTGCCGTTTTTTGGCGCGCGCTCCCCATATTTATTATATATTGACGCCAAAGGCGCCTGCACTGTAGAATTATTTTAGGATCGGACGGCCAAAAATGGATTTCTTAAAATGTACCAAAGGGGGACCCTTTGGGTCGGCAGGGGGTCTAATGCTCCAGCCACGCCATACACCCCAAATCCACCCCTGGTTCAGTCAGTTGCACTTCTCTTTTTTAAAGACAGTTGTCCAAAAGAGGAGCGCAAAATCACAAATACTAAAAAATGCTTTTTTTGCCAAATATGGACAAAAATTAATATTGACAAAATCAAACCCTTTTCTTGAAGAATTTATGTATAGGGATATAGTAAAGTACCGAAGCCTATTAAAGAAAAGTTTTCAAATTTTCGCGAACCTTCATTTAAAAAATATTTTTTCAGTTATACGCCTTGAAAACAAATAATGAGTGAGAACAGAAAAAAATAACCGTAACAATACAATCAGTCTTAAGCTCATTCCGAAGTTTGACAATGACATAACTAAAATCCAAGTTTTTATAAATGATTGAGTTTTTTCCTCTAATGAATTGAGGCAAATAGCCAGTCATTTTTAAAAATTGATTGTAAAAGTTTCGTTGAGCAAGAAAAAAATTACTTAAAGCCAAAAAAATCATGCTTTAAAAGTTCCAACATGCAGTTAAAATACAATTTTAAAACTTAAATCAAGTCAGAAAAACTTCCGACTGAACTTTGAGGCCAACGGAGCAATCATCTCTCTCCACATAATCTTACTTTGTCTCAGATAGCTTAATGAGTACTTAACGCATCTAGTTTAAAAATTTGCTTAATTGCTTTAAAAGTTTCGGCAGATTCTTTGCAGAATGTGCAACAACAAAATATAATTTTACCAAAATTAGAAAATAGGTTCAACACAGAGGCCAAGCGGAGCTTTACACCACTTGCGATAGAACACACTCATGGGTCGAAAAGCATGAGTCGAAAAACAACTAAAAAACGTTGAAAAAAACTAGATAAACCGAAATTTTTGTATGCCTCAATGAAGGACACCTAGGGTCCAGCTAAAGCTTGAGGTTCGTGTTTGATATTTTTGACCTCGTTTTACTGATGCGCGATGAAATGCTGATTTAAAAAACTGGACATTGCCCAAAATTTTAGTTGTTTCTCTGCTAAAAATAAGCAGGAAGAATGAAAAATTTCGAGATTTTTCTAGTTTTCCTGAAGTAAACACCTTTCTCTTCCAAAAAATAGTAAGTTATTTTTTTTCTGCATAAAACACTTGCGCCAAATCTTCTCTCAGCTGAAATTATCATCTCGGATTTTTTCAGAAAATTCAGTATCTTCAGGGTATTTTTTTAATAAATGGTCAAATTTCAAAAATTCAGGCTAGCTTTTTAAAAAACTGTCAAATTAAAAAAATTGACATTTCAATATTGGAAACTTTTTTCAGCTAAAAATAGGTCGCGGCCGTTAATACAGAGAAGGTTCCAAAAATTTGGTTTCTCATTTGAACACTTAACCTGAGAAATGGCACGGAAATTTTCGATTAAAAGCAAAAAATTCCAAAAAACGGTCAAAGTTTCAAAACTATCACTTGTTTGAAGACGGCCAAAATTTCTTTCTTAAACACTGGGCGTAGCAAACTATTATTGTATGCTTCTACCTATTATATTATGTATGCGATTAAACCTATTATAGTCCAAATAACGGTCATTAAATCAGAAAGTTGACATTTCTGGGAATCATAGCTTTTGGTTTAAAAAATTGGGCGTAGCCACCTATGCGGGAAAAATTAATCCAAGCTGAAAATTTGATTGAAACCAAAAACCAATTTTGGTAGTGCATTTCTTGAAAAAATATATCAAAAATGGTCGAAACATTCTGACTTTTCCGAGAGCCATAATTTTTTTGTGTCAAAAAAATTTGGGCGTAGTCGCTTGAGTAAAGGAGTTTCCCACAACCCGTTTGTTGTATTGAACGCAAATCTCAGATATGGTAGGGTATATTTTAATAAAATTCATGGAAATTAGAAAAAAAGCTTAAAAAAAACTTTTAAAAAATTGACTTTTTCGAGGACGGAACTTTTGTGTAAAAAAATTGTGAGTTGCAGTTAATGCGAGGAGCTTCCCGCCTAACTAGAACCCAGTAACTCTAACCCAGTAACTTCATTGAACACAGAACCAGAGGTTTGGGATGTTATTTACCGAGAAAAATAAAGAAGATTCAAAAACGTACGGAAAAATCAAAATTTGTCATCTCCGAGGGCCATTATTTTATGTGTTAAAATTAATTGGGTAGAGTCGCTTCTGAAGAGGAACTTTTCAAATCCGTTCTATTTATTAAACCAAAAAACTCAGATTTCGTAGATTGGTTTTTGGGAAAACGAAAAAATCAAAAGTATTGGTCATTTACTCCCCCGACAGACTTTTTCGAAGGCTGTAGACAAAGGGGCAAAAGCAAAAAGATAGCAGTGGAGTGCGCAGGCACACAAAAATGAAGGTGGTCTTTCTATGGATACCCCTATTTTGAAAATAGATAGAAGGGTTCTTGAGAAAAAAACTAAGTTTTTCGCTAAGTAAGCTAGTTTCAACGCGAAAAAAAAATCTATATCCCGGTTTGATAACGCTTGCTAATCGCAAGCATAAAGAGAAGAGAATTAGCACCAAAAAAATCCTGCTAAGCGGAATATATTTTTTTGTTTAATAAAAAATCAGAAGTTACTTATTTTTATCAGGAATATGCTTGCATGGAGCATATTAAATAATTTAACAAAAGCCGCAATTGACTAGCCAGTTTTTAGGCTCGGAGTTTGAGCGAGTTTTTAATTTGTCTTTTAAAAAGTGTTCTCCCTGCAACTCTCTAATTAAATTTAAAAAATTTTGTTGCAGTTACATAGCAAATACCTAATTGCTATTGTTGACTATTTCGATCATCATTCGATTCTCTTTAAAATTTTCTCTTAGATTGGTAGAAGTAAGCTTTATTCATGCTAACTCTCTGAAATTTTGGCGAATGTTGTTAGACCATTAAAATTAGAAATTTTTGTTTTTTGATTTTAAAAAAAGATGCTTTGAATACTTGCTGATCTATATCCTTCAAATCTTACTTAATATTACTTAAACTGCCTCGTGGAATACATTTTAAAAAGAAAAGAAACATTGAAAAAGAAACATTCTTATGACTCGAATTTAAATGCATTGGTTTTTGAAATCTCCGTTACTATGTTTTCAAAAAGGAAAAATTGCCAAATTTTTTTAACAAAAAAAAACACCGTACTGTTTGCTTTTCTCAGGTCTGTTTTAGTGCCCATGTGCATTAATTAAAAAAACTGAGCCCACAAATGCAATTTGTTGGTCTTAGCTTTCAAAAAGAGCACTCCAAACGGCATTACTTAAAAATTTGGCGATGGCAGAAAGAATCTAAGCAAAACAGGTTCCTTATACTGTGGAAAAACTTGAAAAACTCATTTAGTTGACCTGCAATTTCCGCATCTGATTTCCAGGAAAATCTATCGTAAGCTTTTGGGCCCAAACTTTAATTGTAATTCAACCAAATGGATTTGCCGACCTCTCTTAAAGCAGTCTAAGGGTTCTGTTTTCTGTTTTGCTCAAACTCTGCTCCGTACCCGAAGTTTTTTTTAATAAAAAGATTGGCAAAAAACGCCTTTGTAGAAACAAACTTTTGACCAGAACCCAAGTTTTTTTCGGCGCAAGCTATTTCCTCAAAATTACTGTATTTTGGCACCAAATGCGCCCTAAGAATAACTAACAGGTAAACTAATTTTGTTTTTTACAAAAAATCTCAAAACTATATGTATGAAGTAATTTCAGTCGGACAAGCGATTCAATCAACCAAGTACTTATGTTTAATGACGCATTTTAAAATTTTGAATATTTCGCTTGGAGAACTTCCTGCCTTGTGCCTTGCGGCCCGATCTGAGGTGCTCGCCTTCGATTCGACTGAAACGGCCGAAAGATGTCCACTTTCAATTTATTGAGTCTAACGATGAAAAAATCATAATAATAACGTGGTTCCTGCGAATCGCAGAGGAGCTAACAGTAATCCTTAACAGGCCTGTCGAAGGATAGTCAATTTGCATTATCTCCTCACAGACTGTTTTATTTTATTGAGCGCAAATCTTTTTTTGCGACTCAAGGTCGTTTTTTTGCGTCTAGAATTTTCACATGGTACCGCTAATGCAGCCGGAATTGGTCAGGCTCTGGTAGAACTGAAGCTAGAGGTCAAGTGAGAGCTTGTCCTCACACACTATCACTGCCATGGAATGAGATCGAATACATGATCTGACAATTTCAAAATGAACGCCTAACCACTCTGCTAAGTGCCTCTAATGATGATGAAAACCCCTGGTGATGATGATGTGGGTCAAAGTTTCACAGATAATCTTGTGTTTGTATATCAAAGTCTTCTTTTTCAATCTCTCACCTCCTCTCGCTTTCAAAATTTAGATTTTATTTTTTTTCTCATTTCAATGAAAACGTATGGTCATAAAAATCAGCTCATGTCAAAAAATGCCCATTAGTCTATGCTATTCACGCTTTTTTATACATTTTTTAAATATATTTTTTTACGCTTCTTAAAACTATCTGGCTGCGTGTTGGGTTATGGGAATGAATCGAAGGATCTTTTTATTTATCCCCCCTTTTGCGAAGGGGTGGTCGATACTAGGTACATAGTTCACATAAGCTTAACTGTTAAATTAGTTCATTATAGGGGTGAAAATTCGTTACTAGGTACCAAAGGGGCGGAATAGTTAAAGAGATCCTAATCAAAAAGCAGTCGATTACCTCTCTTAGCTTCAATATTGCGTTGTTCGACCAGGTTAGTGGTGCAATAAGTTCGCTTAGCAAACGACTTATCGGCACTGATGGTCGACAACGACTGACTCCTACTGTTTCGGTAAGTAAGAGGACTCATCATGCTTTCTAAGTGCTTTAGGGGTCTAAACCGATCTGAAAAAAAATAATGATGCTCACACAGTTTGATCATAGAAGATCATAGTAGACCATTCAGTAAGTCATACATCATGGAAGACCTTTAGTTTCATCATGGTAGCCATACAATTCTCATATATGATAGAAAACTAATCATATTTTTTCAGGTAATTTAGAACTGTATGAAATGTAAGGGTCATAGTATGAGCATTGTATGACTAGCAATTTTAGTCACCGCGTGAAAGTGGGAAGGGTTGCATTTTAGAAAATGTAATTTTAGCTTCACTTTCATATCGGAAAAATCATTAATCAGGACTAATCGTTTTCAAGGTAAGATCATTTTGGTGTTTTTTTTCAGAATTTAATGGGCCCAATTTCTAAATTAAATTAATACTCGCAGTTAGGTTTCAACTTGAAACGTCGTCTTTTCTGTTTTACGGCTAGAAACTGATTTTTTTTTATTTTGAAAATTTGATCATAATGCTCTAATCTAATTGGTTGAAATTAACAGCAGCAAAAGAAAATATTGATTTCTATTCAAAATAGAAGCTTTATTAACAATTTGGTAATTTTGGACCGTATTGCAGTAAAAAACCCGAAACTTTTTTGATGTGGACTGACCTTCGATTTTGCGCAGGTGCATCTGCTGATATCCTCCAGCTCCCCCCAATCCCATAAGAGGGGGAGGGGCCCCATTGTAGCTCCTCTGCTGGGGTGGGGGTTGTTTGTTCACCACGGGGGCAGGTGTTTCCCCACTTTTGTACGCCAGAGTAAACTAGAGAATATATAAAAAAATTCAAATTCAAACTTTTCGAGGTAGTTGAACTTACAATATGAAAGAAAAACAAAACTAAGAGACTCTAAACAAAACAAAAATTTTAAAATTTTTTTCTAAGCATAGCCTGAAAAACTCATATTGTTCTGATTGTTTTGGACTTCTACAAATCATACATATTATGAAAAAACTTTTGCCCTTTGAAAATCATTTATTTGATTTCAATCGGGACTTTGGCCGAAAAGACAGAAAGGCTTACTTTTCCATTCTTCTGTGCCAAAGCAAATTTTGAGGGTCAATCGAGGTGATTTTGAGGGTGAATTGATGCAGACTTGAATAAAAAAAGCGGAGAAAATTTCAACAAAAAAGAGAAAAAAACCAAAACAAAAACAAAAAGCAAACAGGACTACTCGAATAAAAAAAATATCATTAAATTTTCCGAGAGAGCTTTAAACGTTACAAGTTTTTTGAAAAAATCACAGATCTGACGTCATTTAGCAAAAAATTTAATCTTTTCTGTTTTTTTTGTAAACGTTCACCCCCACACACTGTCAGAAACAAAGTGTACATTTTGCAATTGTTAACGAGTTAAATAAACGGATTGCTTGTCTCAATTGAACTTGAAAATTCTGAAACTGATTATTTTGCCGTTTTTGCGATAATAGAACACGAAGTATATCTCGTTTTGATTCTCCCACTAAAGCAAGTTGACAATTCATAAACCCCAACACAATTAAGAAAACCAATTGCATATTAAAATTTTTTGAATTTGTTAGCTAAAGACAACTCCGTAAAACAATATCTATAAAACACAATATTATGCATGTAATCCAAAATTGCAATTTGCTGTTGAAATCACGCTACGTGGTTTTCCCGTTGCGATTTCAAGTTCTTGTAAAGATTGCTCGCAAGAGCATTACGAGCTGAAATACTGGGCTGTTATTGATTATCCTGAGGCTCATTGCCAATAACGTGTCGTTCAGAGTAATGAACTAATTTTTTGCTGTTTCTTTTAACATATCAACTAACTGCTTTGTTTCTAGACGACTGGGGTTGACCTCATGGATGTGCCTGCGGTCAATCAAAAAACAGATTCTATGCAAATACTTATTGTCATTGGTCATTCAAGAGAGCGGTAGATTTCGTATCACGCGTTTCGTGAAAGCGTCTCCAATTATGAAAAAAAACTTCGCAACTTTATTGCTTATTTAAGTTCTTCTGTTAATAAAATCTGCAAATCAGAATTTTATTGTCTAGATGCTTTGAAAATAATGGTATGGTTTTCTTTTGTTTTAATTTCAAATAACTAAAAAAAATGCCATTTTAGACAGGTTCAAAAACGAATTTCAACTTCCAGAAAATGTCTTTACAATTATGCCATCTCAATATTTTGTCTCATATGGATCGTTGTAATAGATTTAATTATTCACAAATCATCAAACTACTTAATGCAAAACTCTTTAGTATCTGAGTGAATAGGTTTTTTTCAGTTGTTTTTTTTACACTAGTCTCATTTCAGACTGAAAGCAAAACTATTAGCGACGTTGACAGACGCAAAGAAATTTCAAAATTCTGACATAAATAAGAAAACTGTTTTTGATCTAAAAAATGTAATAGAAAAAATTGACTCAGCAAAAACTAACAGAACTTAAAAAACAAATTTTATATTTTTAAGCTTCGTTTAATAAGACTAAAAACAATTTTAAAAATGACTTTCGAGTTTATGAAATTTATATCAAAAAGTTTTTCGAAAATTTTGAAACCAATAAAGTAAAAGCTAAAGTTAATGAACATTTTTGGAGAATTACGCTGAAGTCTACTGTAAAACAAAAACATAAAACCTGGAACGAAGTTAACTTTAAAAGAATGAATTACATTTTACTTCGGGATTATGACCAATAACTTTTGCATCATTATTGAAGGTAGTGTCTTGGATAACAAAAAAAAATTGAATGCCTGAAATCTTACGTCAAAATAGATTGAAAAAAAAAAACAAACAAGCAAGTAGAAACGTTCACCAAAAAACTGCACAAATGATCACCTTTTAAGTATTACGGATTGCTGATTAAATCGGGTCGGGTGATTTTCCGTTTTTTTATTTTAGGTAGTCAAAGCTGCCGGCAAGGGCAGTGAAAGGTGAGTTGTTGGATTATCGTTGACTATCTTGAGGGTAGCTGCCATTAATTTGTTACTGACAGTGTTCATTTCAGTTTTTGCATTTTCTTCCAGCTGATTAACTAAATGATTTGGTTCTAAGCGGACGAGAATGAACTCATGGCAGTGCTCGTATTCGTATGAAAAAAAACTTCATCTCAAACAATAAGTGTCAACAGATATTTATGAGAGCGCATTTTTCTTATCGTCAATGAGTCTTAGATTTCGCATTACAGTTTTTAGCGGAACTATGCCCTTTTCTGATTAGTCAGTTTTGCCTTGTTCAGCCCTTTTGTTGATAAAACTTGTGATTTTTAAACCAGCTTTTTTGTTGCTGTGAGTGTAAAAATTTTTGTTTTGTTTCAATTTCAGAAGTTCATTTTCAACGACGTTTTCAACAGGCTTTAAACTCATTTTAATTGCTGTATAGAGACAACAATCAAAACTTGGTAAATTGTATCACCGATTGGTGTTTAATTCTATGAAATGCTTTTACAGGATTTTTATATGGGGAGTTTCTATGGTATTGTCAATTTCGTCATGGTGGTTATTATGGTTTTGAAAAATTTGTCCATTGCAATATGCTGGTGTTAGATGATTCGGTATGGGATACTTTTGCGTGGGATTGCATGTCCTGTCACCAAAATTCCAGATGAAACTGCGTAACCGAATTTTCTTTGGCAGTTGATTCTCTATCACATTGAGGTCCCTATCTATTGCACTTAAGAAAAAAAAACAGCAGTGTTATAGAAAAGTTAAAATACGTTTTCGGAAATTTGAGCATGTCTGAAGCTAAAATGTAGCTGCAACTGAAATCGGAACTGCTAGCAGAAAAAGTCCGATTTTTATTTACAATTTACTTAATTTTTCAAAAAAGTTTTAGATTTCTGCAAATTGAATAAGGACGAGGTGAGATGAGTCCCCTCAAAATTTTTTTTATTGTTAGTGCGAATGATTTTGAATGCTATTAAACAAAATTATACAACAAAAAAAGAAACTCAATGAAGACAGAATGAAAGATTAAGAGATCAATAAATATTTGTAAGCTCTAATTTGATACTGACCTGGTTACCGTTGTCGGCCGGCAGTCGCATCTCGCGAGATGATTAGCAAACTACTCTTGGTTTTGTTAGTTGTAGTAAGCAGTTTTCAGTAGCTAAAACAAAAAAAAAACTTGTTTACGAAGTCGAAATTTTGTGCCCTTGGAAAGAAGTTCTGATTTAAACAGCATTTAAAACAATTCGATTCTGAAAATGTTCAAAGTCAAATTCAAGTACTGAAATCTGATGTTCAAAGTCAAATTCAAGTAATTTTTTGCAAAATTTCATAAATAATTAAAATTTATTAAATAATTAATGAAACAAAAACTCGAAAACTGTTTAGCCCACAAAAACAAATCAGCTCAGAATTGAAAAGGACTGAATGCTTCGACAGCACATTGAAGTTAACTTAAAAGTTTTTGAGAGAAAAAAAACGAAAAAAATTGAAACAATTTTCCTTTCTTTGTCCCCACCAAGCCTTGTATAGTACAAAAGCATTGATAGTACTTCAATTGAAATAAAAACCATTTTTTTATATTATTTTTTTCCTTCTTATACCCGTCACAAAAACGTATAGTACAAAAACGTCCCAATTTATTGTAATAAAACTGAATGACTTTCTTAATTCATTTTCTATTTGGAATGATTAAGTCAGCCGGCGTACGCGTGTTAATCATCCCAAAATAACGACATTAGCCGTTTTCAAATCCGTACAATTTTATATTAAAAACGATCAATTTCTTTGAGCTACGAACAACAATTTCTTTCAGATACCAGGTTAAAAAAATTTCAGTCAAAAAAGGGTAGTTTAAAATTTAAAAATTAACGAAATAAAAAAGCACACCAGGAAAATTTCGTCGCTTTTTTCGAAAGTCCAAACAATAACATTACAAACAGTCATGTAAAAGGACAAAACTGGAAAGTTACCACAGCCTTTTAACTAGTGTTAAATATATTTGTCGCAAAAAATCTTGAGACATCATCAATTTTGAGCTATTTTTTTTAACCCCAACAGCTAAATTACAGTGGAGTGCTATAAATTTGAGTAGTTTTGAAAATAAAAACGCTCCATCAGCTTTTTTCATTTCTATTTGGTATGATTTTGATTGCGCAAAAACTAGTCACGCTTAAATATTTCGCGCGTATGCTTTATCATCAGAGCTAAATTCCCAAAAGAGCAAACAAACTAGTGTACAGAATTGATTATATATATTTCGTTACTTTCTTCATAACAATTTCATTATGAATCAATCTTGGATTCATAACATTTCAAAACTATTTTCTGAAAATTTTATTAGTGAGTTTTGAAGTTTAGAAAAAAAACCAGCCACTAATGAAGAGTTGCTTATGCTTTCCAACTTTAATTTGACAATCTAGAAAAAATTTGCAGGTTTTTAAATTTTTTACATGAAAGTTTGACCTTTTGAAAATTTTTTCTTCAGTTTGGTTTTACAAGAAAGGGAAATTTTTTTTCAATTTGTAGATAATATAACCAGGTTAATGAAAAAACAAAAATACAAACATTGACCTTGAAGTTTTTTCTTTGATTTCAAGGAACAAATGAACGGTTTTTTTCTTCACGTTTTTGTCCTTTTGTCTGCAACTAATCAAGATATAAGATTGAAATTTTAACACAAGCTAGAATAATTTATTTTAAAGGCTCTTATTGAATCCAAAACTGAAAAATTTTATTTTGAAGGCGTAAATTAGCCGCCAGTAAAGCAAAAATGGTTTAAGAGGTGTTCTTGCTCTGAAACACCCTCAAAAAGAAAATAAGAAAATTTAATTTATGGGCTCAAATTGGTGCACGGGGGAGGTAATTATCTATTTTTGTCTCAAGGCGGTAGAAAAACGACAGACAAACATCTTAAGCTCACTTAATCTGGCGTCAAATAATGGTTAATTTTATGCAAAAAATTTTGCGCTGATGATATAAATAAACCAACAAAAGAACTATTCCAGCTGATGTTTTGGGAAAATGACATCTATTTCATGGACAAAAAAGAGAGACAGGATAACTGCTTATGAAAACTATACACAGGGTTCTCATAAGCAGTTATCCTGTATCTATTTTTGTCTAAATTTCTAGTATACACGCCCAAGACCTTTTAATATCAATTCGTCAAAACAGATACGACCATTTTTTCCAACACCAAACCAAGTTAATCTTTCAAATTTTTTGTCTGTCGTATTTCCGGGGCCTAGAGATTGAAAAAGATCTTCAGTGTCCCTAGAAAAAAATTTAAGCCCACTTTTTAAACTCGTTGTGTTGTTTTTGAATGTTTCCAAAGCAAGAACACCTCTGAAAATATTAATAAGTTACTGGCTATTTTACAACTTCAAAATAAATTTCAGTCCTTTATTTTTAATGGATGCAGAGAACAGGATAATAGCCTGCGGGGGAAATGTGTTCATTTAATAGTTGAAAGCAAAGAAAAATTTGCTTTTTTAATGTCCCGTGACTGTAGAAAGCGTGTCAAAAATTGAGTGAAAGTTGAGGACAGTGTTGAAGTTGGTGGGGGCAATTGGTTACATCGTTGCTTGGGAGATAAGAGCAGGGGTGGAGAGAGTTTTCTAGAGATATGGGCCAATTTTTTATTTTAAAAAAAAAGTTAGCGCTATTCAACTGCTCCTCAAAATTCAGGCTTCCCCTAAATTTGTTCGAAGCAGTTTTTGGATAAGAATTTCGCAACTAGATGAAATAATTAAACGTATGGCAATGTTTTTCACAATTAACTACTGTTTTAAGTAAAACGGTACATAATACATCTACTTTTACATTATTAGGACCAATTAAGTCGCTTCAATAAAACTTGGTATGATTTTCACTCCGGACCAATTAATGTGCGGCATACGCAATACATTAGTAGAAAAATGGAATACGTGATCGCATGTTATACCAAACTGATTGATCCCTTTTACTTTGAAAGTATACCAAATAGTGTGGAACAAAGTTTTGAAATTGGTGTGACAAAAAAGAACAACAACGAGGATATGAATTTCAATCATTTCTTCAAGTGGGTTAAAAAAATTGGCACTTTTTTCGCCATGTCGCCGAGAGTTCTAATCACTTAAATTTTGGATCCGTCTCTTTACATAGTCTGCATGAAATTTGGTTGAATTAAGATACTGAAAAACATCTGATGTACAACAATTATAAAATGCGGGGGTATAACGGAAAAATGAAAAAAAAAATTGGTTTTTAGCACTAAATGGCTCAAAAAAGAACGAAATCAAACAATTAAGTTAAGAAAATTCAATAAGTTAACACGGAAATTGTTTCACATTTTTTGCTTTTCGCGTTCAATTTAACTTCTATTTTGATGGGCCGAAAAATAACACCTCTTTTCAGTTTCCTCTCGGAAGATTGATTTGAGCTATCTGGTATGATATTGACTAGCAGACAAAATCGGGAAAAACTGCATCTAACAATTCTTTTGAAGTATTCCGACAAATGAATTGCATTTTGATGAAATGAAAATATGACTTGAGACACAAGTTCCAGAATCACCATGTTCGTAGAAAAAACTACAAAAAAAATACATTTTATTTCTTAAATAAAGCGTCCTTTCTTTTGCGTGGTGTGATTATGGAACTATACAAACGCGTAGAAATTTAGTGTGAGTTAGGCATTAAAAACTACAACTGTCTTCAAACAATAAGCAAACAAAAAAACGAAGAAAAAAAATTTTATGTTTGAAAACTGTTATAACCAAGAAAAAAGCGTTCAATTAAGCTTAAAAAAACAGTTTTTTAGCCTGAATGGCCAGTGTTTGCATATAACGACTGTTACTCGATCGCTTTACTAGTTCGAAATCGAAAAGTTTTAAGTCGGTTGTTCTCCGGTTTTTGAATTTTTTTTTACTTCAGTCGAATCACTACTGAAAAAGCTTTTTATGTATATCACTCGACTCATTACAATGATTATTTGTGGTACTTGATTTTGCGTGGAAAACAAAAAAGGAAAAGAAACAAGAAAAAAAACTAAAACACACCCGAATACAAAGCTCGTCCACATTTATCAAATGTTCGGAACAATCAGCATTCAGGCAAATAATATTATTTAACTATTACTCAGCCTTTTAGCGGGCTGTGTCTCCCGATGGGATGGTTTTGAACAGTGTAGATTTATCATGTTGTTGGAGAAGCCTTGCGGTTTTTTCGTTTAAAAAAGACATTGGGCTGCCCGAATCGGCAATAGCGAACAATTGTTCGGAATTGGTTTTTAGTTTCACAATATGTCCGTTTAGATCATCTTCAACTAATGTTCTTGTATTCTTAATTTCAAATGATTCCTCGACTGCCATCACCGAAAAATTGTCTATTTGATAATTATCCCAACCATTGCTGGAAGAAAATTCTGCAAACGCCACTGGGTCGTTTTCTGTTTCCAAGCTTTCGGTGTCAAGCTCCTCCTGTTGGTCGACTTGGGTATCTTCTAGATAGTTGACTTGTGTTGATCGGCATATTTTGGCAAAGTACCCCCGTTTGGCGCATTTTGCTCAAATTTTATCTTTAGCGGGGCAGATCTGTAAATGATTTTGGTTATATTGGTTGCCGCATTTATAGCACTGTTTTTGGTTTCCTGTGTTTGTAGCTCTTGGTTGTCCTCGGTTATTTTGTGATCCTCGTTGAAACGGTCTGCCTCGGGCGCCTCGCCCTCTTTGTGTGTTTTGACTGTTAGAGTAGTTCGCGCGCCCTCGGGTGTTTATGTAATTGACCGGTTCTTGCTTTGTCGTTATTTGATGTCCGCTAAAAGGGTTGGTTTTCATAGTTCTACTATGTTCGATACCTTTTTCTCGGCGAATTCATATGCATCTTGTGGAGTTCTGGTTTGTGCTAATAGTTCCTCGGCTATTTTGTCGTTGTTCATGTGTGCGGTGAACATGTCGCGAACCCATTCTTCCTTGCGGTCTCCACAATCTGCCCGCGATGCTAATTCCACGATTTCCGAATGAAATCGTTCTAAACTCTCATTTTTTTTCTGTTTTCGACAAATAAAATTGTATCTTTCAAAAGCGATGATTCGAGTTGTGATAAAAATATCTTCGAGGGTTGTCATCATTTCTTGAGTAGAAACGGTGTGTAGCTCCAGATTAGGCCGTTTCTGTTGTAATTGTGTTTGTCCTTCCGCTCCTAAACATAAGAATATGTAGCTGCGTACTTTCGCATCTGCTTCGTCCCATCTGAATGAGTTACAAAGTACTCCCTTTTCCCTCGCTTTGATTACATGGTTTTCCGAACCTACTCTTTTCTCTTGATTTCTGACTTCTCTGTTCTTTCTTTGTGCTTCAGTTTCTCCTGTGATTTCAAGTTCGAACACCGGCTCTGCCGGTTCGACTAATGTTGGTCGGGCTCTTAATAGATTTCGTACTTCTATGCCATCTTTCGCGAATATTGCCATTTCCATTATCGCCGCCCACTTAGACCACTCTAGTGGTGGTTCGGTCGATGCCTTCTCCCAAAAGGGGTTTATGTTGAGTGGGTTTTTGGAATATCCTGCTGGCTGCGCCATGTCATACCTCAATGTATGAACGTTTGATTCCAGAATCCGAATGGATCGACAAACAGATAAGCTAACGCTGAGCGAGATAAAACGACCAATCTAAACCAATGTTTATTCTTGCTCTGACCGTTTATGAGGTCTGTGTTTGAGATGTGATCTCTCAAGGTCGATTGACCGACTAAATGTATGTTTATGGCATGCAACATCATAAACATATACAACAACATAAATCATAAATGTCAATGTATATATATCTGAGTTTTGTCGGTCCATGCCGGATGACAACAAAGTTCGTCCACATTTATCAAATATTCGAAACAATCAGCATTCAGGCAAATAATAATATTTAACTATTACTCAGCCTACAGCACTTGGGTGGGCGCTGATTAAGCAGAAAACAAACTTGCTGTCAAAATTGTGCAAATAACAAAACTGCTCAGGTTGAAGCGATTTTGCATCGCTCCAACCTGAAGCACCCACGCATAAATTTTAGCACCACATACTGTAAAGACGCTATTAAGAATGAATCATTCGAGCTAAGAAAAAATCAACGAGAAATTATACAAAAACGGATCTTTTTAATTTACAAATTATAGGAATAAATCAATATGACTTTCAATTTTAGCTTCAAAAGCCTTGAATTTGAATAAATTTTATACTCTGCAATTTATATTGAGGTATTTACTCCGAAATAAGTTTATACAAAGCAAAATTCATAAGCGCAAAAGCTCATTTGCTAAACATACATCAATCATAAAAAAATGTTTGGTTGAAACTTGAAAAAAACACTTGCCTGGATTGTACATATTTCGCTTCCGCTCAGCCAAAGATAAAAAAAATTGATATTTAATATCTGCGCAGAAAGACCAAATTTTGACAGCTCTCATACTTAACTCAAATTGTGAGTATCAAGGAGTTTTTTTTATATTTATTGCATCAAAGAAAGCTAATTTTCCTTTTCATCAATAATTTTCACAATTAATCAATAATACAAGAATTGATGATTTTTTGAATATAAAAAACTGACTTGTGTTTTTGATCGGATCGAGCACACTTTGGATTTTGTGATTATTTTTCTTACGATTTATGACTTTAGCTTCAAATGCTCGTATAATATTCAAATTGTCTCCTAGGCAAGCCTCAAAACGTTGACGGTCCAGCTGCCTTTATTGGACGGTGCATTTTCAAATGACGTTGACCCTTACCATAAAACCAAATTACCACCATAAAAATAAGTCAACTATAAATCAAATCGAACTTAATTTAACGAGTTATTGGTCGCTAAAACCATCTTTGCGAAAAGAAAAATTATGGTGAAATGCATGCAAGTGCAGCTTAGTTAGTTAACCAATAATTCTAGATTTTTTAAGCTTAAACACAGAAAAAATGGGTATCACTAATCAAAATAGAACAGGTGAGACTGTACCCTTTAGCTGAAGAGTTTGGCAATTTCTGGGAGGAAGGGGGACCACCCCGTACCAATTAAGTTCGAACAGAATAAAACTTAAATGTTGAGTTTCGAAGTATATCATTATCCAAGCCTTATGATACAATTAAAGATCTATAATGGTTTTTATGCTATAACGCTCTCTTACCTTTAAAAAAACTTCTAAATTGTTGTAATGACAGATAAAAACCAAATACAGCTCGTTTTTGTGTAATGTGGCTCCGACCTCAAATTTCAAAGTAAAATAACTTTCTTTGTATTCTCAATCAACGTACGAGGAGAGACGATTTGTTTCCTATTCAATCCATAATGGATGGAAATCAGTTGTAGGATTTGGTTACAAAAAGTATTCAACTGTTTGTTGATTTTGGACGCTTCCAAACATCGGCTTCGTTGGTATAGTGATGTGAACAAACAGTTAAAAAGCTTGAAAGGTTTTTCCGAATAATCCTACGACTTAAATTATAAAGAATAAAAGGAATGAAGGCACCTGTCTTACTAGCTAACAATTTGATTGATTCTAAATTGAGCTGAAAAATATGAAGGCAGTCAGAATCATAAAAGCAAAAAGCAAAGGACAGCTGAAATAAAGCGGCGTAATTTTCAAAATGGGAGCTGGCTGGATTCAGTTCAGATTTTCAAACTGATGGATTTATTACTTGACATCTTATCCGATTGGACTATATAATCTTAGATCAAACAACAAGAGCCGAAATGGAACAAAAAAGCGTCACTTGGAAACAATTTTTAATCTGATTTTGAGAAATAAAACTGACGATGTCCTCATTAAAGGGTTCAAAAAAAAACAAATCAGGAAAACAGTAACCGCTTACTCTGGTAACTGCCAGATTGTCCGCCCATATTTTGCTTGCAAAAATCTGGGGGGAAATATGCGCTTGAATTGATGAAGTCACGCGAAAATGTTTTTGTTTCAAAAAAGTGAACGAACGATTATAGTGCTGACTTAAATTATCCGGACAAAACTCATAAAAGTTGAACTTGAAAACACGTTTTTCATAAATTGTGTTGACTTTAGACTAAAAATGGTGCGGACAAAACTTGCTTAGAATTTTCAAAAAATTATTATAATGCAACAATTACGAGGCAAAACTGTGCACTGGATAGGCGCACAATTTTGCGTCTGTATGTTCCTGGATTCCATAGACAAACCTTTAAACGTGTTCCAAAATGAAAGTGGATTCCACCTACAAAGCTTCCGTGAGTTCCGCGTACAAATACCTGTAACGTAAATTTTATCGGCACTTGTTGTGCCGCGGATTCCGCAACAAAAGAATATAGCAAAATATTCCGCAACTGTAAGTGGATTCCACAATGCATGTGTAATCTGCAAATGTAAGTAGAATCCGCAAAATTTGTCAGCGGAATCCGCAAATGTCAGCAGATTCCGCAAACTGTAAGTGGATTCAGAAATTTGTCTATTACTGAACTTGCATATGAACAATTGAAAGCTAGAGGTGGAATTCTTATCTATAGCAATGCGGAATTTAAAGGAAAGGACTTAACCATTGTCAGCGGAATCTCCAATTAATTGTTAACTAAATCGGTGGATGTCAGCTTTTAGTACTTTGGAAACACAACACCGAATAAGTTCAATTTTTGGAGTCATTAGGCTGAGAATGTATGGAAATACAACACTCAGCATATCGCCAATTTAGGTCAGTATTTGGGATTGCGTCAATTC
Organism: Symsagittifera roscoffensis; assembly: GCF_963678635.1. Lineage (NCBI taxonomy): Eukaryota > Metazoa > Xenacoelomorpha > Acoela > Convolutidae > Symsagittifera > Symsagittifera roscoffensis. The sequence goes on from NC_087070.1 coordinate 36,013,549, forward strand.
CAAATACTGATTTTGGAAGCATAACGCCAAATAATTTCAATATTTGTAGTTATTGGGTTGAGGTTGTTTGGAAACCTAACACACAGCAAATCGCCAATTTAGATTTGAGAATGCGTCAATCCCAAATACTGATTTTGGAAAGCTTAACGCCGAATAAATTAAATATTTGTAGTCCATGGCTTGAGAGTGTTTGCAAACACAACGCACAGCATATCGCTGAGATAGGTCAGTATTTGGGATTGCATCAGTATTTAGGATCGAAGTTCAGATCGAAGTAGGTCAGTATTTGGGATCGGTAGGTCAGTATTTGGGATCGAAGTTCAGTAGGTCAGTATTTGGGATCGAAGTTGAGATCGAAGTTGACAGGATTTGAGATCGAAGTTGGGTTGACAGGAATTGAGACCAAACATTTCAACTGGTAGTTGATCAATGTAGTGATAGTAAACGAGATTCAATTTTTCTGTTGACCAGTAATTAAAAGATATAATTTTAAACGCTATACTACACATATACAAATATGTAAACGGAATCCGCAAACAAAATGGGGATTCCACTTACACCTTGCGGATTCCGCTTGCGATTGCGGAGTCTGCAACAGCTCATTTTAACTATACAAATGTCCTATTATTTGTTTGTGGATTCCACAAACTGTTCTGGATTCCGCAAGTACGATTGCGGGTTCCTCAAAATCGCCTATTCTCGGAGCGATTTTGAGCGGTAGTGTTTTAGGTATTGTTTGTGGAATCCAAAACAGCGAAGAAGATCAAAGAAAAGTAGCAAAGTTGCGGATTCCGCGACAAATCTGATTTTGGCCTGTTGCGGAATCAGCTTACAATGCACAGTTTGGCCTTGTAATGACTTTTTTTGCGATGTCCGGGCCCAAAACTTTACTCAAAAATCGATCATTATAGACTTTTTAGTCAATTAAAAATTACACCAAAACTACGAAGTCAAATACTGTCAAAATTATATCAAAATAGGCTTCTTCTCGGCCGAACAAAGTTCAAGAAGGGAGGATATATTCTCCATAAAGTTGCGCGAAACGTTTATGAAAATGATTTTAAATATTTTTTTTATAGTAAAACTGACTTTTTTGAGAGTATTTTCTTCTTAAACTTTGGTGGGCCACATTAGAGGCTCATTTTGATATTAATTGACAGTAATTTATTTCGTAGTTTTGGTGTAATTTTCATATGAGTAAAAATTCTATAATGATATCCGTTCTTAGGGCAAAACTTAGGCCGAAATTTTGCAAAACAAATTGCACCATACTAATTCTGCTAATGTTTTAAGCAAGTGTTATCCTTATCATTTTTTGTCTAATTTCAACCCAATTTTAAAAATTGCTTTTTCAATTTCAAACTTTAATGCGTTTAGTCCGGTTAATTTAAAGTTAAGGCCAAACTATGGCTATATCCATGACTTTGAGCAGTTTAATCGGTCAAAAACTACAGTATTTTAGGTAAATAAGCTTTTTGGAAACAGTTCTTACCTACAGAATTCACAATAAGATGAAACTCGACGTCAGAATGGTTAGTTTTAGGTTAATTATTTTAGTTCCGATTCGTAGACCGAAACTATAAATCAGGACTACAGTTTCTTTGAGTTTTTTATTCGCTTTCTCTGTATCTGATTATATTTCAGTCTTGAAAGTTCTAGAATACTCGTAAACCGCATAAGCAGTTTAATCTGTGAACTGAAAAATCGTCTTTAACAAACTTAACAACCTGGCTGTCTGCTCACATATGCAAAAACAACAGATTAAAGATCTGAAAAATTCAGAGGAATTGAAATTAAAGACCGGCGGATTACTTCCGAGTGTCCGAATTGACAGCTTAAAGGATAACTGCTCAAAGGTATGACTGGTATGGCTGATGCAGAAGGTAACGGCAAAAAAGATCCATGATGGTTTAGCGCAGTTACAGTAAGCCAGAAGACATTGAAAAATAATAAACGGGAAAAAAATATTGAAACATCTGAATCATCAAAAAAACATTACGTTCGAATTTTGATGTCGAACTTAGTAACTATTTCAATCAGTGTTATCCATCGTTAATGATTCTTATACCTAATAACAGTTTTCCGTTCAGAAATTCAAACTTACGAGGGTGCCACGACAACTCGCAACAAAAGACCACTCGCAAAACAAAACAACTCGCAAAATCTCTCAAAAGACAACTAGCAAAAAGAGACATTTCATATAAAACTCGGAAGGAAATTTAACTTCCCTTCAATCTAAATCTGACACAAAAAAGCAGTAAGACATCAAAGACTTTGAGGCATCGAAATTTCTTTGGTATAAAGTGTTTTTCAGATCAAATTATATAAGAGCTTCCAGCTGCGAAATTAGGTCATTGTTTTGAAAGTTTTCAACAGTATCTGATATCCTTTGTGGCAATTGTTCATATTGAGGATATTTATAGGGCTTTTCTCCAGACTTGAACCGAGTCAGACGATTTTCCGTTTAACTTTGCTCCTTCCTTATTTTTGATACAGTGGGGTGAACATAACCCATTCCTAGTTGAAAAACGCTATGCCATCCTTCGACAGAAAGGTTGATTTTTTATTTCCATTCCATTGCTGAACTCGTTCCATGTAGCTGGTTTGAAATCTGGATCTTCATATTCCACGTACATATTTCCCCACCCAAATTTTTCAAAATAATCGAGTTATGAATAGAACTGACCATTTTCAGTTGTTGTTGCGTAGAGAGCTTCTAGTGCCAACTTCAAGTCGCATTCAGGAATGAGAGCCAGCGCAATAAACTTTCTTTTTTAAGTCTTTGTTTTTTGTGTATTCAACCGCCAGTCCTAATTATTGTAATCTTTGCCAATTGGCCTGCGCAAAATGAACAAAGCACCCTTTTATGGACGCTGTGCGAAATTTCGGTTTGAATTGCTGCTTTTTCGAAATCAATAATAATTTCTGTTAGCTTTATTAAAGGGTTAAGTTCACGTAACACTAGAAACGCTAGTTGACATTGCTGTTGAATTTTTTGTTGCAACATAGAGTAAAGCATTGGGCTGGAGCAGCTATTTATAACAGCATGTACAGTTTGTGTAACGCTCGAGAATGCCCAAGTTTGCCTCAGTGGTGAACACAAGAAGTCGGTCGGAACCACCCGGCCCCGATTCATGAGTCAAGAAATTCTCCCCCTTTAGAGTAGTTTGAATTTTTATTGGAATTATTGTCCCCCACCTTCTTTGGCACAACTCTTAAGTCCCTTTCTAGTTGAATCGCTCTGGCAACCGAGGTAATTTGGGCATGTTTGCTGCGCATTCCTCAAAAACGGTGATCGTTACATTTTGATAAATAGATCGAGGATATTCTTGCTTGTTTTCCGCGCTATCTTTTATTTTTTGTATGACACTAAAACATTTTGGGAAAATTTTAACTTTGCCCACCAGAAGTAGTGCAAGTAATGAGGACTATTTTTTTTATAAATTATTTGTCAAAGGTTGTTTTGTTTACATCCCCACAAGATTTAACGGCTTTACATATTTAACGGTCATGCTTTTTTACCTTGTAAACCGAATTTCTTGAAATTATAAATTGAAAGACACTTTTCAACTTCCCGTTCATGAGCCAACACTGAATGTAAATGGTCCATTTTTCTCCACAAATAAATCATCACGTGTAAATACTTGTGATTTGCAAGGTCTTTAAGAATCTCCAGGAGTGCGAGTTGTCTTTTGTTGCGAGTTGTCGTGTTACGGCTTACGAGCATGTTTCAACAACAAGAACACGTATTTGATTGACAGTTTTACTGACCAATCAACAACACGAAAACCTCCTCCAGACATTTGCATTTTGTTGGTTGACGTTCAGTCAAATCTTCAAAACAGTTTCCAGCAATTGCACAGAAAAGCAACAATATAACTTTTAGGATTGGTCGATCTCTTTATCGTAAGTTTGCTCTTGGCTTCTTTTAGCAGTACTCATTATAATAATTTACTCATTAGCAGTACTCATTATAAAAATCTCTCTTAAGTTAAAGCTGAGCTGTGAGAATGATTTGACAATAAGGTATGATTTTATCTCATTAAGAGTGGAAGCTTCGGCTGCGCAATCGTAACAGTGCGGCAAACTTCGAGCTCGTTTTTTTGCCAGTTCTTGCTGTTTTTTTACAATGCATCTTCGATCTGGATGGAAATTCAACTTATTTCGTAATTGGCTCTGAGGGAATTTTTTTTGCAGCCAAAATTTGTCAATGAAAAGTGTCAGTGAACGCAAAAAACATCAATGACAGACTTGTTTAATGAAAAAAGTAAGTTTTCGAAGAAAAATTAGCCTTAAATTTTTTGAAATTTGAGAACAAACTTTTTTGATTAAGTTCAACCCAATTTGAGAAAACTCGATTGATAGAAAAAAAATTCAGATGGAAATAAAATCCATATATATTTCATTTTGGAATCAGGAACATTCACTTTTTGAAAATTTCCGTCGAATATCATTGAGCATGAACATCATAACTGAGTTTTCTATCAGAAACAAAATCAACGCGACCGATAATTGTCTTAACTACGTTTATTTGCACTCAAGAAGAGTAGAATCAGAGATTTATACACAAAATGTTACTTCAAATTCAATATGACTGTCGGTCAGAATTGACTATATTATGCGGATATTGGCACGAATTGATACCATTCAAAACTAGATACAAAATGGCGTTTCGAAAACTCTTTCAAATTCTCATCAATCTTTAAGCATTATTTTCATCAAAAGAAAACTAAATTTTTGCCTATTTTCAACAAAACAAAACGAAGACCTTTTATAGCTAATTATTTTATAAGCAAAAATGAAACCAATAATAGAAAACAATAGAAGTAATGTTTGAAATACTCGTGCAAGTTCTTCCTAAAATAAAACCTAACGCGAGTAGGTTTTTTTTTTGCGAACTCTCCGACAGGGGCCGAAGTGAGATTCGAATCAACGACCGCCGACTTAAAAGACGTGCGCCATACCCACTCGGCCAACACCATTCAAGACAAAATTCTTCCTCTTTTTCAGTGGTCGGAACAAAAAAAAACAGGCAGAAGTTGACATGAAAACGCAAAAATGAGTCTGAAAAGTTCAGCTTTAAAAAGAAAAGCCAACTCCGAGATTCAACTCCCAAATTTCCAGTATGAGTCATCGCTTAGAATTTTGAATTAAGATCTTTTGACATTTTGAAGCCGCGGTCAATTGCAAACTGATACAAATCGGCAATAGAAGTCTCGGTAACAATTCATCAAGAACGAACAATTCATCTCTTTTAATTTTCAAGTTTTCTTGCATTGAAAGCAACAGTTATTATTCTATTTAGTCTTTTCGGACTAATTGAGTGTCGGGAGGTTCATCAGAATGTTCTGTCCTTTCGGCAGGTAAGACACATTGCGTTGCTTGGCCAAGTTGTTCGCAATCTCCTCTGCTGCTTCTATCTTTCTCAGCTCGATCAGTCCTTCACCTGCCTCGTTCAGCGCCTTCGCCAACAAGTCTGCACCTTTAGAGTCCCCCTCAGCCGCTATGATTCGGGCCAACTTCACTTGCTCCTCCTAAAACGAAATAAAATAGTTTTAACTCATGCACTTTAGCTATAAACATGAAAAATATTCATTTCAATTTCAACTAGCGTGTAACGCACCTCCAGTGCTTCGACTTTTTTGACAACTCATAAAAAACCGTGGAAATTTAAAAAAAAACTCAGCATCCTTTCAGTGTACTCTGACAGCACCAAATTACAGGGTTGGTAATTTCAAATTTTGAAAAAAAAATCTATTCAAGTTTTTTCAATTCAAATTTATTAAAAAAATCATTAAGTTTTTTATCTAAGTTCTTTGAAAAACTTTGAAAAATTAAGAAACATCACATCTCGGAATCTCAAACTAATTGAGCCGTCGCATTTGGACGCAAGACTTGCAACTCCTGAGAGAGCTCTTACACTAACCAACTACAGCGTTGCGAATTTCAAATTTTGGGAAATTTAAATCAAGTTTCCCAAAATTTGAAATTCCCAACGCTGTAGTTGGTTAGTGTAAGAGCAACCCCTGAGACTACCCTGATATCCCCCAACTACAGCGTTGCGAATTTCAAATTTTCAGAAATTATTAACAATTAAATTTTCTAGAAACTTTTGAAAAATCTCGAAAATTGCCGTATCTCGTAACCTAAAAGAATTGCTGATTGATAAATGGAGGCCGAAATCGCAACATCCGGGGAAAGCCTGACAGCATCTCAATATTGGGTTGGATCTTTCAAAACTGGTGAAGTAAACACTGATTTCAAATAGGAAAATCGAAAAAAAATCTTAAACATTGCAATATACGATATAGCTTAAACGTGAAAAAATTCTTTTGTTAAACATGCAAAAATAATAGGTTGAAAAAGCTTAAACACGGGAAGATAGTGAAGCCCGCAACTAAATATATAATAGATAAAAGATAGATAATAGATGAAAGTTAAAAAAAAAATAGGCGACAGGTAGACAGACAATCAAATTAATTTAAAAGGCAGGTATACAGACAGACAGACTTAATTTGGCCTCGAAAAAAATACTGAAAAATTAATGACCTTGCGAAAAACTAGTAGATCCAGAACTGAATTTTAATAGTCTGATTCATGTAAATATATAAGGCATGACCGCAATATCTTTACAAAAATTTCCATAATATAGGAACAATATAGTCTCTTTAATGTCTCTCAGTTTTTTAGAGATATAGGTCAGCACCCTACACTTGCACACTTGGACCAAGCAAATAATCAATACTAAATAACTGGAGCCATCCAACCACAAAACTCTTCTAATGCAATGTTACTGGCCATAGCAGGACATTTTACAGCATAAAAAGCATACAATCTCACGCCAACATTTTTCAGTTCAGCTCTAGTAGTGTTTTTCGTTATTTTTAAGCAGGTTGCGAAAATCAATTCCATTTAAAAATCAAATCAACAGAATTTTTTAGAACTTGTTTTTAGAACTTTCAAAAACGTGTTAAAAATTCTCAAAACTATTGTAGCAAAATCATAACTCTACATTTACACTGACCTTCTGAACCAAAAACTTGGCTCTTTCTGCTTCTTGTTGAGCTACCTGTTTGGCCTCAACTGCCTCTGTGAACTCTCGGCCAAAGTTCAAGTGAGTGAGAGAAATGTCGTCCAACACAATTCCGAAAGAAGCTGCCCTCTCTGAAAGTGTCTCACGAACTGTCTTTGAGACGAGTTCACGCTGAGTGATCAGCTCGGAAGCGTCGTACTGAGCCTAAAACCAAAACAACAACAATTCAATGGAAAGTACAAGACTAAACATAGCCAACTTACAGTTGGAAAAGAGTAATGAAATCAAGAAAACTGAAAAAAAACTTGGTTCATCAAAAATCGTCAACTTCTCAATTTCGAAGAAAAAAATAGATGACATTGAAGCTCTTTCAATTTGTAGAAGAACTTATAATGAACGCTATTTTGTAAAATTAACCCAATTTGAGAAAACTGGATCAATAGATAAAACTTTTATTTCGCTGGGAAATCTGATAATTAATTTCAATTTTCGAAATTAGAAGTCGATCACGTTTTTCGTAACCTTTACACTTTCGCTGTTCGATATTGGAGTTTGCCTTCCTTTTAAAACAGGCAATCCAACAAACTTAAAAAGAAATCACGTGTCAAACGAAAAAGTAAAGACTTTTCCTGAAAAAAAAACATCGCGACCTATATAAGAACTTCAGTAAGCGAAATTCTAACTACAAGTTCTTTCAATTAGAAATCAATTTCAGATTTGGCAGTGTAGTTTTCAACAACAAAAAAATTTAAAAAAAAAACAATTAAAATTTGAAAAATGAAAATTTTTTCATTTGACTGAACACTCAATTTAGCGGGGTAGTTATTAATGAAAGTCAAAAAGTTTTCAAAAAACAGTTCCGAAAAAAATATTGATTTTCCCAAGGTTATAGCTTTTTTCTACATAAATAACAGCGCATCTGCTTATGCAATGAACAAGGCCCAAATGCGTTACTTCAAATAAACCATTAAAATTAAAGTCAGAATACTTTTTGAGAACAGTCAAAAAGTTTCCAAAAAACGGTCAAAAGCCAAACTTCTTCTTTAAAAACTATGATGTAGCCGTTCACGCAAAGGATTCCCACAACGGAGTTTCTCGAATGAAGCCTTTACCTTAGAATTGCCGGGGTCGTTTTCGAGAAAAACCATTGTTTCCAAAAACACGGTCAGGTCAGAACACAGACAAATGGAAAAAGAGTCATGAACGCAAGAATTTTTTTAAAAAAAAATATTGGCTTGAAGCACGTTGAGTTTCAAGAACAGGTTATGATTGACAATTTATGATATAATTGACCCAACTTGAGAAAACTAGATCAATAGATAAACTTTTTATTCCGCTGGGAAATCAGAAAATTTAAATCCACTATCGAAACTAGAAGTCGATCACGTTTTTCGTGACCTTTTCACTTTTGCTGTTCAATAGTGGAGGTTGGCTTCCTTCCAACAAAGTAATTCAAACTACCGCGAAAAACCAAACTTGAGCATGATTAAATTTTAAGACTTTCCTGAAAAAAAATCACCAATACCTATATAGGAGCATTCATTACCTTCATGACTCTTTACAAAACAAGGGGAATGTGCAAGTACACAAGGAATATGGTTGAAGCTCAACTTACTACTACGGATTTTAGAACTTCAGTTGTAATCGAAGGAAAAACTTTCTCGGCGTACTCTTTCCCAATATCCCTGTAAATAGAGGGTAGAGCTTCTGGAACTGGTCGGTAGAGGATTCGAAGAGTGATGTTCACGTTTTGCAAATCTAAATATTCCAATATTAAAATAACTTTTATTGAAGACCTTTTTGTTCAAAATTGGCTCATCTATCTAACCTTTACTTCCAGTTACTACTGTAACATTGCGGGGTGTTGATCGGACGGAAAAAATTACTGGTGTCTGGATCAATGGAATAAGAAAATGCGTCCCTTCTCCTGTGACATTTTGTTTGATTCCAGAAAACCGATCAAAAATTACAGCACGATGACCACCATCCACTAGAAGAAAGAAGAATGAATTATAAACATCCGAAGCTTATGAACTCAAAACATGAATTATAAACATAACAATTATGACAGTTTAATTACCGTTATAGAGAACAGAATTAGCTGCAGCTCCTCCGAGCATCAACGCTCCTCCAAGGAAACCCAAGTTTCGAAACAGAGCAGCCATTTACAAAACAATTTACTGAAAATAAAATAATCAAAACAAAAAAAAAACTTTCATTGCCATTTATAAGTCAAATTATTTATAATAATAATAATTTTCAAATTTATTAAAAAAGGTCAAAAGTATCATAGTAACCGAGATTACAGCCAGGAGTCCCTTCATCACGTATTCCAGTCAAAATCCTTGGAATTTTCTAGATATGGAAGTGATAATGATAAAAGAAGATGACAAGTGTTTAAGTCCTTTTCAATTAAAATCGATACGGTTTACGTTTTTTCAATAAGAACACGCAACTCGACACGAGAAAATATAATATACAAGTGTTACAAATAAAAAATTTCGTCGAAAGCTATTTTGTCATTTATTGTTCCGAGTACGCAAGCGGCGTTCGCAATCTGTATTGCCAGGGAGCTTCTCTGTTTTAAAAAGCTGCCTGCTCTGGGTTCCTCAGTGCATATGCTTAGGTTCTTACAAAGCTTGCTCAATAAAATTTCTGTGCTGGGGCCGGCCGCGCCCTGAATTCCAAAAGCTAGCGGTTGAAAACGATATCCATCATTTACAAGATCTTTATACTTGTCAATTTTTCGCGGCAGCCGTACCAGGGTTACAAACAGACCCGGCATTAATCCTACAAGGAGCTAAGGAGTCTACTACCGTTACATCCCACAAGAGCTGCTTACCAACAGCCCATGGAACGAGCGTCAAACCGTCTGGTCGCTTCTGATCGGTCCTGAAGAGGTGTCGTGGTTCTAAAACAGACGGAATGTGAGCAGAAGATAAACTCTGCTTTATAAGGGCATTCAGGTTTGAATGCCTAGAGAATCTCCCTGCACTTTTGAGGCAAGGAAGACCATGCCAACCATCCTCGGTAACGTCTTTTCCGCACACGCATTTATGCCGTTCGCATATTTTTGAGCCTAATCGAAGTCCTATCGCAATTCTGAGTTGTTGGTTCGACAATTTTAACTTTAAATTTTTGCACAGGATGACGTTCAACCATTGGGAGCCACATCTATCTTGGAACGCGTTGAATCTTTTTACGTCCGTTGGTTCGAGTCGTAAAATCAAGTCTGCAATTTCGCTGTCAAAAATTGGCTCCGTCCATTTTTTTTGGATTTCATTTTCCGGAGCCATTTCAGTTTTTCCAAGTTCAAACCACCGTTTAAGCGCATCATCATAGGTTCCATCCACATGCTCGAAACCAAAGATTTCGCTCAAAGTGCCATTCGGCCAGATTGGCACAGCGCAACCTTCCGGCGAAGCACGAATTAGAAAAAAAAAGGAAAAAAGCCCCCAGAGACTAATATATGGTGAAAGACTGTATTAAACTATATTTTTAGCTACTCTGATGCCATAAAACTTTGAATTGACACCGGTATTACTTGATGTTTTAGAATATGAGTAGCCAGGAAGAGGAAAGGGTCAATCCATCTCCAATGGATTTAATATAGAACTGTCACCAAAAATATGTTAAAATAGGGTATTCGAGCCGTGTTTTTAATAGCAATCACGTAGTCTGAGGATCCGAGACTCAGCTATGTGGTTGTGTTCGCATGTAAACGAAAGCTGATCAAAAGTCTTTTGACTGATGGCCTTAAAATAGTAACTTTTTACTTAGCCCTAAACAGACCAGAAAATCAACTGGCAAGGTCGAGACGGTGAAAAACGAGTAGAATTAAGGTAACTGACGGCTGCCAGTCGTTAATAGGTACTTTTTCTACGCTCCGTCGCTGTGTAGTATTTGGGCGAATGTTACATAGACGTTTTTATGGCGCTCCTGGGTGGGCCTGTTAAAGGCACGAGACCATCATGATCAGCAAACGTTTCAGCGACGAACCCTCCGCTCCGGGCGTATGCCCGAGTTAGAGGCCTTAATGACCTTTATTGTACTAGGGGGAAGGTGCGTACCCTCCGCCTAGTACTATTTAGCTTTTTAACTTAGTTAAGACCGAAAATTCCAGGGGCCGGAGGGTTAGGTGGGAAATCTAGAGCCCGCTTGTCCCGAGATCCCAGGACCAAAAACAATTAAAGAGAAAACGTAAAACCAAAAAACAATAGAGTATAACCAAAAAAAAGCCAAAAAATAAGTTTACTTGAAAATAAAAAAAAATACAAAAAACAGTAAAAAATCCAAAAAGACCAAAAACAGTAAAAAACATAAAGTGACAGTTAATATATTATTTCCGGACGAGATGTGATCTGACTTTCCTGTTTTTTGTTGTGTCAGATTGATTTATATCAATTCTGATAGAAAGGTTGTGTGTTTTGGTGAAGGGTTGGGTACCCTCCCTTGAGTGTAATTTGAGTATTTGAGCACGTTAATGGTGATTTTGCCTGTGACCGGAGAGTAGAGTGGCAAGCTGACCGACGTGTTCCACACTCAACAGGGACATCAGTAACAACATCCACAACGACTGTTGGGTATCGTTGAAACAATTTTAGTATCGTTCGGGTACTATTTCATTAAAACTTAAGTGGTGGGGTGCACGATTGGCGCGGTCCGATTGTACCCTCCATCAATCACAAATTTCCGAATTAAGGGTCTTAATTCGGGTATTTTGGTGCAAAGGAGGGTATAGCAATACTCATTAATGACTACTAACAGGTTATTATCCTATTATATATTACCTATCTCCTATTTAGACCCAAGAAACACTCAAATTTTGTCGAAAATTACCGATTTTCGACCAAACTATAGACCCCCAAAATTTTGGATATCCGAGCTTTTCCGAACAGCAAAAAGCTTTTATACAGGGAGTTACTACGTAGTTCGGTCCCTCTAACTAAAGAAACCCCACGGAAAAAAACTTAGTAGAAGTTAGCGAAAACAAAAATTTTTTCGATCAAAATTTTGATAATTTTCCGAATTTTGTCAATTTGTTTTGGGGATCGAGTTTTTGAGTTTTCAGAGTTAGAGCAGTAACAATTTTTGCGTTAGGAGCGTGCTAGCATTACGTGCTCGGTTACTAGAGAAATTTTTGAGTAACCCTCCGATTAGCTCTGTCGATAGAGCTAACGACTTAAAGATTGGAAAAGGAAGGAATCGGAGGGTCCAAATTTGATAGTTATTGGCCAAATTTTTGTTTCCAAACCAATTTTGGTCCAATTTTTTGCATTGTTCCAGTGCCATACGGGACTACTACGCTCATTTCGATTATTTTTAGGCCTTTTGAATAAGAATTGCGCAAAAAGTCTCTCAGAACCTATATAGGTGGTGAAAAAAGGCCATTTTGACAAACGCGTTTTTGGCGATTTCTCGAAGACTAGCCAACCGATTGGGACAACTTTGGTACGATAAGTCGACGTCTTTACCCAATTTTCCGGACCACAACCGTTTTTGGGTTGATAATCTCGGAAAAGGAAATTTTTTTAGAATTTGTTGGTTCGGAGGGTCCAAATTTTGGGGAACCCTCCGAGCGGCAGAAAATTTTTATAAGATCACCTTTTTATCCTACTAGGAAGGTTGACTGTGTCAGCCAACCTGGTTTTAAGTCAGTTACACCGCATTCGGAAGCTTTATTGCGGTAAAATAACCCTTTTTCTTGATTTTTGGGGAACCCTCCGAAGTAACCCTCCGGAGTCAGCTAAGCTCCTTAGCAACCCTCCTTAGTGGACATTTTCCACGAGACCCTCCGAAGAAGTTAGAATAACCCCCACGGAGAATTCGGCTGGTGTTGACACCTCCTGAGACTAGTAGGAGACACTTACAAGTGATTTTCAAAGAATTTGAAATTTTGAAGGAACCCTCCGAAGTAACCCTCCGGAGCGTATTAAGCCCCTTATTGACCCTTTTTAGTAAGTTTAGGGGGACCCTCCGAAGTAACTTGGGTGATTAAGGTACCCGCCGAAGTAACCCTCCGAGGTAAGCTAAGTGTCCTAACAACCCTCCGGAGTGACCCTCTGGAGTGATTTAAGCTTCTTAGCAACACTCCTTATTGAAAATTTAGGGGTACTTCTGGGGCAATTTGAGCAACTAGATTATCCATTTAGAGTCGGGATAAAAGGTGAAATACCAACGGGCGTACATATTAAGATCTCAGGAGCCCATTTGACCCGGATATTCGTGATCAACTTTGGATTCTAGATCGGGTCTGTTAGAGGTACCCGAACAAAATTTTTTTTTTTGATTGTGAGTTTGGTTGTGTGGTTGCCTTGAGCTACTTGATAGGAAAGCTCGGGCAACCCGGGAACACATAAAAGAAGACCTCGGTGATTGTATTAAGCAAATACACACTCACTTGAGAAGAAAAGTTGTTCCCTGCTCTCGTGCACTTGGAGCGTTCCGTGTGTGGGGGAGATTTTTCATAGACTTTAGAAGTTTTTCGATCAGAGGTTGCCTTGAGCTACTTAGTAGGACAGCTTGGGCAATCGCAGGACACCTAAAAAAAGACCTCGGTGGGTGTATTAGGCAAATACACACTCACTTGAGAAGACTGTGTCCTGGGCTTCGTTCTTTTGGAGTGTTCCGATCGAGGTAAATCTTTTTCTTTAAGACTAAATTTTATTTATCTATTCCTGAATCATCACTGCTTTTTACAAAAGATTGTTTGAGTTTAACAAAGCAGTGACTTGATAAGAGTGTGGCCGTAAATTGATACTGACGAAAGGTCGCTGTCACCTGTAGGATATTCTTATCTGATTATCGATTTTTTTTGTGTTTTGATTATATCTTGTGTAAATTTTGTGGTACTGTTATACTACACAACGGGGTTGAGTTAGCATTATATCAATACTGAGTAGGCCCTGTGTAGAACTTTAGCTAAGTCACAAATATTATCATTGAGAAATCCAAGAGACGTTTTTGATACTTACGAGATCGAGTAGGCAGCGTTAAGTTATTTAACTTGAACTTGTTTGTGGTACGTGTGCATTGCCATTAATTTGTGCGAGTAGTACTGTTAATAACAAAAAGTGCAGCGTAGGGACTCGTTAGGATCGACTACTAAGATTCCCAGGCTGAGCAGGGGAAGCACGCGAAAACTTAAAACTAGGCGTAGCCAATCTCCGTTTAGCAGCGCTTCCGACGTTTTTGCCGAAAACGAATCGACTAAAGGTCAAGCTGATCTTTCAGTGAGCGAAATGAAACTAAGGAGCGAGAAGAACTTGGATGGTGATCAGGGCGGAGCGCCGAGACCGGGCCGGCGAGCGAAACGCTTGTGGTCCCCTTTGACGAAGGGGAACGAACGCTTATTCGACCCGACTTTGAGCCGAGCGAGGACCTCGAACGAGAGGAAGTCGAGAGGATTGAGGAGGCCTCGGTGCATTCCGAGGTTGAGCCGCGAGAGGAATTGTTATTCAGGGGAATGTCCAAATCGGAGACTAAGAGTCATAAGTGGAGAAGAGAACTTTCACATTCAGCCAATACCCACTCATCTCTGGCCAAGCAGAGCAACAACGCGATGATGTCGAGTATAAGCCCGAGTGAAGAACAAACGGGTTCGAAGGCCAAGAAAAGCTGGAAGTCTTTGTACGATGAGCGCATGGCGTCACCACGAACTGAAGGTCTGTCTTCCAGTTATGACCATCCGGAGATAACCCATCCGGATGTGAACTTCACACCGTGCCCAAGGAACGACATGAGCAGGAAGGCGTCGTCCGCCTCGCCGACCAGGCCCATGTCGGATGGTATAACGATGGGAGCTTCGTCAACGTTCGACAGGTTGATGATGTCGATGGGTAAGCAAAAGGGCGGTGCGTCATCAAGTACCAGGCTGCAACCGCAGTTGACCTCATCTTCTCTGGGGCTAACCGCGCCATTGGGGGCATCTGGCGATATAAGTGACATGTTTGCTGGCATAATGATTGGTCTGGATGAGCTGAGACGGGACATGACTAAAAGAATAGATCAAGTTGACGAGAGAGCTCACCAGGGTTACGACAAACTACCACTCACTAGGTGGCTGGATAAGTCAGGGCACCCTATACCAGGACACCCTGAACTTCCAGTGGAAACGGCCGCTGAGATAAAGGTTTTAGCCAGGGGTGAACCCGTTCCGCTGGATCTGCTAGTCCGATACAATCTGGTACAGCAGGAGCTCACCAGGTTGGGTATAAACAGCATAGCTCTGCTAAATAGGACAGTGAATGTGGCGCCGGACGTCATGGGGAAACTTCGTGACTTGCTGGATAGAGAAGTCGACAGACATGATCGTGAGTGATGGAAACCATGCAGCGATTGACCGTAACTGAGAAAACGGAGAAGAGGCCGGTGATCATTCGCGTTCGCGATGTGGAACGGGATTGCCGGTCGATAGTGAACCAGCTGGTGACCTCAATGCCGAAGGATGTCTTGTTGTGGACTTCATTCACAGAACGTGGGAAACCGACCCTTGTCCAAGTCACTGAGGAAGTCAGGGTCAAGTCGAAATCCAGCTTCACGAGAAAAATACATTTCACAGATGCAAAAGCAGAATACGAGCCGGGCTCAGATTGCTCTTCCGGGGACGAAACAATGTCCGGGGAGTCGGACACCTTCAGGCCCGTGCAGGACGATTTGTCCGGGGAGAGGTTGATGAGACCACCTAGGGACAGAATTTGGTCCGGGAGTCGGATTCAAAGCAACCAATGGACAGATTTTTGTCCGGGGAGTCGAGAAACATCACAGTTAGAGTGGAACGTGATGGTGTAGAATCACTTGGCTCAAGTGATGACTCGAGGCCTCAGTCCTGGGACAACACATCTGAGACTACTTCCAATTCTGATGTATCGGAGATTGCGATTCATTCCTTGTTGGTGGACTGGAAGCAGCGCGGTCTAGACAGGGAAATGCATCAGGATCCGGACAGAGACAGGTACACCTCCGATGAGGAGGGCACCGTGGTGGATATTGCCGCCGATGAGCTCGAGCTGATAGCAGTTTCGAAACGCCCAACCAGATTATTGCCACATGGTACGGTCGTCCGTACCAATCTGGAGCCATCTGTGCAGGAGGCAACGCCTTTGAAGAAGATATGGTGCTTCAAGTTGATGGACGATGCCCATGCTCCGGAGATAATGAGCGAGCAATTAAACGTGATAAAGACGTATCTGAAAGCCAGATACCGGCTGTCGGACCTCCTAAGGGCTCAACGAAATGACAGAATGACGAGCAATCTGAAAAGATGGATCGAGAATGGAGCACTTGACAAAGGAGATTTGGAAGAAGATAGCTATAAGATCTTGAAGCAGTTCTACCTGAAAAGATAAGATTTGTTGTACCTGAACAAAGACGGAATATTAGCCTGTAAACGTAAGGAGGAGGACAAGGTCCTTTACAAGTACAATTCAATAGTGTTACCACAATTATACCAGACCGAGTTGCTCTTTCGTTCACAAGACCAAATGGGCCATCAAGGAGTGGAAAAAGTGTATAACAGGATACAGAAACAATTCGAATGGCCTGGCTTGAAGAAGGCGTGTGAAAAGTGGATCTCTGCGTGCTTGTCGTGCCAACAGGCGAAGGACCCCAGGAAACTAAGATTCCCTCTGCAGTCAATAGAATCATCGGGATTCAATGAAGTGGTGCAGATTGATCACGAGAAGATATGCATGACGGCCACGGGCTACAATCAGGTGCTGGTAATGATTGATCATTTTACGAAATATGCAGAGGCAGCACCCTGCATGACAGCATCAGCGGAAAAAACATGCGATCACTTGATAAATGTGTGGATAGCGAGGCACTGCTGCCCCATCACATTCCAATCTACAATGGCAAAGCATTCGTGTATGATCTCACGAAGGAGTTAATGAAAAGGTCGCAGGTAGCACAGGCCCACTCGACCACTTATCACCCGCAATCGAATGGCTTACTCGCGAGGCAAAATCGCACGCTGGTATCATGCTGAGAGTTTATTGCTCACGCTACATGGATTACTGGGATAGACACTTGCCGCAAGTGATGGGTGCTTACAACAGCACAGAGCATTCAACCACGGGAATAAGTCCGCATATGATGCTAACGGGTCACGAAAAAGCGCTTCCGTTGACGTTTTTCTACCCTGAATATGAAGGGAAAAGAACAGCACCGCAAACGTATGTGCGGGATGTCATTAGAAGACAGCAGGACCTCAATGACTTATGCAGGAGGAACACGCAACAGGCGCAAATTAGACAGAAAAGGAGGTTTGATAAAAGGACTGCCGATGCAAAAGCCTACTCAGTTGGCGATTACGTCTGGGTATTCCAGGAAGTAATTCCACCAAAAGGAACCAAAAAATTATTTAAAAAATGGCGTGGCCCATTTCAAATAACAGAAGTGCACCAAGGAGGTCGGTTTTATCGACTGAGCACAGGAAGAGCAGCTCATTACGAAAACATCAAACTGCACAATGCCTCATGCCTGCAAGAGGGAGACTATTTGATAGTGGATCCTGCTTGTGAGGTGAATGAAAGAGGTACTCGCGACAAAAACAACGGAAATGAGAGGTGGTGGATGATTGCGATCTACCACTGGACCTAGAGTTGACCGAGCGAGTAGAGGTGGATGACGAAACTCTACCTTATGCCGAAGAGGACTGGGACTGCCCAGAACAGACTGAAATTGACAAAGGAACACAACCTGACTTTTCTCTCACCATGGAGACACGCCAGAGCAAGAAGGGAAGGGATAAGAAAAAATGCAACCCGTATGGCGAGGATTTCAACATAGACAGGATAGTTCTAAGTGATATGATGGAGTCGCTGGTGGGACTGGATGAAGTAGCGGTGCCAAGAGAGATCGACTTGGTAAATGATATGGATCAAGATTGGATCGACAATCGCCCCGAACCAGAAGTGGAGTTCGAACCAGAGGTGGGTCAGACTCATGAGCAAGAATTAACGAACTTGAGCAAGAATTAACGGAGTTGGACTAGGACTCACCCACACCGAAAACCTAATGATTAAAAAATTAAAATCGGAGTCGCTGGTGGGACTGGATGAAGTAGCGGTGCCAAGAGAGATCGACTTGGTAAATGATATGGATCAAGATTGGATCGACAATCGCCCCGAACCAGAAGTGGAGTTCGAACCAGAGGTGGGTCAGACTCATGAGCAAGAATTAACGAACTTGCGAGTGCTCGAATGGCTCCACGATCTGCCGACGGATCCTAAAGAGACAATCTTGACGATTCAGGATGTCGATAAAGACGGCATCAAATACGTCAGCCATGACAATACCGAGTCCAACTGGGTCGCTCCAGATGGCCCTCTACGCGTTCCGCAATCCAACCTCGATCTGCTCGACTTTGGGAGATCGACGGGGACGTCGATGGATATTTTTGTCCGGGGAGTGGGACTAGGACTCACCCACACCGAAAACCTAATGATTAAAAAATTAAAATCGGCAAGAGAAACCGGAGAACTGAAGACGGAGGGCAAGAACGCTAAAAAACCACCTTTTGGACGAATTTTTGAATCTTATTTTGACTTACCGAAGGATTATTCAAACAATTTCGTCATAAAGGACAGCGATTTCATACTCACGGAACGTACATGCGCTATAGCAATAACAGCGGACGTGAGCTTCAAAACAGCACTAGCGGCTGATTTCAAATGAGAGTATAAGAATATCGAGTTTTTATGGAAACAGAGGTCTGGTGTGGGAGAGATGATAGCGCTGCCCCCTGTTGCATCACAGATACCAGGGAAATATTTGTGTTTCCTGGTTACTAAGGCGACTGATAGGCAACACTTAGATCCAGAGAGCTTGGTTTTGGCCTTGACTCGACTTAGGGATTTTCTGGTTGAGAGAGGAGTGACCTCTCTCTCGTTACCAGTCTATGATTCCAATAGGGGAAAGCTACATCCGAGAGAGTTGTACGCCCTTGTACACGTGATATTTTCAGAAACTGACATAGAGGTTTACTTACATAAAAAGTACTATCTGAGCATATGCTAGGAGTTGCATTCGGCGATAAGTGGTTTTTATTAAGTTCACTTTATAGGGATTAGGATTGAGTTAGGTTAGCTACTAGGGATTATGTTTTTAGGTAATAATGTAGATATATGATGTTTATGTGTTATGTTATTGTTAGGGTATGTTTTATGTGATGTTTGTCTCCCAAAAGACCTGGAAAACTCCAGGTAGTGGAGGTGAAAGCGCTCATTCGTGTTACCTCGATAAGGTTGAAGGTGGACAATCCACCTTGGTGCTAAGTTTTAAATCAGCGACGAAAAAAAATTTCAATGGATCGTTTTAAAGAAAAAAGATGTGAATGATGTTTTATCCTGAAAATGGGACCGCATGAAATGATGGTTTTAAGTCGTGACTTGTTTTTTAGATCTTGATTGATCAAATCTTGTTTAATGAATCAAACAAACTTGGAGGAACTTCACGACAGGAGACTCAACACGACAGAAATGGATGA
Source organism: Symsagittifera roscoffensis (assembly GCF_963678635.1). Lineage (NCBI taxonomy): Eukaryota > Metazoa > Xenacoelomorpha > Acoela > Convolutidae > Symsagittifera > Symsagittifera roscoffensis. The sequence goes on from NC_087070.1 coordinate 36,033,072, forward strand.
TACAAATGAATTAATGGAATTCCTCTCAGCGAGTCTAGGAGCGACTCTAGACGAGATCTATCAGCGGCTGATTGATTGTGACTTTACACAAGAAGACCCGGGATTGGCAATGTTTGTGGTCGCGCTCCTCAACGCGTTGGGAAGAGAGGGTCGAGGTACTCGTCCCACGGAAGTGGTGTTGATGCTGGCCTTTGGTGTGTCCGGGACCGCCGAGAGAGGTCAAAATCGATTGATGAGATGGCGCCGAGGAGAAATGTCCGGACACGATTTGGCTCGTGAGCCAAGACTAGGCGAGCAGAGGGATCACCGGCTAGGTGAAATGCCCCTACCTGTTCAGCCTGCGCAGCCGCTCATCGGAGCTAAAAGACTACGTGATGGGCCGGGCCCGTCACACTCAGTAGACTCTTCAACAGCTGCTCCTCCTCTCAAGGAGCGAGATCGAGATACAGACCTCGGAGACGATCGAGACCTTGGAGAAGAAAGAAAGGGATCAGAACGAGCTGTGTGCCAAGCTGCAGGAGTACAGGAAATTATCTCGAGAAAGGGACGAATGGAAGAAGAAGTTTGAAGATCTGCAAATAGCCTACAAGGAAGAGGAAATAAAACATCTGAAGGAACAATATATGGCGAGGGGAGTCAAGTGTCACCGGAGGTTCTGGCTACGATGAACTCACCGGAAGCATCCAGGGACACACGTCCCAGGACGAGGGCACAGGAGCTGTGCGCACCGAGAGAGCCCGAGGCTCCTCAGCAGGCATCATCGTCTGCTCCTAACCCGAGAAATACGATACCGGACCCCTCGGACACCTATCTCGCTCCTCAGTTCCAGGAGTCGTTCCATCAGGTAGCCAGAGCAGCTATGAACGAGATCAATAGGACAACTAGCCGGACGCTGGGTAGGGTCGTCCCTTCCCAACGCTTCGATCGTTCTTCGAGCAGCTCGGAGAGAACACCTCGAACAGTAGTACCAGCAGGGACTGCGCATGACGGGACAATTCAGAGATCTCGCGTGGTTGATATTAGAAAGAATCTAACGGTGCGCAACCAGTTCGTGCAAGTGGCCACGGAGCATCCTCGTGCTTGTTTGAATGGCATGGGCTGGAACCCCGCCATAAGCAACCAGGCCATTCCCTCAGGGGGTCGTCATTTGGTTATAGGGGACAGTTTAGTGAGAGATCTAAACGAGATCTTTGTCAACGAGCAGACTACTGTCCTATCTTTTGGAGGCGCTTCCGTAGCTCAAGTCATCAAAATGATGGAGTTCCAGGGAGAGGATCACCTAGACACGTTGGTGATAATGCTCGGGACCAATTACGTTTCGAGGGGACCTGTAACACCAGAGGGCAAGTGAGAACCCCTACTGGTCTGCCTTCTGAATGAACTGAAGGAGAAGTACAGACCCAGACTTGTGGTGCTATGCACGATACCACAGAACCCGGAGGTGGGCACGCCGGTTGCAGATTTTATGAATGGTAACTTGACCCGGTGGAACGAGATGACTCGCGGTCTGGTAAGGAGCAACCCCAGGAGCTGCGACTCATGGATCTAGAAATCACCTCACGCTCACCAGGGACGGCATACACTTCAACACCCAGCAAGGGAGGCGCTGTGTTCCAGACGCAGTTGAGAGAAATGGAGCAAGAATTGAGGACAACCAGCTCACTGGCTCGGACCAGTTCGACTGGAGGAGGTAGAGTGAGGGGTAACGTGCCAGAATCACTCGCCAATCGCCTTGGGCCCCTGGCAATGGAAACGGGTGCAGCTGCTCCCGTCGCTCCGAGCTCAGATGTGAGAGCGAGGTTGGGGACTGCCCCTCCTCCCAGGACTCAACCGTCGGAAAGCCGACTTGGTAGATCGGTTGATCAGAACTGGATTAGCTCCCAGACCGTGTCTAGGAGGAGTGACACGCCTGCTACAGCAACTCCTGCTTCGACAACAGGACAATCGACGAGCGCCATGCCAACGGAGGGAGTCGAACCAAACAGTGTGCTGCTTTGGAACCGTCCAGATCCCAGCGGTTGGGGGGCAATATAAGACAGACATGACGGCGAAATTGAACATGAACACATTGACGTGTCGGGAGGATGCAAGGAAGATGATCGGTGAAAAGGGTCCCACAGTGTCGCGATTGTATCGAATACCGGGTGTGGATTGGCTGGTAGCGGGACAGGAACAGTTCAGCTCCGCGACTACGCTCAGGTACGTGGACCTCAATGGATTGCCTCAGGACAATACCTTTGGACCCTTGAATACTCGATCTCTCACGGACGTCCGTCGGAGAGCCAGAGAGCTGATGCCACCTGCTAGGAAGGGTAAGTTTCTGGCAGAGAATAAGCCCAACAACAAGCATCACAAGATGTACAGGCAGTTTGCTAAACCACCCGGCCAGGCGCCTGGTGAATATTCGAGAGACTATCCCCGAGCGACCTCGGTGGTAGGAGACGACAAGAGATATGCAGGACTGATAGCATCAGTCGATGACAGCCTGTTTGCCGCCTATGATCCCTTGGATATGAAGGCTGCCAAATACCTGATAGTGGCCAGCTCGGATTACCTCTACACGCCCCGTTCTCTCTTTTGGCCCGATGTAATTTTCTTGACGGCGCCTAAGTTGGACTGGGGACAATCAGCAGGCATGATGATAAGTGTGCGAAGGGTAGTCAGCATGGAGCCGCAGGTGATAGTGGTTGCAGGCTCGAATGATCACCTGCAGAGCAGAGGGTTGTTGTCCCATCTGGCGGATGGATCGATCCCGAGCAATGAGGTCATAGGAGAGGCGATAATGACCTTGCTCTCGGCCTTGGATGAGGTAGAAACAACAGTAAAACAACGCTTCACTCAAAATGTAATGAAGGTTGTCTTTGTGTTATCACCGGGGTACGCCACATTGCCAGAACCCCTTCAGTTTGTGTATACGATGGTCACAACGATAGCAGAGGGACGATTCAGCGTGATAAAACCCGCGCCAAACAAAACGGTGGACCCCAACAACTACTACCTATCCCGATCTGAGCTTCCTGCCATTTGGGCTGACATTTCTAATGCCATACAGGGATTCAAGGATTGTAGCACAACTCGGTTGGTGCCGGATGAAGTCCTGGGGTTAGAGCTGTCCAACTTCGCCAGATTATCGAAATTGATGCCGGGGGTAGATGACGATCATTTGTTAGTACAACAGGTGGCTGATGATCTCTGGTTCAGACAAATGGATCATGCGGAGAATGAGCAGGGGAGGACGGTTAGAAAAAATATGACATCGGCAGAAGAGGATCTCATGGCATTGGCTTTGCGTACGAAGCCACACACCAATGCATGGTTGTACTTGCCACCGAGATTGTCTACCTTGGGGGAAGATGCATTCGAGCATGAACCGGCGGTGATCAAAGAGATATACGCGTATCTAAAAAACTTGTTTAATGAGAGGAAGTTAGCCGGGGGCACGATGTTGCAGTTGATGCAGGACGTGAACACGATGTCATTGGATAAGTTCCAAGCTGATATATTGGCCACGAGGGCACAATATGAACAATCAGACGCGGTCTTGGGTGGAATGGGAGTGGGATGGACGCCATCCTTCTTGTCAACCTGCTACCCGAGGGCATCCCGGAATCTGATTGCGAGCTTTGTCAAGGATATCCGGAAACCGTCGATCGGCCTGATATTAGCCTTGTATGTGACATTTGACCACGAGAACTTCACCCAAGCTTTGGCAGACCTGAGATTGGACGGGCTCCTCACTCTGATCGCTATGACCTATGGTCGGTTAGGCGATCTGCTCGTGCTGTTGCGATACCCAGAACAGCTTCAGGGAACGAGTCGTGAATTCAACGCGAAGTTGGAAACCGCCTCGCTCAAAAAGATGAAGGACTGGAGGATCCTCTTGCTCCAATATCTCCTGCAACAGAACAGGAGCGTCACAGGAGAGGATAAGGTGGCGACGGACGCGGGTGAATGTAAGCAGTACTGTGGCATGCCCTTGCTGACGGATTTGGCTGTCATGATGCTGATCGATCCGCTGGCTCTGATTCATGGACTACGGGAGTTTGTCACGGTGGTGTATGGACCCGTGATGTCATTTGCGTTCCCCGATGTGCAAGTAAAGGCATACAGGAGCTCGGTGTTGTATGTCAACCTAGTTTCGGTAGTGGATTGCTCCGTGCTGAATTGGGTGGAACAGAAGGAGCCAAGAGGGTTAGCCAGCGACGATAGGCTATTTGGAAGGAGAGCGGAGCCGGGTTGGGTGTTGATGGACTCCAACAACAACTTTAAGTGCCGAATGGCCGCGAGGACCTTTCCCATGTCCAGTTCGACCCAAAGCTTTGGAATCTGCGACCAGAGGCCTACGCACACGTGAAAGAGAACCAGCAAGCGTGGCTTTCCGGGTCCATGGGGCTGCCGGACCAATGCCCTCGATACCCACCGATAAGGAGGATGCTGATGGGAGTCACATCTCCCGCAATTGCCCCTCGCATCGGAGCGGCTCGTGATGCGGAGAAGAGAATGCTTAAGTGGAGTGAAGGGATGGAGCCAAGCTTCATCAGTTGGAACGTTGCGGCCATGCGTACGTTTGACTTCACATTTTCAGATGCTTGGAGCCGGAAGAAAATCAAAGCATCACCTTCCAGGAAACCAGAGGTCTCGACTGAGGTGTGGAATGATGTGTATACACCTGCAGATGATCTATCAAGATTGAAGTGGTCAGGGGAGGTGAAGGTAGTAATCCTGGAGGTCGCAAAAGAGTGCAGAGGAGGCACGTACATAACGGTGGATGATCTGGCGCCACATGGCGAGGAGTCGGTAGAATTCCTAGTGAACGATGAGTTATTCTACCATGCAGGGGATCTGACCGTACCGGCACGGCCGGACTCGGGCATGGATATGCGACAAGGCCCTTTGGGATCTAAGCCAAAACCAGACACGAACAATGACGAGCGGATGGATCAGGACAATGATCACATGGAGGAAAAGGGAGAGAAGTCGGGTGAAATGGACCTAGGAGCATTGGAGAGAGACTTGCTGGAATACCAGTTTAGTGAAGACGACGACGGTGAAGTCGATGGGAATCGATAGCTGATGACACCATCGTCTTTCATGTCCCCCGCAAAGGAGGCGCTGGCCATCTTATCCTCAGGGGAGCCAACAAGTCTGGCAAAGGACTACCGGAGGAGGGACCTACAGAAACTGCTCCATGAGTCACCAAGGAGGAGGAAGATTGAGGAGAATATGAGGGCATCTTTCCTGAGCACGCTACCGGAAGAGGAGTGGGAAAGATACCAGAGTGAACTTGAACGTGAGACGGAAGTAACCTGGAACCGAGTGACTTCCATGGAGAGGACATGGAAGGTGATACGCAGATACGGGACGCAGTCCATCATGAAGGTGGGATTAAACCAACTCATCATGCGCGAGGTTCTGGAGAAAATAATGAACTCCGTAGAGTCTGATGTTCTGACCAAGTCAGTTACAGAGGACAGTGCCGATGATCAGCAGATCACGAGAAAGTTACCCGTCAGACGAGCTAAAAAAAGGGCTGAAGCGGTTAAAGGGAAAGACCGGAAGCAGAGCCGTGAACCAGAAAGTGGCGAAGTCAAAAGCCAGCACAGTGGTGGCCTCCTTGGCAGGAGTAGCTCATTCAGGCGAAAGTGGGCAAGGAGATGGTTCGATGCTGGCCGGGGGAGAAAAAGAGAACCTGATACCCCCTATGTTATTGGCAGGTTTGACCAGAACGGCCACGAGGTCAAAGAAAAATGCACGGACTCTGGCGGATACTAAGCTGGAAATGGAGGTCATCAGTCAGTGTGGATCTGGAGGACTTGATGATTACAAGCCCTCGCGAACCAACATGGCCCGTATGAAGCTGGAGGGACAACTCGACGTGGTCGAGTATAGTCGAATCACCGTACCAGACTCAGTACACGTGGGGGATCCGGCAGGGGGTTATGTGGAGATGCTGAAGGCGAGGAATTCTGCGAGAGGCCACCTGATGGCTTGGAACGAGAAGCAAGCCATGCAGGAGTATCTGAGGGAGCTGATGGAGAACTCCAACTTGAACAGGAAAGAATACGGCACGGTGATGTCCTCGGAAGCGAACTAAATTGGCCTGGAAAGACTGCTAGAGATCACATGGAGGGCGGCCCACTAAAGATACTTTGACGAGACGATGCATGCGCCGGCGACGGTGGCAGCATACCTAGCTTATCTATGTACCAGAACTGACTTGCAGGTACGATTGGCCTGGTGTTTGATGGGAATTAAGAAGGAACATGAATCAAAGGAACATGAATTGGAATTGATGGAAGCCCTGCGAATGTTGATTTCTAGAGACGCTTTTGCAATAGCCTGGGCTAAGCGTAAGGATGCCCTTTGCTTTTTAAGGTTCCTGGTGGATCGTATCCCCACTCATGTATTGGGAGAATGCATAAAAACCATTCGGCAAGGGGCAGTTGATGGTGAACGAAACTTCCTGAGGGCACTCCTGGAGCTGTATCAGGACATGCCGCTGGCCATACCGAACAAGGAGTCAAACGATATGGAAAGCTACCGCCGGTTGGAAGAAGTGAGAAGGTATTCCAACAAAGAGTTGAAAGTGAGCAGGGAATTAATTGAAGCGGTCAGGGGACAAAAAGTCTATGCAACATTGGGAAAGTTGAAGTCGTTCCAATATGTGTCAGGCATACCGGGTATGGCGTATAATCCCTTCGTGAATGAGGAAGCCAGGGAAGCGTACTTCGACTATGAACAAGTTATAGTACTCGATTTCTGGGTAGAGCGAGTCATGGAAACTGGCATGTTGATGGTGGAACAACCCAAGCTGGGTATTGTTTTGGAGGAACGAGTGGTAGAACCCTCGGTTCCCGAGTTGAAGGGGCAAGTGAGTTTTGATTGTGGTTCTTGGGACGGTCCCTTAAAAACCAGCTTAGTAACCATGTGGGAACTCATGAAGCCTTCTTGGTGTCCACATTCAAACGCCGGTTTGATCTGGGATATGACGGCGGATATTACGTTGGACTTAGATGATGACGCGAGTTTGCACGATCTGGCCATGATACACCATCTGCTGGCCATATGAGTGACGAAGCAGAAAAACAACCCATCCACGGAACCATCCGAGGGAAGTACATCGAGTGACTGGCTGAGACAGGGCACCTGTCTAGCTCACAATAGTGGAATGGACGGACATGTATGCAACTCGGAATATTGCTTGATTACGCTGAACGAGCAGCATCGCCAATTGGTACAACTGTATGGAAGGTTGAGCATGTCAGATAAGAGTGGAATGGAGTTGATCCGGACTGTCTTGGGGTGAAGGAAGTGAACTTGATCACTGCCTTGGGATTTTGCAGCTTGACGAGCTCGATAGAATCACCTGAACGCCTAGAGCGTGCCCATGAGCTAGTGACGTCCCTCAGTGTGGAAGTATTCCCTGGAGCACTACAGACAGAGCTGAAGACCTGAGGCTGGCGAGAAGCTCTGGAAAATGAATTGAATTTGAAGGATAGTGAGGCCTATCATAGACCTGTGGGCTCGAGATATCTGGTGGGTTCGAGCTCTGCACCATTTTGCAATAGTAAATACCCTACGCACATGGTGGTGATGGATGCGAGGACACAGCAGGTGTTGGTCGACCAACTCTTTTCCGTGCCAAAGTGCGTGAGGTTGGCCAGGATATCGGAAATGTCGCATGATTTATTGGCGAAGATCATTCGGGCCGTCCCGAAGAGATCTGAAGGCGAGTTGCAATTCGTAGTGGGTGAAGAGTTCATGAGATTGAACGAGGGTAATGTGAGTGAATTCCAGAAGCAGAAAGCGAGTGGAGCGTTACCCACTGAGTTCCCCACCATAGAAGAAAAGGACGAGGTGCATAGAATAATAATGGAAATGGAACCGTTGCTGGGAGCCTCAGGGTATCGGACCCGAAGGAACATACTAATGACCCATGTGGAGTATCCTTGCCACTGCCTGGCGCAGACGTTGTGGTACCCCAAACGCGGGAATCTAGTGTTAGTGTGGGACGTGGAGGAGTTGTACTCCACGGGAATGCCCGATCAAAATCAACAAGTGTCGATCGTGGTGGTGAGTGCCATGCTGGCGGTGAGATGGTTAGAGGCCAACGCGGGCACAAGCGAGCAGGAGACGGCCGTGCCGACTCCTGAGCAGCTAAGCAACGTGAAGAGGAACCGCAACTTAGATCTTTTCAGAACCACCTGCAAGATTCTGAGAATATCCAAGGCCATTGAAAGAATATGGTCAAGGCAAAGATTGATGCCTTGGTTCCGTGCGGTGATGACTTCATGGATGTATGAACGCGCGAAGCGTCATATGTCTAGGAACACGGAAGCCTATCAATCTTTCCAGCTTGATATAGGACCGGGAGCCTATAAGAGAGCGTTCTTAACGCACCGAAACGCTGTTACCACGGCGGTGAAGCGAATAGCTGGAGCACCTTGCGTAACTGAAAATGAAAAGAGAGAGGTCTTACGAGCTGACCTAGAACGGAATGTGAGCCTGTGTCTTCACAACAGCTTTTGCAGGAACCGGGAGCAAAAGGTGAATGTGGACTTGCTACCTTGTTGCAAACCGAGGTTGTTGGAACAGGAGAGTTGGAGGACAGCCGGCAACTCCATGGAAATGTTGGAAAAAGTTCTAGAAGACGGTGAAACTGAAAATCAGGATGGAGAAGCAATGGAATAAGGAAGACGTAAACGAGAGAGGGAGAGAAGGAGAAAAACTTGATTGTCTTTGTGTGCTAAAACTTAAACTAATCAACCAAGCTGATTATTGAAACTGTTAAACTTTTTGTTTTGATTAAGTTGGGTCAGACCAGACTTTGAAAGTTGTTGCAATTGTTGAAATTGTCGAAAGAAAATTTTAGTTGTGCTACTTATGTATAAATATAGAACATAGGTGAGTATATTTACCTATTTAAACATGACTGATGTTTTTAACCTGTGTAAGACACGTGTTCACTGTGTGGCGACCTGGTAAGTTGGGGTAAACTCGCTCGAAGAGGGCGAGTAACTCAATAACTTTCCTAGCCACAGAGTTTCTTAGTTTTAGTATCAAAGAGGACCGCATAAATAACTGATTATACTTGGTGAGTGACATTAAGTTAATTTTAATGGGTGCATGGCCGTGCCACGTTCCAATTTTTTAATCAGCAAGAGAGAAAAGAAGTTTTATGGCAAGATGACGTAAGTAGTCAGAAAGGCAATTTTATCTAGGACACTCCTCATGGTGCAAATTTTGTGAAAATGTTGGGAGGCAGTGAGATGTAGTATGATGCCATTTGTGACACGTAGTGAGTTGAGGTGGATTAGATAAATTTCATTTTCTAATGCGATTTGTAAGATTGATTATAGAGAACTGGAACACTACTTGACGATGACCCGGTGTTATGCGATCAATAGGGACATTGATGTGGACTGTCCGGGTAGTATGTGCCATTCGGCCAGATTGGCACAGCGCAACCTTCCGGCAAAGCACGAATTAGGGAAAAAAGGCCTTAACAACGAAAAAGTGCTTGAAAGGAGGGTCGAAATATTCTAGAATTTTCTATTTTCAAAATTTTGATTGACGAACGGATATTTCACAGAAATACGAAAAACGGCCATTTTGACCGAAAAAGTTGAGAAAAGAGAACAACAGCAAATATAGTGAAAAACAGTCGCACGTTGACACAGAAAAACGAATCCTCTTATCGTGACAATCACGCACGATAAGACCCTTAGCGGAAGAAGATAGTGGGGAAGGAGGCTTCGGTGGAGAAGTGGTGGAGAGCAGTACTCTCCCGTGCCACGAATTGGGAGAGATAACGACGTTATCTCGAGGAAATCATGGAAGCGGAGGCTTGGTCCCCCAGAGACTAATATATGGTGAAAGACTGTAGTAAACTAACTTTTTAGCTACTCTGATGCCATAGTACTTTGAATTGACACCGGTATTACTTGATATTTTAGAATATGAGTAGCTAGGAAGAGGAAGGAGTCAATCCATCTCCAATGGATTTAATATAGAACTGTCACCAAAAACATGTTAAAATAGGGTATTCGAGCCGTGTTTTTAATAGCAATCACGTAGTCTGAGGATCCGAGACTCAGCTATGTGGTTGTGTTCGCATGTAAACGAAAACTGATCAAAAGTCTTTTGACTGATGGCCTAAAAATAGTAACTTTTTACTTAGCCCTAAACAGACCAGAAAATCAACTGGCAAGGTCGAGACGGTGAAAAACGAGTAGAATTAAGGTAACTGACGCCTGCCAGTCGTTAATAGGTACTTTTTCTACGCTCCGTCGCTGTGTAGTATTTGGGCGAATGTTACACAAGGCATCTTTTGCTCCTACTGCTGAGGCTAAGAAAGCGGGTAAAGCGAGTAGACGAGCGGAAGAAACGCCCAAGCCACCTTTGGCTGCCGGGAGAACTGCTTGTAAAAACTGGATATCATCCATTTTCACGTTAGTGACCTTGCATAACGAATTTCTTAGTAATAAATCGTAGCGTTCCAAAAAATCATTTTGCAAAAAACAAGGGCTCGTACGCAAAAAATATAGGAGTTTTGGCATGCTAAAGCAATTTTTCAGGAGGTAAAAACCATAATGGGCGTCTAGTTTGTCAATAACTTCCGAGATTTTTTCAAGCTCCTTAATTTTTCGTCGAGCAATTATTTTCGGCAAAGTTCGACGATTGGAGATCCTAAAATGAGGAGTTCTTCTTTTGTTTTAATTTTGATTTTGGGGCATATTTTTCGAAATTGTGTTAAAATTGAATTATACCGTGTACTAGTAGTCGGTCCCAAAAAACAAAGTTCGCACTTCGCAGTGTTCAAGCTCAGGCCGTAAATTTGTTCCAATTTCAGAATGTTTTTAAGGTCCCGGAGTACTACCTTATAGAGTAAAGTTCGCCGATTGGAGATCCTAAAATGAGGAGTTCTTCTTTTGTTTTAATTTTTATTTTGGGCCATATTTTTCAAAATTGTGTTTAAATTGAATTATACCGTGTACTAGTAGTCGGTCCCAAAAAACTAAGTTCGCACTTCTCAGTGCTCAAGCTCAGGCCGTAAATTTTTTCCGATTTCAGAATGTTTTTAAGATCCCGGAGTACTACCTTATAGTCTTCGACTAAATTCCCATCATCTAAATACCAGATGTTAATTTTCGACTCCAACTGTTTGACTAGTGTATGAACTGTTTCCGCAAAAAGGGGTGGGGCTTCAGGATCACCTTGCTGAGTTCCGTCTTCTGACATTATGACAGAGCTTCCCTAAAAAAGGTAACTAGGTTTACCATATGCGCAATGGGTGTAATTATACAATTCGGGGCGATTTGATCAAACATGATTCAGCATTGTTTCTCTGTTTAGAGAGTTACAGGAATTCTTAAAATCTAGTTTTAAAAGAACAGTGCATTTTGGATTGTCGTCGCGTTCAATTAGGTTTCGAAACGAGTGCGCAGCTATTTCTGCTCCTCGTTTGGTACCGCATCCTACCTGTACGTTTCCGAAAAAATTTTGTCGCTCGGAGAGGGCCTTGCTTCCAGCGCATTTAGACGCGATACGTCTCAGCGTGTTGCCTATGGCAATCGGTCTCAACCCTCCGTCTATCTTTATGAGGGCGATAAGCTTTGAGCCAAAAAGAAAGGTCCTTGTGGTTCGGGTATTTTGCCATCTACTATGAGGTTTATCAATTTAGTAAGCGATTTCAGAAAATTAAGTCCTGCACTGCCATTCGACTTACTAACAAGATCTTTGAAAACTTGAGGAACTTTTTTTTGTTCAAGACGTGCTGCTGATCTATTCGGAAAGGACATTATCGCTTTGTATAAGTCAAAATCGGTTACGAAAAAACTATCCATTTTTTCTGGATTTGGAGCTGCAAATTTGGCTCGCTGAGGGTGCTTAGACAACAATTTATTAAATAATCAGAAGGTCGAAAGTATCATAGTACTGCTCAAGGTTACAGTCAAGAGTCCCTTCAGCACATTATCCAGTCAAAATCCTCGGAATTTTCTAGATATGGAAGAGTAAAGTATAATGTGAATAGAAGTAAAGAGAGTCAGATGGTAGCGAATCAAGCCAACCAGATTGAAAAAACTAACAACTGCACAGAAGAAACCGGAGTTGAGAGTGACTCAAAAATACTGACCTGATATGAGGCTACGGGTCTATCATTCACTTATATGAAGCTCTTCCACTTACGCTTTCCCGACGCTTCCAGTAGTGGTTCCACTTCCATCATCACTCGGTGGACTTCACCATTCTCTTCTACTGCATTGTAATTTGTGACTGTTGATCCTTTTGCTTCTGTCTTTCAAAGTCACTGAAGTTTCTACTGGCGTATCCCATAAACTTCTTTCCCAGTATCGATTCTAATTTCTCTTTGGTTCTCTCTGGAACTGCTGAGAACATTTTGCACAGTAACTTGTAAGATTTTTCCGACATTCTCGCTATTCTTACGCATTTTGGCGCTGAGAAGGCTTGATCCACGATCGTTCTCGTACTTTTCACATCCACCGCTACAAAATGCAATGGGTATCTGCTCTTGCACATTGGAGCTAAAGTTGATCCCTTTAAATACCTCGCTCCCGTCGGTCTATGATAGGTTTCACTGTGCCTGATGTTCATTTCTACCACGCTCGCTTCTCTCCACTTTCCAATATACTTTTGCTCGGTTTGCAAAACTCCCGGCAACATTTCTACACTGATTGTCGTGACCATCTCATGCTTTTGTTCTAGATTCAATAGTGACTCTAAAGAACCAAACATGCTGTAAAACCATAGTTCAGTCACTAGATTCACGTCGGTCTTTCCATCGTAATCTGCAATCAATTCCGTTTCCGTTTTCGCCTTCATCACAATGTTCCCAAACAATGTTGTCAACTGTTTGTGTTGTTTCTCCACAGACTTCTGCCAGACAGCTACCAGATTTAACCCAGTCTTCTGGTCCCCAGCCAGGCAACTCCACTTTGTCTTCCCCGTTGCTCTTAGAGGCAGTCATCATCAAATTGTAATTGATGTTCAAGTCACGCAAATTAAAGTCTGTATTCAATTCTCGCTGCACGACTTATGTCGCACGCAATATCGAATCGGCGTTAGGCCTCGGACACCATGATGGTTTCATCAGTTCCCACACCACTATCAAACTCGTTCTTAGCAACTCGTCTGAGAATTCGAATCCGAACTCCACTCGGTTGTCAGGTTTTGGTACTGAAGGTGCAGTCACTTTTTCTTCCAAAACCAGTCCCAGCTTAGTCTGCTGATTAGGCGCGCTTCCTATCATTGCAACTCTTGACGTCCAGAATCTTAGCAACACTGCTTGCTCGTAATCAAAGAAACAATCGCGTATGTCTTCATTTATGAAAGGGTTGTCCACCATCCCTACAATCCCGGATACGTAACTGTATGATTTCTTTCTGGTCGGTCCACAGTATTCACTGGATTTCTGCAATGCTCCCATAGATTCTTTCGAGAGCCTCATCTCCTTGTTAGAGAATCTCCTTATTTCGTCAATCTTTTTCATCAGTTCCAGCTCCACAGGCTCCTTCATGTTTACTCGCATCGGCTTGCTCTGATGGATTTCCAAAAGTGCTCGTAAGAGCAAAGCTTTCGCTCGTTCATCGCCTTTTTTAGCATCTTGACACAAGTTTTCAATGCTGGAACTGATATTTGTTCTATCATGAATCAAATGAAACAGAGAGCGTCTCTCCGCTTTGCGCACGCTACTGCTGCTCCTTCTTGGTTTATCAGATCTCTCATACGCGTCATTAAGAACACCTTCTCTCCCTTTGATATTTTTCTTTCTTCTAAATCATATTGCCCGCGTGTCAATCCAATCATGCACCAAGCGAACCTCAGTTGTAACTCTGTTCTCACACAGGGTATCGCTATCAGAGCGTGTATCTTCGGAGTTGTTCTCATCTCTTCTTCGAAGTATCGTAACACTACTGCTCTCCATGGTAGGCTCACCAACTGCTCTAACGTTTCAGCTTGCATCTCAGGCAATACCAGAGTCCCGTATGCCTTCTGCTTCAGGATTGTGATTTGCATCATCGTCTCCAGATGCATCATCTCAACATTCCATAGCACTTTGGTCTTCCAGCGCAATTAAGTGTCCTCTGGCCGAGTTTCTGTAAACCATTATCTCCATATATCCACCGGCGGGTTCATCAATCGATACAGTTTCCGATACTGTCAGTCGGTTATATTCCACTGGGACTAGCTGTCCTACGACGCTTCCCTTTCCATGACTCATGGAAGACGGTTTGAAATCTTTTAGTGTACTCTCTCCACATTGGCTGAGTATTTCCATTTCTAACGTTGCTCCAGTCAGATTGCGGTCACTCCTCTTGGTTTTGTAACTGGCTGAGTTTAATCCTGCTATGAGAATTGGTGGCACAATCGCTATGTCAGTCAACATCCTGTTTGTGCCAGGCAACCAATCATCACCCTGTCCCATGTCCATGGCTTCTTCGACGCGTTTCCTTTTGGCTGAGTTGACAGCTTTTATCGAGATTTCGAAATCCATCTTTATTTTTCCAGCTTTCCTCAATGTCATTTTGCTGCCAAGTTTCATTTTCATATCGTTAATCCTGTCAATCAGCATCTTTGATCGCATCGTTCCCTTTCGGGTTCTTGACAAATATACCACTTCTCCCTTGTCTTCTTGCGGCGTCATCTTTATAGGAGAGTTTGCCTCACTTTCGTCAGTAGCCGAGTCAATCAGTAACTCGTTCAATCTCTCTTCACACTCGTCGAGTTTGTCAAGGACTTCCCTCATTAGTGGTCTGTTGAGACCTATTTTCAAAATAGACTGGTTCCCGTAGCTCTGAACTAATGTCCAGGCCTCTTTCATGAAGACAACTCTGTCCATACTGCATCCCGTCTTATTTTCGTGGTCTCTATGATGCACTTCACACTCTTCTTCTCTTTGGTGATTCCATCAAGAGTTTCTTTATCTCGGTTTTTTTAGAATTGCTCGGAGAGCTGCTCTCCGGCAAGTTCCGGTTCTTTTCCATGAAGGCCGGCTGAGGGAGTTGAAGTCCAGGCTGGACATCACTCCTGTCGAAGCCTTATCGTCCTCTTTCTCGGCTTGATCGGGATCCTGTTGCATAGGTTCTTCCGATCGACGGCTTCCTCCCTGCCCATCGTCTCGTCTTGGATTCTTTCCTGAACTTGAGCGCCCTTGCTCTTTATCCCTTGCTCCATCTGGAAATTTCGGTACAACTAGCCGAAGGATGCTAGCATGGTTCTAGTTTGTAGTGTTCCGCCGACCATTAACTCTGGTTTTACACTCATCAAGATTAGTGAGGCTCCTTGTAAGTCAGCCTTGCCTCTCATGACCATAGGCGCTAGATCCAGTTTCGCCCATTCCTCGTCAAATCTCCCAGGCTTCGGAGTTGCTGTATTGTTCATTCGTCTCCTCGTTGCTGCATCCGTGTAGGCCAACTGCGTATACTGCAGTACTGCGGCGTTTCTGCCCACAAAGCACGGGTCCATCATCTCGGAAAACTTCTCTAACCTTCTTTCATTAGTTTCAAACGCTCTCAACCTAGGGGTTTGTACTACGGAGTCTGCTCCGAACAACATCCTTCTGATCAAAAGGAATTCAGGGATCTCTTCTGGCAGTTTCTTGTAGTCACCCCAGCCCTTCGTTTCTTCTCTCAATTTATGGTATGCTGCGGTCAGTCGAGGAATTCTTGTGACTTCGCCGTTTGTTTTATTGTAGGGCTTTAGATTCCAGAGCTTCGGGAATACCTCGATGTGCCCTCTATCCACTTCTCCCATCCTGTCTCGGAAGTGATCATAAAAGTCCTCACTCATCAACTCTCGTAGCGCGTGTTGCTCACACCAGTTAAGTGCACTTCTGTCCACTGCCGATATGAGGTTCAGATGCAACACCGACCTCCTGTATACCTCCACTTTAACGTCAGGGAACGCAAACGTGACTGCGGGACCGTATATCACTGTCACGAACTCCGTGGCTCCTCTGATCAATGCTAAGGGATCGGTCCTCATAGCCAAGCTCAGGTCATTTAGCAGGGGCATGCCCCCAGCATGACGTTGCACTTCTTCCTCCCTCTGAATCGTCTCATCCTCTCCTGTTCCAAAGCGATTCTGCTGCAGGAGGTATTGGATAGAAGTATGTCGCAGATCTCTTATCTTAGTCCAGGAATCCGTGGGTCGCTTCAAGTCGAATCTTCTCACATTCTCCCTTATCTGCTCCGGGTAGCGTGTCAGATTCATCAATCCTCCCAAGTTTCCATGTGGTACCGCAATGACCGTTAGAAGTCCATCTAGTCTCAAATTCTGCACTCCTTCGGTGAGCAGTATCGCTGGTCCTCTCACGAAGTTCTCTCCACCAAACGTCACGAACAGGGCTAGTAATTCAACGATGGACGCTTCTACAACTGCCTGGAGGAATTATTTCATCAGGTATCGAGAAAGCGATGGGTAAACTTTCGCCAAGAAGGACGCGGTTCATCCGGCTCCCAACCCTTCCAGCTTGCTCTCAGTCCGGTCAGAGCCTTCTTCTCCCTTTAGATTCTGTGTCCAGGAAACTT
Source organism: Symsagittifera roscoffensis (assembly GCF_963678635.1). Classification (NCBI taxonomy): domain Eukaryota; kingdom Metazoa; phylum Xenacoelomorpha; order Acoela; family Convolutidae; genus Symsagittifera; species Symsagittifera roscoffensis. The sequence continues at coordinate 36,049,622 of NC_087070.1, forward strand.
CCAGGGTAACTTGGCACACTCTGTTTACGAACTCGGTTGACTTCTGTTCAGCATTTTCAGCCAGTCTTACCTCTTTCACCAGGTAGGCATGGATTTTCCTGAGCATCACTGGGCTTCGCTCGAAATTGTCCGTGCCCAATGCGGCTATCCGAGTTGTTAAGTGCAGCCACTTGTTAGCCTCTGGTTTTGTTCTCAAAACCATCGCTTCCAAGTGAGCTCTCGTCTCCTTGGAATTCTTCCTTCTTTCTCCTTCCTCCTTTACTTCCATTCCTTGGAATCATAAGTCGTTTCACATCGCTACAATTACGCGATGATCATCGTCAATTCCTGCTTTCAGTTTAAGTTGTCGGCTGAAAATGGACAGTTCCAACCCCAGTACTTCGTCTAACACCAACATGTGTAGTGAATGGTCCTTAAATCCTCGCATCGCATTCGAGATGTCAGAACACACCGCAGGTAGTTCCGCCCTAAGTGGTCTTAGGTTCTCCATCTCAAATCCGCGATTTGGGGTGAATATGATCACATCGTATTTCCCTTCCGAGAGCAACGCCACCATCGCGTATACAAACTTCAGTCCATCCGGGAGATGTGCATATCCCGGAGACAGTGCAAACACGGCTCTCGGTGTTATCTTGGGGAATGCACCTTCATTCAGGGTGTCCACTACTTCACCCATCGAGTCAAGGATATCCTTTATCGCTGTCTATACTGCGTCTTCCGCTGTTGTAGGCTCGCTGAGTAGATGGTCGCTTATACCGGCAAATACAATTGTGATCGGGTTCATTTCCGTCTGTCTTTGAACTCCGATGGCCATTGACACCGACGACATTAGGTCCAGGTCGTCCTCTGCCAACATTATAACATCAGGCCAAAACAGAGACTTGGAGGTATGTAAGAAGTCTGAGTTTGCGACTATCATAATCTTTGATTTTCTCATTTCTGCTTTGTCATACGCTGCAAACATGGTCTCGTCTTTCCTAATCGTCTTCATTCCACCATATCTCTGAACATCACTTTCGTGAGTCACTTATTTCGGGTACGTCTATCTTTTACGTGACCTGGGGTGCTTGTATCTGCTTAAACATTTTCACGTGTTGTCTTATTGGTGCCCTCGTTGTCAAGAATGTTCCGGGCCTTTCTTCTCGATTTCCTTTATCATGATTCAGTTTTACATCTTGCAAAGGTCTTGCATTTAATGGACCCATTGTATTGTTTGAGAGCAGTCCCTCTAAGTCAGCAAATCTCAAGGCGGTCGTGTAGCTGAAGTTTATGCCAACTGCTATCAATCACTCCAAGCCTGCGATTGATTACAGTCCGTTGACGGATAGTCTCGCTCCATTTAACATCTTTATGGCATCTGGTGCAAACCTTACCGTCTGAAGGTTCAATTTCATTAGGTCCTGTTTGTAGATATGCGAGGGAGATGATATGGGCCTCGACCACATCAAAGAGCTACTGTCTGGTCGTCGCTCGTCTCGGCTGGTACTCGTTGTCTCTGATCTCGAGGTGCTTGTCGTCTCCGCGGTCAGACAGGTCCTAACCTTCGCCTTGGATGAATGGTTCTTCTTACTGGCGCTTCTCCCAATCGATCCTGTACATCTGTCCTTTGCCCTGGCTCGCTGGAGCTTTGTGGCCTGTAGGTCACGGCTGGAACCGTTCCCAGACGTGTTTCTAGGTTAGTGGGCACAAAGGTTGAAATTGCCGGCTCGTTCATTGTTTCTTCCTTCCTTAGCACTCCCGTGTCAAATAGCTCGACTTCCATTTCATCCATTCGCTCCTGGAAGATTCGGTTCATCCAGGCTTCTCCTTCGATACTATCAAAGTAGATTCCATCGGTGGTTAGTCTGACCTGATCCATAGCTCTTAGCTCGTGCTCAATGTCCATCCGTGCAGCATTCCTACTCGCCAGATTCCTCAGTATGTTGTTCCACCTGATGACTCCTTCATTATGTCTTCTTCCTGTCGATATCAACGTTCTCGGTCAGTACCGCGCACTTGAACTTCTGCCAGAGAGTAGTGAATAGGCACACCATCATCGAATCCCATTGTGCCTCTTCCTCATCTGAGCCTCTGGACACTTTGTTTGTCCCTATTAGAATCATTATGTTAGGGATCCTCCCTGGGTTCATTAGCTCCACCATTCGAAATAGCTGGGCTATCGTGAAACCTCCAAAGGCCATCACCGTGGTGATCCAAGATGTTCCCAAGTTTTGGAGAACTCTCACCGAACTGTCACCCAGTATCAAATGAGACGTCCCGAGCGGCGGTTGTTGCATGTTTATCACAGGGCTCTAAATCGATCGATTAAAGCAGGCTCGCGGATCCGCTTTCGGAACTCCTGTGAAGTTATTCTTCACTTGGTTGTTCTTCTGCACATGAAACACTCGAGACATTTTCTTCATCGGTATTTCTCTGATTTTCCTCTCAGGGGCTCCAGATGTCTTTGCTGGTACCGTGACACTGTCAGCTCCCATTTTCTTTATCGTTTCTCGGGAGAGTTCCACTCTGCCCGTGTCGTCTATTCTTCCATAGGGTGCAGTCACTCGGAATCTGGCGCATTCCTATTAGCGACTAGTCGTCCAGCTGTTTCTATCAACCTCCGCACTGTCTGCTCCACGACTGGGTCACCTAGGGTATCACTCGGGTCGGGTATTGTCACTCGACCAGTTTTAGCTGGGAGTCAAGTATCCGTCGTTTGACTCAACTCGCGAGGCGTCAAAAACTCCATCGGGGACTGCCCACGAGGAATATTCCTTGCAAGTATCGCTCTTTCTACTCTCGCCTCCAGCGCCCTATTTCTTCACCCTGTTTCTTGTTGCAATCTTCAAACAATCTTTTTTACATGTCTCTGTCTTCTTCGGTACTGAGCATGGTTTTGGTCATTTCATCCAGCTCCCTTCTGGTCTTCTCCAGTTCCTCTATCGTTCCGTTGAGATCTTGCATGGTTTCGTACGTCTGAACTTCTTCTTCTACTCTCGCCCTCTTTGGTGGCACAGCTGCTCTCAGTTGTGAAATAGACGAGGCAGCCTCGCTGTTCATCTCCTGATGCATTCTTCTCAGACCAGGCCTAGGCTTGGTTGGCAGAGGCATCTCACCTGGTTCGTAGGTCCTGGAACTTCCCAATCCAGGCTTGTTCGCCATGTCACTTCCTGAGAGAGCCCCGTTTCTCCACCTCATTACCCTCATGTTTGGGCGGTCTAGTACTCCTCTTTCTCCATATGCGGCCATCAATAAGACGTCCGTGGGGCGGTCCGCACGTTTATCATGCCCTAAGATATTTATCATGGCGACCAGCAACATGACTACCTCTGGGTCCTCCAGAGCGAAGTCTCGATCCATCAGCCGACGATCGATCGAATCTATCATTGGTCCTGCGTATGCCTCCATTAGGTCCATTAGTTCGCTCAAATCGAAGTTGTCCAACTCATTAAATTCGGTTTGATTATCAGTTTCGATCAATTGAAATCTGATGAATGATTAAATGATCAATCAGGATCTAGAAAAGAGGTCACGAATTTCACATTTGTCAGCGTCACTCTAATTTTGTATTAAAATTTATTTAAAACAGTCAGATAAAAAGACTTTGATCTTAAAATATATTAAAATCAGTTTCAGTTGTTCATGATCACTAATCCCTTCTTACCCAGGGTCTTAATAACATAACACATAACACACACGTCACACACAACACATTTAGTATGACATCTTCCTGCATGTAACCTGAACTTAGCCTATACTCAAATAATATTTCTTATGTAAGTATACTTGTATGTTAGTATCAGAAAAAATTACGTGTATCAGTGCATACAGCCGTGGATGCAGTCGTCCTCGGTTCTGGTCGTACACTGGAAGCGAGAGTAGCCCAGGAAGCAGCCCAGGAAGGATCATCCCTTTCGTTTTTTTGTATTTCTTGCTCTCACGGTCTACATCTTGAATCGTTACACTGGTCTCCTTTGGGTCCGACGTCATTTCAGTCAGCCATTCCACGACACGCAGATTTGTCAAGTCTTGTTCGTAGGATTGCTGTTCCTCGTCGTCGAATTCTACCTCGGACTTGGACCGGTCATCGATCCACTCCTCGTCGCGGTCGTCGACTATGTCGATGTCTTGCGACACGGTTATTTCTTCAAGTCCCACCAATTCTTCCACTATCTTCTTCAGATCTATTCTGTCCACTACGAAGTCGTCTACGTCAGAATTGTATTTCTTTGTGAGTCTTGTCCTGTCACTCTGTCGAGTCTGTATCGTAAAAGGAAGATCTGGTTTCAATTTCTTGGGGACCTCCATCTATTCGGGGTCTACTTGCCAGTCCTCTTCTGCGTAGGGTAAGGTTTCTTCATCTGCTTTAATCACCTCGTTGGGATCCCGGTTCAGTGGTGGACTTGATTCTTCCTCTACGACCTCATTCCCATCATTCTTTCCCCTGGTGTCCTTCTCATTGACCTCACAGGCAGGGTCCATCATCAGATAATCCCCTTCTTCCATATCTGCAGATAAACACCAGTCTTCCGTCGACGGGTTTTGTGCCTTAATGTTTTCGTAGCGAGCGGCCCGGCCGGTACTCAGTCTATAAAAACGTCCCTCCTGGTGCACTTCTGTAATCATGAAGGGTCCCCTCCACTTTTTTAGGAGCTTTTTTTGTTCCTTTCGGTGGTATAACGTTTTGAAATACCCATACGTAGTCTCCTGGCGAGTAAGCTTTTGCACCAGCTGCCTTTTTATTCCTTGCCTTTTTTATGGCTTGATGTTTTCCTCTGCCTTGCCTGTGCCTGCTGAGTGATCCCTTCCATCTACACAAGTCGTTTAGTTCTTGCTGACGTCTAATCACATCCCTTACGCAGACTGTGGTGATGTTTTCTTCCCTTCATACTCTGGGTAAAAGAAAGTCAAGGGCAAATACTTCTCGTGTGCGGTTAACATCATATGTGGACTAACTCCGGTGGTGGAGTGTTGCGTGCTGTTGTAAGCTCCCATCACCTGTGGAAGGTATCTGTCCCTATCGGTCATGTACCTGGAACAATATACCCTCAGCATAGACACCAACGTCTGATTTCGCCTTTCCAATAAGCCATTCGTCTGGGGGGTATGTCGTGGTGTGAGCTTGAGCCACCTGTGAGCGTCTCATGAGCTCTTTCGTAAGTTCTCCCACGAAAGATGTTCCGTTACCCGATTGAAACGTCATCGGACAACCATGTCTCGCTATCCATGTATTGATAAGATGATCGGACGTCTCTTCTGCTGAGGCATTTACGCAGGGCACGGCCTCTGCATACTTCGTGAAGTGATCTATTATGACCTGATTATAGCCCTTGTCTGTCATACATATTTTCTGGTGGTCAATCTGCACCAACTCGTTGAATTCAGATGACTCGATCGACTGCAAGGGAAATCGCAATTTCCTTGGATCCTTGACCTGTTGGCATGACAGACATGCTGTTACCCACTTCTCGCATGCCTTCTTCAATACGGGCCACTCAAAGCGCTTCAGGATCCTCTGGTATACTTTGTCGATTCCCTGATGGCCCATCTGATCATGCGACCTGAATAAAAATTCTGTCTGATAGAGTTGCGGCAACATTTTTGCGTTATATTTGTACAGGACTTTGTCTTCTTCTCTTCTCTATCAAGCCACGATCCCGCCCTTGTTCAGATATAACCTCTCCCCTGTTTCTGCATGAAGTACTGTCTCAGAATACGGTAACTGTCTTCCTCCAGGTCACCTTTGTCTGGTGTTCCATTTTCGATGCACCCTTCAAGTTACTAGTCATACGGTCATTTTTTTTGTGCTCTAAGTAGGTCTGAGAGTCTGTATCTTGCCTTCATGTACGTCTTCATCACCCTTAAATGACTATTCGTCTCATCTGGTTGATGGGTGTCATGTTCCAGCTTCACTCACCAAATTTTCTCCAATGGTTCTGTCTCTGCCTGAAGGGTTCAAGATCAGTCCTCACTACTTCTTTCTGTGGCAACAAATTTATCCATCGTTTCGATACATCTATCCTTTCCAGATCATCCGCTGCGTTGTCAAAGACTGTTTTGCTACGTATCAGGTAGCGATCACTGTCAGGGTCTTGAAATACCTCTCTGTCCAGGAACGTGTGGATCGCTAGCTCTGATAATTCCGATCCTGTGCTCGAGTTCGTGTCTGAGTAAGTGTCAATTCCTGAGTTCCTCGAGTTTTCAACAACGGAAGAATCTGTCACTGAGTATGCTTCTTCTTCGGAATCAGTTTTATGCGCTCTGCTCATCCATCTGAACTCCCCGGACAAAATTTTACCTTCCAGGTCTTGTTCCTCACTTTGAACATTTTCCTCTACACCTGACTCCCCGGACAAAGTTTCTGGTCCCGGTTCTAGTTCAACTTCTTCGCCTTTCTGATCCTGATCCTCAAAGGTGACGGTTTTCCTTTGTGTCACTTTTACCTATTCTTTCCGCTTGTATGATGTACTTGTCAAGACATTTTGGGATATCGAGGACACTAGTTGCTGAACTATTGTCCTACAATCCCTTTCATTTTTTTTGTGTTGAAGTCTTGATGGCATAATCTTTACTTTCTCATTGACTGTTAGCGATGCCATGGCTGCTCCCCACTCGGGGTCATCTCTAGTCACTTCTCTCTCCAACAATTCACCTAGCCTCCGCGTCACTTGCGGAGTGACCTGCACCGTTTTATCCCACAACGAGAGGCTGTTTATGTTCATACGTAGCAACAGATCCAAAGGCACCGGGTCCTTCTTTGATAAAATCTTTAATTCCGCTGCCTTCTCCACCGATAACTTGGGGTGTTCCGGAATTGGATGTTCAGATTTGTCTAACCATCTCGTCAAGGGAAGCGCCTCATAAGTTTCTTTATTCAGAAACGAGAACCCTTCCTTGATTTCCGCCTGATTTGCTTGCTTCTGTTCCAGTCTTTCATGAAACTCAGTCTTCTTGCTCAGGCTGTCAACATTCTGGTGTTTGTCACGCATCCTCTGCTCGATTATCATGTGGTATCCGTCTAATCTGACTATCCACAGACCAATATAGCTCTGGTTCATCGAGTACGTCTTCAATCATGATAAAGCTCTATTGTCCACGCGTAACTTAAAGGGAGCGCTCCCTAAGTATGTGCGGTACTTCTCCACGAGTGTGACCAATGCAAACATTTCTGCCTTTGGTCACCATACTTTATTTCAGTGTCACTCAACACTTTACTGCCATATGCAATGGGATGGAGAACTGTTCTCCCATTCCATTCCTGCTCCTGATGCAGTATTCCTGAGATGGCCATTACTGATGCATCTGTGTCAAGAACATACATGCCCTTCTCTGTACGCATGCCTAGCACTGGCTTTTCGCACAGTTACCGCTTTATGTTCTCGAAGGCAGCTTCAGCTTCTTCGTTCCTTTCGAACTTCTTTCCTTTGTTGCGCATCAGTTTCTGCATGGGGTACACCTTGTCTCCATATCCTTTTATGAACTCACGGTAATAATTGGCAAACCCTAGAAAGCTCATTAGTTGTGTGTCCGTTCTAGGAGCCTTCCATGTCAACACAGCCTCCACTGCTTCCGGGTCCGGCCTCACGCCATGCCTGTCCACCATTCTTCCCAGATACTTGATTGAATCCCTAACGAATTCAAATTTCATTGGTTTGCATTTCAAGCCTGCTCTTTTCATCCAGCCAAAGACCTCATCGAGCCGATCAATGTGGTCTTCCAAAGTGGGTATTGCTATGACCACGTCATCCACGTAACACATCACAAGGTTCCCCTTCTTCGTCGTCACTCTGGTCAAAGCCTGAGCCATCAGTCTTTGAAAAGTGGCCGTGGCGTTGCACAAGCCAAAGGGCATCCTCTTCCACTGGTACAACCCCAATTCACATGCGAAACCGGTCTTTTCTCTGTCCTTTTTCCGCAGACGTCTTATATTTGAAAATACGTCCGCATTCCGATTTAAAACCGCCCTTAATGATTCAAAATCTCACCCACCTATTTTTCCTCTCAAGTGTTCTATCTCCGGCAAAACCGGTTTGTCTGATTCTAGTTCATATGACGAGGGCCGTTGCGTAAAATTCGAGCAGCTCGACAAACCGTCATTTGTTTCGGATTTCATTGAAAACAGTTTATTAATAGATTTAATTTCATCAATTCCCTTTAAAATTTTATCTTTGTCAGCATAATTCGGGTAGTCCTTCACATTATATCTCTTCAAGTTTTGTGTCTCCTCTTAGTCGGTTTTAATCGGCAAAGAGTAACCAAGTTTCTTTCCACACTGGATCGTAATCGCGGTGTCCGGTGTGTTCAACAACACACTGGCACACAGCCCGTTTCGTGTTACTGAAAAGCTCCGGCCTAAAATCACCGAGCTTTGAAAGTTTGGGTTGAATACCAAACAAACCTGTTTACTATCACTTAGCAAATTTAAATTTCTCATCCTGAAAATTGCTATTACAGCTTGTCCCGGCTGTAGTTTTACCTTTCTATCTAAAAAAATTGGTACCTTGTTTTCATATGTTTTTATTCTATTAATCGCTTTCTTAACATACTTCCGGTCCGGGTTTCTAATCCTTATCAGACCGTTGTTCAAGTCAATCATCACATCGAAGTTCTGGAAAAAATCACGGCCCAGGATGAATTGGTCTGAGTCGTCTAAATTCTCAACCACCAGGATGCTCATTCAAAGATTACGTCCTCCCATGTGACGGACCGTTATTGATGTCCTTCCGGCCACGTAGATTACTCCACGTTTGGCGGCCGCCAATTTGAGGTTCGTTGGAATTAGATCTTCCCTCGTGAAGCCCATTCTTTCCCAAGTCTTTATTGACATTACGCTTACCAATGCTCCTGTATCCAATAGTCCTGTTACCCAATTTTCTTCACATTGGTGTCTAGCAAATGTGCAGTCCCATCTGCCTCGTACCCTATGTTTACTGCATCTTGCTCCATCATGGCATCATGGCCAATTCTACGGACCTTAAGTTCTTCCTGATCCAAATAAATTTGCCCCATTTGGTCGCTATCTGTTGTGACGTAGGTCCTAGTGTAGATACTTATCCCGTCAACTTTCAACATCACTTGATACAGTCCAAAGACTTCCACTTAGCGCCCGTGGAGTTTCTTTGTTCGAGGGCCACCCGTTGTCAACAACGCTCGCACAGCCCTCGACTCAGTGCGTGGCTCTACCTGTCTCAGATAATCTGCATATGTGTCTAAATGGATCACAGTGAACTCTGAGGGTTCACTGAGGTTCCTGATCACCTGATGTCCCGCAACTTAAATTATTGACTGTATTCTGCTTCCTTGTGGTACCATGCCGAACGTCTGCCCAGAGATCACATTTTGTTTCTTGCTCAAACTGCTTGGTGCTTTCGTTTCTACGACTTCTGATGCCTCGAAGGCGTTTAGCCTTTCCTGAATTTTCTCATTCTCTAGTTCGAGCTTCACCTTTTGTTCGATCTCTTTCGTCACCAACTCCTGTTGGACTCTGTTTAGAGCGTCCCTTGCGGCTGCCCTATAGTCGATCTTGAAGTCATCCGCCGCAGTCATCTGTTCCGGTTCACGTATTTCTTCAGTTACTGCTTGCATCTTCTTTGTTGCCAGCTCTTGTGGTTTATCCTTCCTGCGTGCCTCCGCTTCACTCAATAGGCGAGCCTTGCTGGCTTTCACAACCGATAAAGCTACCTCATGCCTTGGATGCTTAATGTCTGCCACAGCATCCCAAAATTGTGGACAAATTTAAAATGACCTTCCAAGTTACAAAAGAAACAACTTGGGCCAAATTTTGCAATTACTCCTCTCATGAAATCTTCATGATCGACCTCCGACATATCTTCATCCGCGAGGCTAAAACCTATTGCTTTCATGCCTTGTTTGTAGGTTGGGCTTGCTGACATATGATGGTCCGTTGAACTGCAATTTGTACAAGAGCGTCTCTTGTCCATGTCGTCCCTTGGTTTGTACCAGTTGTTAGCTTGGTTTGCTGGTCCATTGTTAAATTTGTCATATTTGTTTTTGTAATATCCAGATTTCGATGGAAGCTTCAGTAAAAGATATTCTTTTGACTTGAGTCTCAACTCCTCTGGTGTTGGCGCAATGTTTGAGAGTGGTGTGTAATGTGTCGCTAACTTTCTTCGAAGCTCATCATTCTTCACACCATAGATGAATTTTGAGGCTACTGCCAGGTTCATCCTTCTATTCGACTCATCTGGTTGGCTACATCTTCTCAGCATCTCCAAATCGTCTGGAAACTTGTCTATCATCTCGTCTTCACGTTGCCTCCTTTTCTCGAAGCGCATCATTGATTGGTGTCCTTGCACCCCTGAGCCAAAACAATTTAACAAGATTTCAAAGATCTTCTCAGCAGTAACCCGCTGGTATTTGCTTTTTGGCCATCACACAGTTTAGGGCTGTCCCTTCCAGTTTACTGGTGAGAGCACTGCATTCTTGTCTTTCTGACAAGTCCTCCTCTTCAAAATGCAGTTTTATCACCTCTATCCAGGTATCAATACAGCCATCAGACTCATCTTTATAGCATCTTTGTTTCTTAAAAACCCTTCTGAACTTTTCACTGCGTTCATTGGTTCTAGATGACCTTGTTAGGAATGTTTCCAAGGACCTGTTCAGAGGTTCAAAGGCTGTGGCCATTGATTTAGCGTCCCTAGAATGCCTCGCTTGAGCATCATTGCCCCCTGATAGAGGTTCTGGATTTTCCCTCCTGTCCGAATTGCTGGGATGACTTCATTCTTGATTCGAATGACTCCATTCCTGTAATCTCATCTCCCAGGCGCATGTGTATCTTGCTTGGTTTCGGGTTGACTTCTTCCTTGATTCGCATGACTCCAGTTCCTGGAGTCACATCTCCCAGTCGCATGTGTATCTTGCGTCGGTCGTTCGTTTGAGGTCGGTCTGTTGCCAATTGAACTTCCTCTGATGTTTGGGCCCCGTGGACTATTGACCCCTGTGGCATAGCTGGATGAACTGCCTCTTCCTTTAGTGGATCCATGTGTCCTTCTCCTATTCGGTTGTTCATTGAAGTTCACTCTCGACTCCCTGCTGGGTTCTCCCGAGTTCGGTTCCCCATTCTTCGACCCACTCCTGCTGCCTAGTAGCCCATCCAACCTATCCATGATAGCCTGAGTTCGCGTCTCCATCATCGCATCTATCTTCGTGTCGAGAGTCTCAAGAGTCTGCTCTTGTTGAATTCTTATCTTCTCCATGTCATCTCTCAATCGTAACTCCCTCTGCTCAGCCTCCCTCGTCATTTGCGAGAAGTTCTTAGCCAAGTGTTCATCCGTTCTCTCCTTCAAGCGTTTTTCGCTTCTGCTTACTTCTTGTCTGTTGCTGTTGACCTCTTCCCGTAGGATTTCTCTCTCGACGTGGACTGCCCTTTCTGGTTCACTCATTCTTAAGGACATCTGCTCATTTTGTTCTCTTATGCTGCCCACTATGCTGGTCAAGGCTTCTTCAATTGATCTCCGTTGTCCACTAATGGCGTCACAAGTGGTGGTGTCACCCTGTCGGTTCCAGGTAGCTCGGTGCTGGTCGAGACTCGGGTCTTGTTTATCTGCCTCGACGTCTCTTCATGATCCACTCCTGTAACCGTAGGTGGGTTACATAGCCCTCTGTTTCTGTTCTTCCCTGTTCGCATCTCCGTATTCGTCATGGTCACAATGTCTCCTGACTGCCCTGATATGGTTGTGGTCTTGCTTGTTGTCCTCAAAACACCGAATTGGTCCATGGAGCCAGTCTCTCTATCGGTGTATGCGTCATTCTCCTGAGTCGAACTATTGAGGCTGACGTGAGATCCGAAATTATCTTGCTCGTCATCGTCCTCCTCCTCTTCCTGGGTTTCTGCTACATCGCCTTTACCCGTTCCCATGGTAAATGGAAAGACGTTTTCAAAAGTGTTCTTCACTCTTTCTGAAAACGAGGAGGACGTTGCCGATTTCTCCGTCACGCCGTGCATCATAGTGTTGTCCGTGGGTGATCTTGTAGTCGCCACGTTTTCAGTAGAGGTGTCGGACAGTTCCGACATCTCTTCTCGATCTAGGGTCCCGGTGGAAGTGGCAAAACCTTGGCCTTGTTCTACCGGAGTAGATTCACTCGCCAATCTTCTGTTTCCTCTCCCTTCCGGTCCATGTGCGTCCCGGTTCTCATCCATGGCCGGTTCCGGATGGACTTCTACTTCTAACATTGCCTTTTGTCCCTCTGAGGAATTTTGACTCCTGGTTTCAACCATTCCGCCTGAAACTTTCGTCCCTTTGTCGGTCCGGGTTTGTGTGATCCTTTCCACAAAAGGGTTGCTCATTGCCTTTCTTTGTTTCTCTGGTATGAATTTCTTAGAGCTATCACTTAGTTTAAGTATCCTTGACTTGTTTAGACTCATTTCCAATTTGTCACTTCTTAGTGCCTATACACTCAATACGATTTCTAGTGTCCTTATGATTTGACTTCTGATAATAATAACACAACACAATAAATTTCAAAAGATCCACTTAAATAGTGACCGCGAATCCTTGTATGTTATCACAGCACAGCTTGTATACAATTCATTCACAATAATCGATGAATAGTTGCAAGATATGAAGCTAGCACATTCTGACGATATCAATATATTTAAAAGATAGTGTGCTTGCTACCCAATCAAGAACAGATATTATTGATTTAAAATCAAAAAAGAAGAAAAAAAATTTAAAAAATTTAGTCAGTCGCAATGTAATAGTCGAACTTGGTTCTAAAGGAAGAGCTTTCCCTGCTTGGTGCTGTACAAAACAGACAAAACTTGAAGGCAGTAATTTTCTTAACTGGGCGTCTATTGCACCCACCGAGTCTTGTGTTACCTATCTGCCTTCGGATGGCCCGAGCTATATCTACTAAAATCCTCAAGGCAATCACTTTTACAAAAAAACTATTTGGATTTCAATCCACACAAATCAGTGACAAACTCTTGTTAAGTCTAGACCTAGTATAGCGAATATCCGGGCTTAGACCTATTTTGTTTTAATCTGGTCTTTTATAAAAGGCAAGTTACCAGTGCAGTCACTGGTTCCTAGCTTGACTCCTAATAACCTAATACCTTTCACTATTTACTTTTCTTTTGTCTACTTAATTTTTGACAAAAACAGGACCCCTCCGGATTGGCAAAAATGGGACCCCTCCGGATTGGCCAAAAACAGGACCCCTCAGAATTGGCAAAATTAGCACCCTTCGGATTGGCAAAATGGTACCCTTCCGGATTGGCAAAAATAGTACCCTTCCGGATTGGCAAAACTGGGACCCCTAAGGATCGGCCAAATAGGACCCTTCCGGATTGGCAAAAATAGTACCCTTCCGGATTGGCAAAAATAGTACCCTTCCGGATTGCCAAAACTGGGACCCCTCCGGATTGGCCAAATAGGACCCTTCCGGATTGGCAAAAATAGGGCCCTTCCGGATTGGCAAAAATAACTTTTCCGGGACTTCTAAAATTTTCTCCCGGTACCCTTCCGGATATGTTCTCCAATGCTATTATGATGTTGGCACTAACTAGGAAGGGTTTATTTTCCGTCCCTAGACCCTTCCGGGTTGAATCTAAGCTGCTTATTTGACATCTCTGTCTTGTGATGATGTTTTCTTCACTTCATACTCTGGGTAAAAGAAAGTCAAGGGCAAAGACTTCTCGTGTTCGGTTAACATCATATGTGGACTAACTCCGGTGGTGGAGTGTTGCGTGCTGTTGTAAGCTCCCATCACCTGTGGAAGGTATCTGTCCCAATTGGTCATGTACCTGGAACAATATACCCTCAGCATAGACACCAACGTCTGATTTCGCCTTTCCACTAAGCCATTCTTCTGGGGATGGTATGTGTTGGAGTGAGCTTGAGCCACCTGTAAGCGTCTCATGAGCTCTTTCGTAAGTTCTCCCACGAAAGATATTCCGTTATCCGATTGAAACGTCATCGGACAACCATGTCTCGCTATCCACGTATTGATTAGATGATCGCACGTCTCTTCTGCTGAGGCAGTTACGCAGGGCACGGCCTCTCATATTTCGTGAAGTAATCTATTATGACCAAGACCTGATTATTGCCCTTGTCTGTCATACATATTTTCTGGTGGTCAATCTGCACCAACTCGTTGAATTCAGATGACTCGATCGACTGCAAGGGAAATCGCAATTTCCTTGGATCCTTGACCTGTTGGCATGACAGACATGCTGTTACCCACTTCTCGCATGCCTTCTTCATTCCGGGCCACTCAAAGCGCTCCAGGATCTTCTGGTATACTTTGTCGATCCCTGATGGCCCATCTGATCATGCGACCTGAATAAAAATTCTGTCTGATAGAGTTGCGGCAACATTTTTGCGTTATATTTGTACAGGACTTTGTCTTCTTCTCTTCTCTTACAAGCCACAATCCCGTCCTTGTTCAGATATAACCTCCCCTGTTTCTGCATAAAGTACTGTCTCAGAATACGGTAACTGTCTTCCTCCAGAAAGCCTTTGTCTGGTGTTCCATTTTCGATGCACCCTTCAAGTTATTAGTCATGCGGTCATTTTTTTGTGCTCTTAGTAGGTCTGAGAGTCTGTATCTTGCCTTCAAGTACGTCTTCATGACCCTTAAATGACTATTCGTCTCATCTGGTTGATGCGTGTCATGTTCCATCTTCACTCACCAAATTTTCTCAAATGGTTATGTCTCTGCCTAAAGGGTTCAAGATCAGTCCTCACTACTTCTTTCTGTGGCAACAAACTTATCGATCGTTTCGATACATCTATCGTTTCCAGATCATCCGCTGCGTTGTCAAAGACTGTTTCGCTACGTATCAGTAGCGATCACTGTCAGGGTCTTGATATACCTCTCTGTGCAGGAACGTGTGGATCGCTAGCTCTGATAATTCCGATCCTTTGCTCGTATTCGTTTCTGAGTAAGCTTTCTCTACCGGCAACTCAAGATGTCCTGGAATTGAATGTCGAGACTTGTCTAACCATCTCGTTAAGGGAAGCGCTTCATAAGTTTTTCTGTCCAGAAACGAGAATCACTCCTTTATTTCTGCCTGATTGGCTTGCTTCTGTTCCAATCTTTCATAGAACTTGGTTTTCTTGCTAAGGCTGTCAGCATTCTGGTGTTTGTCACGCATCCTGTGCTCGATTATCATGTGGTAGCCATCTAATCTCACTATCAACCTTCCTATATATTTCTGATCCATCGAATATGTCTTCAACCAGGATAACGCCCTGTTGTCCACGCGTAAATTAAAGGTAGCGCTCCCCAAGTATGCGCGGTTTTTTTCCACAAATGTGACCACTGCAAACATTTCTGCTTTTGGTGCACCATATTTCATCTCAGTGTCACTTAACACCTTACTGCCATATGGCTACTACTGATGCGACTGTGTCAAGAGCATACATGCCCTTTTCAGTAGGCATGCCTAGCACTGGCGCCTCGCACAGTTCCCGCTTTATGTTCTCGAAGGCAGCTTGAGCTTCTTCGTTCCTTTCGAATTTCTTTTCTTTGTTGCGCATCAGTTTCTGCATGGGGTACACCTTGTCTGCGTATCCTTTTATTAACTCACGGTAATTTTGGCAAACCCTAGGAAGCTCATGAGTTGTGTGTCCGTTCTGGGAGCCTTCCATGTCAACACAGCCTCCACTGCTTCCGGGTCCGGCCTCACGCCATGCCTGTCCACCATTCTTCCCAGATACTTGATTGAATCCCTAAGGAATTCAAATTTCATTGGTTTGCATTTCAAGCCTGCTCTTTTCATCCAGCCAAAGACCTCATCGAGCCGATCAATGTGGTCTTCCAAAGTGGGTGTTGCTATGACCACGTCATCCACGTAACACTTCACAAGGTTCCCCTTCTTCGTCGTCACTCTGGTCAAAGCCTGAGCCATCAGTCTTTGAAAAGTGGACGTGGCGTTGCACAAGCCAAAGGGCATCATCTTCCACTGGTACAACCCCAATTCACATGCGAAACCGGTCTTTTCTCTGTCCTTTTTCCGCAGACGTCTTATATTTGAAAATACGTCCGCATTCCGATTTAAAACCGCCCTTAATGATTCAAAATCTCACCCACCTATTTTTCCTCTCAAGTGTTCTATCTCCGGCAAAACCGGTTTGTCGGATTCTAGTTCATATGACGAGGGCCGTTGCGGAAAATTCGAGCAGCTCGACAAACCGTCATTCGTTTCGGATTTCATTGAAAACCGTTTATTAACAGATTTAATTTCATCAATTCCCTTTAAAATTTTATCTTTGTCAGCATAATTCGGGTAGTCCTTCACATTATATCTCTTCAAGTTTTGTGTCTCCTCATAGTCGGTTTTCATCGGCAAAGAGTAACCAAGTTTCTTTCCACACTAGATCGTAATCGCGGTGTCCGGTGTGTTCAGCAACACACTGGCACGCAGCCCGTTTCGTGTTACTAAAAAGCTCCGGCCTAAAATCACCGAGCTTTGAAAGTTTGGGTTGAGTACCAAACAAACCTGTTTACTATCACTTAACAAATTTATATTTCTCATCCTGAAAATTGCTATTACAGCTTGTCCCGGCTGTAGTTTTACCTTTCTATCTAAAAAAATTGGTACCTTGTTTTCATCTGTTTTTATTTTATTAATCGCTTTCTTAACATACTTCCGGTCCGGGTTTCTAATCATTATCAGACCGTTGTTCAAGTCAATCATCACATCGAAGTTCTGGAAAAAATCACGGCCCAGGATGAATTGGTCTGAGTCGTCTAAATTCTCAACCACCAGGATGCTCATTCAAAGATTACGTCCTCCCATGTGACGGACCGTTATTGATGTCCTTCCGGCCACGTAGATTACTCCACGTTTGGCGGCCGCCAATCTGAGGTTCGTTGGAATTAGATCTTCCCTCGTGAAGCCCATTCTTTCCCAAGTCTTTATTGGCATTACGCTTACCAATGCTCCTGTATCCATAAGTCCTGTTACCCAATTTTCTTCCCATTGGTGTCTAGCAAATGTGCAGTCACATCTGCCTCGTACCCTATGTGTACTGCATCTTGCTCCATCATGGCATCATGGCCAATTCTACGGACCTTAAGTTCTTCCTGATCCAAATAAATGCTTAATGTCTGCCACAGCAACCTAAAATTGTGGACAATCCGATTTAAAATGACCTTCCAAGTTACAAAAGAAACACCTTGGGCCGATTTTCGCAATTACTCCTCTCATGAAATCTTCGTGATCGACCTCTGACGTATCTTCATCCGCGAGGCTAAAACCTATTGCTTTCATGCCTTGTTTGTAGGTTGGGCATGCTGACATATGATGGTCCCTTGAACTGCAATTTGCACAAGAGCGTCTTTTGTCCATGTCGTCCCTTGGTTTGTACCAGTTGTCAGCTTGGTTTGCCCTCTGAGGAATTGTGACTCCTGGTTTCAACCATTCCGCCTGAAACTTTCGTCCCTTTGTCGGTCCGGGTTCGTGTGATCCTTTCCACAAAAGGGTTGCTCATTGCCTTTCTTTGTTTCTCTGGTATGAATTTCCTCGAGCTATTACTTAGTTTAGGTATCCTTGACTTGTTTAGACTCATTTCCAATTTATCACTTCTCAGTGCCTATACACTCAATTCGATTGCTAGTTTCCTTATGATTTGACTTCTGATAATAATAACACAACACAATAAATTCCAAAAGTTCCACTGAAATAGTGACCGCGAATCCTTGTATGTTATCACAGCACAGCTTGTATACAATTTATTCACAATAATCGATTAATGGTTGTAAGATATGAAGCTAGCACAGTCTGATGATATCAATATATTTAAAAGATAGTGTGCTCACTACCCAATCAAGAACAGATATTATTGATTTAAAATCAAAAATGAAGAAAAAAAATTTAAAAAAATTAGTCAGTCGCAATGTAATAGTCGAATTTGGTTCTAAAGGAAGAGCTTTCCCTGCTTGGTGCTGTACCAAACAGACTAAACTTGAAGACAATAATTTTCTTAAGTGGACGTCTATTGCACCCACCGAGTCTTGTGTTACCTATCTGCCTTTTAATGGCCCGAGCTATACCTACTTAAATCCTCAAGGCAATCACTTTTACAAAAAACGATTTGGATTTCAATCCACACAAATCAGTGAAAAACTCTTGTTAAGTCTAGACCTAGTATCGCGAATATCAGGGTTTAGACCTATTTTGTTTTGGTCTCGTCTTTTATAAAAGGCAAGTTATCAGTGCAGTCACTGGTTCCTAGCTTGACTCCTAATAACTTAATACCTTTCACTATTTACTTTTCTTTTGTCTACTTAATTTTTGACAAAAAAGGACCCCTCCGGATTTGCAAAAAACAGGACCCCTCCGGATTGGCAAAAACAGGACCCCTCCGGATTGGCAAAAATAGGAGCCCTAACGATTGGCAAAATTAGGACCCTTCGGATTGGCAAAATAGTACCCTTCCGGATTGGCAAAATAGTACCCTTCCAGATTGGTAAAACTGGGACCCCTCCGGATTGGCCAAATAGTACCCTTCCGGATTGGCAAAACTGGGACCCTTCCGGATTGGCCAAGTAGGACCCTCCCCGATTGGCAAAAGTAGGACCCTTCCGGATTGGCAAAAATAGGACCCTTCCGGATTGGCAAAAATAGCTTTTCCGGGACTTCTAAAATTTTCTCCCGGTACCCTTGCGGATACGTTCTCTAATGCTATTATGCTATTGGCACTAACTAGGAAGGGTGTATTTTCCGTCCCTAGACTCTTCCGGATTGATTCTAAGCTGCTTATTTGACAATTCTGTCTTGTGGTGATGTTTTCTTCCCTTCATACTCTGGGTAAAAGAAAGTCAAGGGCAAAGACATCTCGTGTTCGGTTAACATCATATGTGGACTAACTCCGGTGGTGGAGTGTTGCGTGCTGATGTAAGCTCCCATCACCTGTGGAAGGTATCTGTCCCAATCGGTCATGTACCTGGAACAATATACCCTCAGCATAGACACCACCGTCTGATTTCGCCTTTTCACTAAGCCATTCGTCTGGGGATGGTATGTGTTGGAGTGAGCTTGAGCCACCTGTAAGCGTCTCATGAGCTCTTTCGTAAGTTCTGCCACGAAAGATATTCCGTTATCCGATTGAAACGTCATCGGACAACCTTGTCTCGCTATCCACGTATTGATTAGATGATCGCACGTCTCTTCTGCTGAGGCAGTTACGCAGGGCATGGCCTCTCATACTTCGTGAAGTAATCTATTATGACCAAGACATGATTATAGCCCTTGTCTGTCATACATATTTTCTGGTGGTCAATCTGCACCAACTCGTTGAATTCAGATGACTCGATCGACTGCAAGGGAAATCGCAATTTCCTTAGATCCTTGACCTGTTGGCATGACAGACATGCTGTTACCCACTTCTCGCATGTCTTCTTCATTCCGGGCCACTCAAAGCGCTCCAGGATCTTCTGGTATACTTTGTCGATCCCTGATGGCCCATCTGATCATGCGACCTGAATAAAATTTCTGTCTGATAGAGTTGCGGCAACATTTTTGCGTTATATTTGTACAGGACTTTGTCTTCTTCTCTTCTCTTACAAGCCACAATCCCGTCCTTGTTCAGATATAACCTCCCCTGTTTCTGCATAAAGTACTGTCTCAGAATACGGTAACTGTCTTCCTCCAGAAAGCCTTTGTCTGGTGTTCCATTTTCGATGCACCCTTCAAGTTATTAGTCATGCGGTCATTTTTTTGTGCTCTTAGTAGGTCTGAGAGTCTGTATCTTGCCTTCAAGTACGTCTTCATGACCCTTAAATGACTATTCGTCTCATCTGGTTGATGCGTGTCATGTTCCATCTTCACTCACCAAATTTTCTCCAATGGTTCTGTCTCTGCCTGAAGGGTTCAAGATCAGTCCTCAATACTTCTTTCTGTGGCAACAAACTTATCGATCGTTTCGATACATCTATCGTTTCCAGATCATCCGCTGCATTGTCAAAGACTGTTTCGCTACGTATCAGTAGCGATCACTGTCAGGGTCTTGATATACCTCTCTGTGCAGGAACGTGTGGATCGCTAGCTCTGACAATTCCGATCCTTTGCTTGTATTCGTGTCTGAGTAAGCTTTCTCTACCGGCAACTCAGGATGTCCTGGAATTGAATGTCCAGACTTGTCCAACCATCTCGTTAAGGGAAGCGCTTCATAAGTTTTTCTGTCCAGAAACGAGAATCACTCCTTTATGTCTGCCTGATTGGCTTGCTTCTGTTCCAATCTTTCATAGAACTTGGTTTTCTTGCTAAGGCTGTCAGCATTCTGGTGTTTGTCACGCATCCTGTCCTCGATTATCATGTGGTAGCCATCTAATCTCACTATCAACCTTCCTATATATTTCGGATCCATCGAGTATGTCTTCAACCAGGATAACGCCCTGTTGTCCACGCGTAAATTAAAGGGAGCGCTCCCCAAGTATGCGCGGTACTTTTCCACAAATGACCACTGCAAACATTTCTGCTTTTGGTGCACCATATTTCATCTCAGTGTCACTTAACACCTTACTGCCATATGGCTACTACTGATGCGACTGTGTCAAGAGCATACATGCCCTTTTCATCAGGCATGCCTAGCACTGGCGTCTCGCACAGTTTCCGCTTTATGTTCTCGAAGGCAGCTTGAGCTTCTTCGTTCCTTTCGAACTTCTTTCCTTTGTTGCGCATCAGTTTCTGCATGGGGTACACCTTGTCTCCATATCCTTTTATGAACTCACGGTAATAAAAGGTCTTGTTCCTCAATTTGAACATTTTCCTCTACACCTGACTCCCCGGACAAAGTTTATGGTCCCGGGTCTTGTTCAACCTCTTCGCCTTTCTGATCCTGATCCTCAAAGGTGACGGTTTTCCTTTGTGTCCCTTTCACCTGTTCTTTCCGTTTGTATGATGCACTTGTCAAGACATTTTGGGATATCGAGGACACTAGTTGCTGAACTATTGTCCTACAATCCCTTTCATTTTTTTTGTGTTGAAGTCTTGATGGCATAATCTTTAATTTCTCATTGACTGTTAGCGATGCCATGGCTGCTCCCTACTCGGGGTCATCTCTAGTCACTTTTCTCTCCAACAATTCACCTAGCCTCCGCATCACTTGCAGAGTGAACTGCACCGTTTTATCCCGCAACGAGAGGCTGTTTATGTTCATACGAGAGAGTTCCTGTTGGACCAGGTTCGAACGTAGCAACAGATCCAAAGGCACTGGGTCCTTCTTTGATAAAATCTTTAATTCCGCTGCCTTCTCCACCGATAACTTGGGGTGTTCCGGAATTGGATGTTCAGATTTGTCTAACCATCTCGTCAAGGGAAGCGCCTCATAAGTTTCTTTATTCAGAAACGAGAACCCTTCCTTGATTTCCGCCTGATTGGCTTGCTTCTGTTCAAGTCTTTCATAAAACTCAGTCTTCTTGCTGAGGCTGTCAGCATTCTAGTGTTTGTCACGCATCCTGTGCTCGATTATCATGCGGTATCCGTCTAATCTGACTATCCACCGACCAATATAGCTCTGGTCCATCGAGTACGTCTTCAATCATGATAAAGCTCTATTGTCCACGCATAACTTAAAGGGAGCGCTCCCTAAGTATGTGCGGTACTTCTCCACGAGTGTGACCAATGCAAACATTTCTGCCTTTGGTGCACCATACTTCATTTCAGTGTGACTCAACACTTTACTGCCATATGCAATGGGATGGAGAACTGTTCTCCCATTCCATTCCTGCTCCTGATGCAGTATTCCTGAGATGGCCATCACTGATGCATCTGTGTCAAGAACATACATGCCCTTCTCTTTACGCATGCCTAGCACTGGCTCTTCGCACAGTTCCCGCTTTATGTTCTCGAAGGCAGCTTGAGCTTCTTCGTTCCATTCGAACTTCTTTCCTTTGTTGCGCATCAGTTTGTTGCGCATCAAAAACTGGTACCTTGTTTTCATCTGTTATTATTCTATTAATTGCTTTCTTAACATACTTCCGGTCCGGGTTTCTAATCCTTATCAGACCGTTGTTCAAGTCAATCATCACATCGAAGTTCTGGAAAAACTCACGGCCCAGGATGAATTGGTCTGAGTCGTCTAAATTCTCAACAACCAGGAAGCTCATTCAAAGATTACGTCCTCCCATGTGACGGACCGTTATTGATGTCCTTCCGGCCACGTAGATTACTCTGCATTTGGCGGCCGCCAATCTGAGGTTTGTTGGAATTAGATCTTCCCTCGTGAAGCCCATTCTTTCCCAAGTCTTTATTGGCATTACGCTTACCAATGCTCCTGTATCCAGTAGTCCTGTTACCCAATTTTGTTCCCATTGGTGTCTACTAGATGTGCAATCACATCTGCCTCGTACCCTATGTGTACTGCGTCTTGCTCCATCATGGTATCATGGCCAATTCTACGGACCTTAAGTTCTTCCTGATCCAAATAAATTTGCCACATTTGGTCGCTATCTGTTGTGACGTAGATCCTAGTGTAGATACTTATCCCGTCAACTTTCAACATCACTTGATACGGTCCAAAGACTTCCACGTAGCGCCCTTGGAGTTTCTTTGTTCGAGGGCCACCCGTTGTCAACAACGCTCGCACAGCCCTCGACTCAGTGCGTGGCTCTACTTGTCTCAGATAATCTGCATATGTGTCTAAATGCATAACAGTGAACTCTGAGGGTTCACTTAGGTTCCTGATCACCTGATGTCCCGCAACTTAAATTATTGACTGTATTCTGCTTCCTTGTGGCACTATGCCGAACGTCTTCCCAGAGATCACATTTTGTTTCTTGCTCAAACTGCTTGGTGCTTTCGTTTCTACGACTTCTGATGCCTCGAAGGCGTTTAGCTTTTCCTGAATTTTCTCATTCTTTAGTTCGAGCTTCACCGTTTGTTCGATCTCTTTCGTCACCAAATCCTGCTGGACTGTGTTTAGAGCATCCTTTGCGGCTGCCTTATAGTCACCTGTTCCGGTTCACGTATTTCTTCGGTTACTGCTTGCATCTTCTTTGTTGCCAGCTCTTGTGGTTTCTCCTTCCTGCGTGCCTCCGCTTCACTCAAAAGGCGAGCCTTGCTGGCTTTCACAACCGATAAAGCTACCTCATGCCTTGGATGCTTAATGTCTGCCACAGCATCCAAAAATTGTGGACAATCCGATTTAAAGTGACCTTCCAAGTTACAAAAGAAACACCTTGGGCCGAATTTCGCAATCACTCCTCTCATGAAGTCTTCATGATCGACCTCTGACGTATCTTCATCCGCGAGGCTAAAACCTATTGCTTTCATGCCTTGTTTGTAGGTTGGGCATGCTGACATATGATGGTCCGTTGAACTGCAATTTGCACAAGAGCGTCTCTTGTCCATGTCGTCCCTTGGTTTGTACCAGTTGTTAGCTTGGTTTGCTGGTCCATTGTTAAATTTGTCATATTTGTTTTTGTAATATCCAGATTTCGATGAAAGCTTCAGTAAAAGATATTCTTTTGACTTGAGTCTCAACTCCTCTGGTGTTGGCGCAATGTTTGAGAGTGGTGTGTAATGTGTCGCTAACTTTCTTCGAAGCTCATCATTCTTCACACCATAGATGAATTTTGAGGCTACTGCCAGGTTCATCCTTCTATTCGACTCATCTGGTTGGCTACATCTTCTCAGCATCTCCAAATCGTCTGGAAACTTGTCTATCATCTCGTCTTCACGTTGCCTCCTTTTCTCGAAGCGCATCATTGATTGGTGTCCTTGCACCCCTGAGCCAAAACAATTTAACAAGATTTCAAAGATCTTCTCAGCAGTAACCCGCTGGTATTTGCTTTTTGGCCATCACACAGTTTAGGGCTGTCCCTTCCAGTTTACTGGTGAGAGCACTGCATTCTTGTCTTTCTGACAAGTCCTCCTCTTCAAAATGCAGTTTCATCGCCTCTATCCAGGTATTAATACAGCCATCAGATTCATCTTTATAGCATCTTGGTTTCTTAAAAACCCTTCTGGACTTTTCACTGCGTTCATTGGTTCTAGATGACCTCGTTAGGAATGTTTCCAAGGACCTGTTCAGAGGTTCAAAAGCTGTGGCCATTGATTTAGCGTCCCTAGAATGCTTCGCTTGAGCATCATTGCCCCCTGACAGAGGCTCTGGATTTTTCCTCCTGTCCGAACCGCTGGGATGAATTCTTTCTTGATTCGCATGACTCCAGTTCCTGGAGTCACATCTCCCAGTCGCAAGTGTATCTTGCGTCGGTCGTTTGTTTGAGGTCGGTCTGTTGCCAGTTGAACTTCCTCTGATGTTTGGGCCCCGTGGCCTGTTGTCCCCTGTGGCATAGCTGGATGAACTGCCTCTTCCTCTAGTGGATCCATGTGTCCTTCTCCTATTCGGTTGATCATTGAAGTTCACTCTCGGCTCCTTGCTGGGTTCTCCCGAGCTCGTTTCCCCATTCTCCGATCCACTCCTGCTGCCTAGTAGCCCATCCAACCTATCCATGATAGCCTGAGTTCGCCTCTCCATCATCGCGTCTATCTTCGTGTCGAGAGTCCCAAGAGTCTGCTCTTGTTGAATTCTCAACTTCTCCATGTCGTCTCTCAGTCATAACTCCCTCTACTCAGCTTCCCTCGTCATTCGCGACAAGGTCTTAGCCAAGTGTTCATCCGTTCTCTCCTTCAAGCGTTTTTCGCTTCTCCTTACTTCTTGTCTGTTGCTTTGATCTCTTCCCGTAGGTTTTCTCTCTCGACGTGGACTGCCCTTTCTAGTTCACTCATTCTTAAGGACATCTGTTCATTCTGTTCTCCTATGCTGCCCACTATGCTGGTCAAGGCGTCTTCTATTGATCTCCGTTGTCCACTAATGGCGTCACAAGTGGTGGTGTCACCCTGTCGGTTCCAGGTAGCTTGGTGCGGGTCGAGACTCGGGTCTTGTTCATCTGCCTCGACGTCTCTTCATTATCCACTCCTGTAACCGCAGGTGGGTTACATAGCCCTGTGTTTCTGTTCTTCCCAGTTCGCATCTCCGTATTCGTCATAGTCACAAAGTCTCCTGACTGGCCTGATATGTTTGTGGTCTTGCTTGTTGTCCTCAAAACACCGAATTGGTCCATGGAGCCAGTCTCTCTATCGCTGTATGCGTCATTCTCCTGAGTCGAACTATTGAGGCTGACGTGAGATCCGAAGTCATCTTGCTCGTCATTGTCCTCCTCCTCTTCCTGGGTTTCTGCTACATCGCCTGTACCCGTTCCCATGGTAAATGGAAAGAAGTACCCAAAGTTTTCTTCACTCTTTCTGAAAACGAGGAGGACGTTGCTGGTTTCTCCGTCGCGCCGTGCATCATAGTGTTATCCGTGGGTGATCTTGTAGTCGCAAAGTTTTCAGTAGAGGTGTCGGACAGTTGCGACAACTCTTCTCGGCCTAGGGTCCCGGTGGAAGTGGCAAAATCTTGGCCTTGTTCTACCGGAGTAGATTCACTCGCCAATCTTCTGTTTCCTCTCCCTCCCGGTCCATGTGCGTCCCGGTTCTCATCCATGGCCGGTTCCGGATGGACCTCTACTTCTAACATTTCCTTTTGTCCCTCTGAGGAATTTTGACTCCTGGTTTCAACCATTCCGCCTGAAACTGTCTTCCCTTTGTCGGTCCGGGTTCGTGTGATCCTTTCCACAAAAGGGTTGCTCATTGCCTTTCTTTGTTTCTCTGGTATGAATTTCCTAGAGCTATCACTTAGTTTAGGTATCCTTGACTTGTTTAGACTCATTTCCAATTTATCACTTCTTACTGCCTATACACTCAATTCGCTTGCTAGTGTCCTTATTATTTGACTTCTGATAATAATAACACAACACAATAAATTCGAAAAGTTCCACTTAAATAGTGACCGCGAATCCTTGTATGTTATCACAGCACAGCTTGTATACAATTTATTCACAATAATCGGTTAATAGTTGTAAGATATCAAGCTAGCACAGTCTGATGATATCAATATTTTTAAAAGATAGTGTGCTCACTACCCAATCAAGAACAGATATTATTGATTTAAAATCAAAAATGAAGAAAAAAAATTTAAAAAATTTAGTCAGTCGCAATGTAATAGTCGAATTTGGTTCTAAAGGAAGAGCTTTCCCTGCTTGGTGCTGTACCAAACAGACTAAACTTGAAGACAGTAATTTTCTTAAGTGGGCGTCTATTGCACCCACCGAGTCTTGTGTTACCTATCTGCCTTCGAATGGCCCGAGCTAGACCTACTAAAATCCTCAAGGCAATCACTGTTACAAAAAACGATTTGGATTTCAATCGACACAAATCAGTGACAAACTCTTGTTAAGTCTTGACCTAGTGTCGCGAATATTTGGGTTTAGACCTATTTTGTTTTAGTCTGGTCTTTTATAAAAGGCAAGTTACCAGTGCAGTCACTGGTTCCTAGCTTGACTCCTAATAACCTAATACCTTTCACTATTTATTTACACTAAAAATAGGACCCCTCCGGATTTGCAAAAACAGGACCCCTCCGGATTGGCACAAATAGTACCCTTCCGGATTGGCCAAATAGGACCCTCCCGGATTGGCAAAATTAGGACCCTTCGGATTGGCAAAATAGTACCCTTCCGGATTGGCAAAAATAGTACCCTTCCGGATTGGCAAAACTGGGACCCTTCCGGATTGGCCAAGTAGGCCCCTCCCCGATTGGCAAAAGTAGGACCCTTCCGGATTGGCAAAAATAGGACCCTTCCGGATTGGCAAAAATAGCTTTTCCGGGACTTCTATAATTTTCTCCCGGTACCCTTCCGGATACGTTCTCCAATGTTATTATGCTGTTGGCACTAACTAGGAAGGGTGTGTTTTCCGTCTCTAGGCCCTTCCGGATTGAAGCTAAGCTGCTTATTTGACAATTCTGTCTTGTGGCGATGTTTTCTTCCCTTGATACTCTGGGTAAAAGAAAGTCAAGGGCAAATACTTCTCGTGTTCGGTTAACATCATATGTCGAGGGTCTAATAACTAGCCTAGTTTCGACCCGACTATGGTTTTCTGGTTTCCTTAGCTATCCCTATTTGTCTAGAATAGCGTACATTTGCCTTATTTAACCGTTACTACCCTTTGGTAGGGGTATAAGGGCTTTCCAAATTTTTTTTTACAAAACGTGAAGGGTCTACCTTCACTAATTAGCGAGTCTGCTAAAAACAATCTTAAAAAACTTTCACGCTTACTCTTTCGAATAATTGGAGGTACTATGAGTAAGCTCACCTAATTTTTGATCTGATGGTACCAAGATCAACTGGATCTGTCCAGTTGTTCAAAATTTATTAACCAAAATGAATTTTTTCACTAAATCAAACACGTTAAAATCGATTTCACTGTAACCCGGAAGGTTATTGGCAAACGGATTTTAGAACTTGTCGATTTACTAGTGAATGTTGTCCGAACAACAATTTTTACTGTCCTAACTGAAAAATTTCAAACCTTTTTTTATTTTTAAACGTTTCGTTTTTTGAAAAATCAAGAAAAATCGGTTTTTGGTACCCAATTAGTTCCAACCACTTCTGAACTAATCGCGATTTGTGGGGGGATCAAAATGTCGCTATTTTGACCCTAAAAAAAGGGTGTGCTTATTGTGTTTCTTAGTTGAAAACGGCATAGGAGTATTAATATAGGCTGTATAAGTAATAATACTAGTAATACGATACCCCTCCGGGTTCGTTCAATATCCGAATTAAAGTGCTTAACTCGGAAATTCGCAGTTCGGTGAAGGGTCACTACAGTGCAGCACTGTCGAGCCCCCCACAGATTACTATCCTACTTTTTGTACCAAAATGGATACAAAACTTGTTAACGATACCCAACAGTCGCTTGTTGTTGTCCTTGAGCACTTTCTTGTCGCTCCTTGCACTGCTTGCCGGATCAGTCTTCTTCTCTAATCCCGAGACCCTTCCGGATTGAGCGCAAACTACCATTAACGTGCTTAAATACTCAAATAACCCTTCAGTACAAGGACCACAAACGAGCCACCAATTTGATCGTAACGATCTTGACTGATATAAATGCCTGTAACAACAAAATATCTATCAACAACAAACGGGAGGGTCGTATCACATCTCGTCTGGGGGGATGATTTCTACTGATTTTATACTTTTTTACTGTTTTTGGTTTTTGGGTTCTTTATTTGTTTATTGTTTTTTCTTTTTTGTCTGGTACTATGCTACTTTGGTTTGGTTTCCTGTATGTCTTTAAGTGTTGTTGGTCACAAACCTCTCAGGGAACGACGGGACGGCCAATCCCCCCACCATTCCTGGTACGTGAATTTTCGGTCTTAACTAGGCTAAAAAGCTATTCACGGGAATCCGGAAGGCTTCCGCGTTCCGAACTACCCTTCCGCACCGGTGGTTAGGGCCTTGTTTTGAGCATCCGCTCGGCGCGGAGTGCTCGTTAACGGTTCTGCCGGTCATGATATTGAAAATAATAAAACCCTGGAGCGCCATAAAAACATCTATGTAACATTCACCCGGAATTACATATCGCCGGAAAATAAAGCTAGGTTCTAAAACGACTGGCTAGCGTCTAAACACAGCTCTACATGCTTTTCACTGTCTCTGTCGAAGCCAGTTCTTTTGGTAGTCTTTCTAACATCGGGTCGACAAAAACGTTACTGTTCCTCGGCTTCGATCAGAACGCTCTGACTAACTTAATTATATGCAAAATAGTGAGCTCAATGCTGGGTCTCAGTATCCCCAGACCACGAGGTAGTAGTAGTCCTTTTTTTTACCTAAAAAAGGACTACTACTTATTTATTATATTATTATTGTTTTTGTTCAGTAGATACAAATCATCATCTCCATCAAAGATGGATCAACATTTTCCCTCAACTCCTACCTTCTCATTATCTGAAAACGAATTTGGATGTTATCATTTCAATTCAGGACATCTCCAGGAAGCTAAAAATTTTTGTTGAAACAATGTTTAAGTTATCTCCCGAGACCCATCCGGATTCTGGAATCCGGAGAAATAACGTCCTTATTTCTTTCCGGAAGAAATAAGGACGTCGTCCCAACACCCTTCCTGGTTCTAATTACACGTCGGCCCCACACCCTTCCTGGTTCTCGTGAATTGCTTTGTAACGATCGTAACGATCTGACAACCCTATTCTTTCTCTAATCTCGATTAGTTTCACACGATTTCCGTTGTTGCTATTTTCACTGAGAATTCTCTCGTTCTGATTTCGCAGTTTCAGTTGTTGCGAAATATAAAAAGGTTATGTGTCGTTCACGTCCAAATCGAAATTTTTAAAATTGGCAGGCTAGTCAAAACTAACCCCTCCCGATTTGTCTAGTCGTTCAATTAGCGTCACTAATCCATAAAAACCATCAATTTTCTCGGTCAGAGTTTCCTAAAAAAATTATAATGTTAATGGACCAACTATTGTACTGGATTTGGAAGAGATGGTAAAAAGCACCTGAAGCTTTGCTTAGACGCTAGCCAGTCGTTGAAGAACCTAGCTTTATTTTCCGTCCATATGTTTATGCAGCTCGATTAGATGATCAGGCGGCAACACACATATTTCTGATTGGATAAATAATCGACGCATCTAGGTACGACAAAAGCGGGTCATTATGCAAATTTATTATATAGTTTAGATATCCTGTCCTTACTTATTTCCCTGATTTTGACATTATCGAAAATCACTCACAGTCAAACATAGTCATATTCGCTTGTCCGAAAATTAAATAATGCTGCAAAACGAAAATTTTTGGTTGGCTAAAAGTTCAATGCAGCTCGATTGGAGGATCATGCAGCAAAACACAAGCTGCTGATTGATCAAAAAATTGATGCTTGTCCGAAAGTTAAATAATGCTGCAAAACGAAAATTTTTGGTTGGCTAAAAGTTCAATGCAGCTCGATTGGAGGATCATGCAGCAAAACACAAGCTGCTGATTGATCAAAAAATTGATGCTTGTCCGAAAGTTAAATAATGCTGCAAAACGAAAATTTTTGGTTGGCTAAAAGTTCAATGCAGCTCGATTGGAGGATCATGCAGCAAAACACATGCTGCTGATTGATCAAAAAATTGATGCATCTAGAAACGACACAAGCGCGTCTTTATGCAAAATTAGGGTGAAAATTAACTTGATTGCAACTTTTTCTGCTCTTCATTTTTCTCTTAGAGGAACAAACAAACAGATGATAACATTGAGATGCTGAACAACGTTTTCTGAATCTGCAAAACGTGAATAGAATTTAATCCTATTTTCTTTTTTATTATCATATATGAAAAAAGTAGACCTGTCAATATGGTGTACGTATTGTTGGAAAAGCGTCACACCTGCTATGGTCAGCTAACGTTCACGCCCTTTTTCGCACATTTGCAGAAACAATTTTGTTTCTGATATGCTTCTATATTCCTCTTCCGAAAACCACCACAATCTTCATGATGGTAATTCAAAAAAAACTTTTAGGTGATTGATGTTAAAGATCTTTTATGTATGAGATAAAATTGTATAGTCAAAGGACGGTACCTTGCGTAAGGCCCTGAGATAAATCAATCCAAGATGATTCAATTTTTCAATTTTTGTTTTTCGCTGTCTAATGCTCAAAAAACTTTGACTTAGAACAAACGAGCTTTTTAACCGTAAAAATGACCTCTGAGCTTTTTGTTCTTTAAGTTTAATTTAAGAAGATATTCGTTGCCTGTGAAATATTAAGAGCGAGGCAACAACAATTTTATTGAGGACAATTGAAGTTCTTTACAATTCCATTAAGAATGATATTGCATAAATGGTTCAATGGGATACTTTGGTTATAACTGTCTTTTACTTAGTTTTTTTTTCTGTCTCAACTTGTGTTCGAAATCATTCAGTAGAGTAATTTTTTGCACCCATACTTAAATATGTTGCTCGGAAAATAATTTGTGTTTTACTTTTTGTTGTACTCAAATTCATTTAATAGGTGGTAACCGTTCATTTGCAATTGGAGATGTTTTTCGGAAATTTATTGGCATTGTTCCCATGGTTGAAACAATTCTATAATTTTCTGGTTTTTCTGAGCCTTACTTTTTCTATACAAGAGTAACATTTTAGACAGGGATAACTTTTTTTTCATACAGGGAGAATGATCCAAGCATCCTATTCAACCATGAATGCAATGTCATTTTGCACTGAATTGAAAGGAACATATCTTCTGAACATTAATCATGAATACAAAATGCGTATAGGTCATTTTCAAGGTCAGAAAACTCATTTGAACTAAGTCAAAAGTTTTTGAGCAAAAAAACAGCAAAAAACAATTGTTGAAAAACCAAATAACGTTGGATTGATTTATCTCAGGCACTACGCAAGGTACAGTGCTTTGACCACTTAAGTTCTTTTCGTAAAAAAGTGATCTTTAATATCGTTTATTACCCTAGAGACTTGTTTGAAATAGCATTAAAAAGATTGTATTATAGGAATATAGTGGCCTATAAGAAAAAGTTCGGCTCTACAAATTGTGCAATGAGAAGCGTGAATGTATGCTGACCGAAGCAGGCGCGAAGTTTTTCCAACGATACCTAGAAGATACTGTGAGGTCTGTTTTTTCTCATATGGTATTAAAATTGTTTTGCAGATTCAGAAAACGTTGTTTTACTTCTCAACTTTACCAACTGTTGTTTGTTTCTCTACAAGAAAAATGAAGAGCAGAACGAATCCAATCAGGTAAATTTTTATCTTAAACTTGCGTAATGACGAGCTACTGTCGTATCTAGGTGCATCGAATTTCTAACCAATCAGCAACAAGTGTTTGCTGCTTGATCCTCTAATCGAGTTTTATTGAATTCTTAGCCAAACAGGAAACTTCGTTTCGCAGCATAGCTTAAGTCTCGGATAAACGATTATGGTCAGGTTTGATCATGAGCACCTTTTCCGCGCGCCGAGAATTTTTCTTTTCCAAAACGTCAGAATGAGGGAAGTAAGTAGGGACAGGATGACTAAATTATAAAGTAAGTTTGCATAATGACGCGTTTGTGTCGTATCTAGATGAATCAAAATTTTAACCGATCAGGATTATGTGTTTTGCCGCATGATCCTCTAATCGAGCTACATTGAAATTTTAGCCAACCAGAAACTATCGTTTAGCAGCACAATTTAATTTTCGGATGAACGGCTCTGACCTTGTTTGAACATGAACACTTTTTTTGCGCGCCGAGAAAGAGATTTTCCAGAATGTCAAAGTGAGGCAAGTAAGAAGGAACAAGTTGATTATGTCAAAATGAAGGAAGTAAGTAGGGACAGGATGATTGAGCTATATACTACTAGCCTTCAATCATAAAGTAACACCAGATCATTTTGATATACCAGTCGTTGCAGTTAAAGACGGATCAATAGCATATATGAACCTCTTACTTTTCTCTTTTTCTCTTCAATGAGTAAATTAAGTTCAAAATCTTTCTTTCCTTCTGCCTGTATAGATAAAAGTTACCCCTGTATAGAATTTTACCGCTGTAAGTAAAAAAAATGACAGAGAAAAACCAGACAACTAAAGAATTGTTTCAACCACGGGAACAAACGAACTATACAGGGAAGTTGAACGGAAGTTTTTACATTTAATTTATTCATTGAGGAGAAAATCGAGGCTCATATTTCCAAATTGATCCGCCTCAAAGTACCCAGACTGGTATATCACAAGGTTCTGGGGTTGTTCTTTGATTGAAGGTTAGTACTATATAACATAACAATCTTGTCCTTTCTTACTTTTCTCATTTTGACATATTCACTCTGTCTATTTTTACTTGCGGTACTTAAAACGATACAACGATAAAGAGATGATATTTTAAGGTCTGCTTTTTTTCTCGAATGCTGTTAAAAAGGAAGATAAAATTAAACTGTTCTCGCGTTTTGCAGATTTAGAAAAAGCTATTTTACTTCTCAATGTTACCAACTGTTTGTTGGTTTCCCTACAAGAAAAATGAAGAGCAGAAACAAATCCAATCAGGATATTTTTATCTTAAATTTGCATAATGACGACACTTTTTTTGCTGTCCTCGCGTTAAACTGTCCTCGCGTTTTGCAGATTTAGAAAAAGCTATTTTACTTCTCAATGTTACCAACTGTTTGTTGGTTTCCCTACAAGAAAAATGAAGAGCAGAAACAAATCCAATCAGGATATTTTTATCTTAAATTTGCATAATGACGACACTTTTTTTGCGCGCCGAAAAAAAGATTTTCCAGAATGTCAAAAAGAGGCAAGTCAGAAGAACAGGGTGATTTTGACAAAATGAGGGAAGTAAGTATGGAAAGTATAATTAGGTTACATAATAAATTCGCATCATTGCGAGCTTGTGTCGTATCTAGATGCATCGAACTTCCCACCAGCCAGCAACGTATGTTTTGCAGCATAATCTTCTAAGCGAGATGCTTTGAAGTTTTAGCCAGCCAGAATTTTTCGTTTTGCAGCATAATTTCACTTTCGGATAAACGACTTCAACCATGTTTAAACATGAGCACCTCTTCCCCGCGCCGAGAAAAAAGATTTTCCAAAATGTCAAAGTGAGGCAAGTAAGAAGGGACAAATTGATTATGTCAAAATGAGGGAAGTAAGTAGGGACAGGATGATTAAGCTATAGACTACTAGCCTTCAATCATAAAATAACACCAGATCATTGTGATATACCAGTCGTTGCACTTAAAGACGGGTCAATAGCATATATGAACCTCTTACTTTTCTCTTTTTCTCTTCAATGAGTAAATTAGGTTTAAAACCTTTCTTTCTTTCTGCCTGTATAGATAAAAATTACCCCTGAATAGAATTTTACCGCTGCAAATAACAAAAATGACCGAGAAAAACCAGACAACTAAAGAATTTTTTCAACCACCGGAACAAACGAACTATACAGGGAGGATGAACGGAATTTTTTACCCTTAATCTATTCATTGAGGAGAAAATCGAGGCTCATATTTGCAAATTGATCCGCCTTTAAGTATCCAGACTGGTAAATCACAAGGATCTGGGTGTGTTCTTTGATTAAAGGTTAGTACTATATAACATAACAATCTTTTCCTTTCTTTGTTTTCTCATTTTGACATATTCACTCTGTCTATTTTTACTTGCGGTACTTAAAACGATACAACGATAAAGAGATGATATTTTAAGGTCTGCCTTTTTTCTCGAATGCTGTTAAAAAGGAAGATAAAATTAAACTGTCCTCGCGTTTTGCAGATTTAGAAAAGCTATTTTACTTCTCAATGTTACCAACTGTTTGTTGGTTTCCCTACAAGAAAAATGAAGAGCAGAAACAAATCCAATCAGGATATTTTTATCTTAAATTTGCATAATGACGACACTTTTTTTGCGCGCCGAGAAAAAGATTTTCCAGAATGTCAAAAAGAGGCAAGCCAGAAGAACAGGGTGATTTTGACAAAATGAGGGAAGTAAGTATGGAAAGTATAATTAGGTTACATAATAAATTCGCATCATTGCGAGCTTGTGTCGTATCTAGATGCATCGAACTTCTCACCAGCCAGCAACGTATGTTTTGCAGCATAATCTTCTAAGCGAGATGCTTTGAAGTTTTAGCCAGCCAGAATTTTTCGTTTTGCAGCATAATTTCACTTTCGGATAAACGACTTCAACCATGTTTAAACATGAGCACCTCTTCCCCGCGCCGAGAAAAAAGATTTTCCAAAATGTCAAAGTGAGGCAAGTAAGAAGGGACAAATTGATTATGTCAAAATGAGGGAAGTAAGTAGGGACAGGATGATTAAGCTATAGACTACTAGCCTTCAATCATAAAATAACACCAGATCATTGTGATATACCAGTCGTTGCACTTAAAGACGGGTCAATTGCATATATGAACCTCTTACTTTTCTCTTTTTCTCTTCAATGAGTAAATTAGGTTTAAAACCTTTCTTTCTTTCTGCCTGTATAGATAAAAATTACCCCTGAATAGAATGTTACCGCTGCAAATAACAAAAATGACCGAGAAAAACCAGACAACTAAAGAATTTTTTCAACCACCGGAACAAACGAACTATACAGGGAGGATGAACGGAAGTTTTTACCCTTAATCTATTCATTGAGTAGAAAATCGAGGCTCATATTTGCAAATTGATCCGACTTTAAGTATCCAGACTGGTAAATCACAAGGATCTGGGTGTGTTCTTTGATTAAAGGTTAGTACTATATAACATAACAATCTTTTCCTTTCTTTGTTTTCTCATTTTGACATATTCACTCTGTCTATTTTTACTTGCGGTACTTAAAACGATACAACGATAAAGAGATGGTATTTTAAGGTCTGCTTTTTTTCTCGAATGCTGTTAAAAAGGAAGATAAAATTAAACTGTCCTCGCGTTTTGCAGATTTAGAAAAAGCTATTTTACTTCTCAATGTTACCAACTGTTTGTTTGTTTCTCTACAAGAAAAATGAAGAGCAGAAACAAATCCAATCAGGATATTTTTATCTTAAATTTGCATAATGACGACACTTTTTTTGCGCGCCGAGAAAAAGATTTTCCAGAATGTCAAAAAGAGGCAAGTCAGAAGAACAGGGTGATTTTGACAAAATGAGGGAAGTAAGTATGGAAAGTATAATTAGGTTACATGATAAATTTGCATCATTGCGAGCTTGTGTCGTATCTAGATGCATCGAGCTTCTAACCAGACCGCAACATGTGTTTTGCAGCATAATTTAATTTTCGGATAAACGACTTCGACCATGCTTGAACATGAGCACCTCTTCCGCGCGCCGAGAAAAAAGATTTTCCAAATTGTCAAAGTGAGGCAAGTAAGAAGGGACAAGTTGATTGGTTGACACAGTAAGTAGGGACAGGATGATTGAGCTATATACTACTAGCCTTCAATCATAAAATAAAACCAGATACTTGTGATATACCAGACTGTGCAGTTAAAGACGGATGAATAGCATATATCAATCTCTTACTTTTCTCTTTTTCTCTTCAATGAGTAAATTAAGTTTAAAAACTTTCTTTCCTTCTGCCTGTATAGAAAAAAGTTACCCCTGTATAGAATGTTACAACTGTAAATTAAAAAATGGACCGAGGAAAACCAGAAAACTAAAGAATTATTACAACCACGAATGAACTATACAGGGAGGTTGAACGGAAATTTTTACACTTAATCTATTCTTTGAGTGAAAATCGAGGCTCATTTTTGCAAATTGATCCGCCTTCAGACTGGTATATCACAAGCACTTGGGGGTGTACTTTGATTGAAGGTTAGTACTTTATAACATCTTGTCCCTACTTACTTTTCTCATTTTGACATATTCACTCTGCCATTTTTACTTGCGGTACTTAAAACGATACAACAATAACGAGATGATATTTTAAGGTCTGTTTTTTTTTTCTCGAATGCTGTTAAAAGGGAAGACAAAACTAAACTGTCCTCGTGTTTTGCAGATTCAGAAAAATTTATTTTACTTCTCAATGTTACCAACGGTTTGTTTGTTACTCTACAAGAAAAATGAAGAGCAGAAACAAATCCAAAAGCTGAACGACAAGTGGCGCGATAATGTTGCTGCAGTTGCTAAGAACAAAGGTTGGAAGATTGTCGTTGGTTAAACATGTAGTTCACGCTGAGGCGAGTGACGTTTCATGAACAACACTTAATTGAAGCATGTTTTATGGAATTGAAGGGTTGTCATGTGCATATAGAGCATAATTCCATCTTGGTAGGAACACAGAACAGAAATAATCATTCATAAGATTGGCTATTTCCAAAGAACTGGTAGCCGTTTTTGTCTTTCCAGTGCATTTGATTTGGTAGTTGTTTTCCATTAAATGAGCGAGATATTTAAAACAGTCAGGAGTCGAGTTCGGAGATAACGATACAAATAAACATGTTTTATCGAGTTCAATTGATTGATCAATATCGTATTGTAATGAAGAGAGACGTAGATTGTTTTCGTTAAGTCTTGAAGCTGTTCGATGTTTGTTATGAAGATTAAGTGCCGAGTACACAGGCAGAGTTCGCAACGTGTATTGCGAGGGAGATTCTCTGCTTGAGAAAACTACCAGTGACATTCGACCAGTAGGGCCTGAAAAGCATGGCAAAAACAAATTTTTAGTTGTAGCAGTTGAGTGAGTCGTTTCGAAGGATTAACGGTGTTAACCGTACAATCGAACGAATTGAACGTGCCGATTTTAATTTTCGCGAATACTGACAAAGCGTGAAAATCACAACGACGTTTTTCGCGTGACCGACCTTTTACTAGACAGACCTTTTACCAGAAAAATTAAAACATAGACAGAGGCAATGACGCCGTTAAGTCTGGTTAAAGACAATGTTTTCACGGTTTCTCAGCGGAGTTTTGTTTGATGTAACTGCTTCCGTTTCGAGTTTTCCACTAACTTAAATTTATCTCAATTGAACTAATGCACTGTGGTCTGATAAAAGGTCGGTCTGGTGAAAGGTCGGTCTGGTAAAAGGTCAGTCTGGTAAATGAACTAGCCCCCAATTTTGGCTAGTCAGAATATCAGCAACTATGACATTTGCTGATAAAAACCGAGATAGTTGTGAAAAACACAGTGAACGACATCAATATTCTAAGATCGCTTTGAGTTGTAACGATTTAAAAGCTACCGCTACAACAGTTACCGAGCAATTCCTGAGAACTCGGAGGTCTTTTGGATAGATCTGCTACCCTTCCTGATTGCCATGATGACAGATTTTTGACCGGATTCGAGACTCCGGAAGGAACTTTGAAAAGATAAAGGACATGGATTTCAACAACTTTAAGCTTACCGGATTTCCTCGAACTGAGTTTAACTAACATCTAATTCATTTTTCAAAAGATGAGAAGCTAGGATTTGAGGGAAAGGGTTCATCCATCTCCCATCGATTGGATGATTTTTATCGACTGAACAAACACAATAGTAATATAATAATTAAGTAGTAGCCCTGATCTCGTGGTCTGCGAATAAATCAGTTATTTCTGTGCGGTTTGGCCGACAAACTCAAACAGTAATGATTCTGTCGACCTAATTATAATGCACCAACTATTGAACTGGATTTGGAAGAGATGGTAAAAAGAACCTGAAGCTTTGCTTAGGTGCTAGCCAGTCGTTGAAGAACCTAGCTTTATTTTCCGTCCATATGTTTATGCAGCTCGATTAGATGATCAGGCGGCAACACACATATTTCTGATTGGATAAATGTTCGACGCATCTAGGTACGACAAAAGCGGGTCATTATGCAAACTTATTATATAGTTTAGATATCCTGTCCCTATTTATTTCCCTGATTTTGACATTTTCGAAAAAAGCACTCACAGTCAAACATAGTCACATTCGCTTGTCCGAAAATTAAATAATGCTGCAAAACTAAAGTTTTTGGTTGGCTAAAAGTTCAATGCAGCTCAATTGGAGGATCATGCACCAAAACACATGCTGCTGATTGATCCAAAAATTGATGCATCTAGAAACAACACAAGCGCGTTTTTATGCAAATTTAGGGTGAAAATTAACTTGATTGCAACTTTTTCTGCTCTTCATTTTTCTCTTAGAGGAACAAACAAACAGATGATAACATTGAGAAGTTGAACAACGTTATCTGAATCTGCAAAACGTGAATAGACTATAATCCTATTTTCTTTTTTATTACCATATATGAAAAAAGTAGACCTGTCAATATGGTGTACGTATCGTTGGAAAAGCTTCACACCTACTATGGTCAGCTAACGTTCACGCCCTTTTTTGCACATTTGCAGAAACAATTTTTTTTCTGATATGCTTCTATATTCCTCATCCGAAAACCACCACAATCTTCATGATGGTAATTCGAAAAAAACTTTTAGGTGATTGATGTTAAAGATCCTTTATGTATGAGATAAAATTGTATAGTCAAAGGACTGTACCTTGCGTAAGGCCCTGAGATCAATCAATCCAAGATGATTCAACTTTTCAATTTTTGTTTTTCGCTGTCTAATGCTCAAAAAACTTTGACTTAGAACAAACGAGCTTTTTAACCTTGATAATGACCTCTGAGCTTTTTGTTCTTTAAGTTTAATTTTAGAAGATATTCGTTGCCTGTGAAATATTAAGAGCGAGGCAACAACAATTTTATTGAGGACAATTGATGTTCCTTACAATTCCATTAAGAATGATATTGCAAAAATGGTTGAATGGGATACTTTGATTTCAACTGTCTTTTGGTTAGTTTTTTCTTCTGTCTCAACTTGTGTTCGAAATCATTGAGTAGAGTAATTTTTTGCACCCATACTTAAATATGTTGCTCGGAAAATAATTTGTGTTTTACATTTTGTTGTACTCAAATTAATTTAGTAGGTGAACCGTTCATATGCAATTGGAGATGTTTTTCGGAAATTTATTGACAATGTTCCCGTGGTTGAAACAATGCTATAATTTTCTGGTTTTTCTGAGCCTTACTTTTTTCTATACATGTAACATTCGCCCAAATACTACACAGCGACGGAGCGTAGAAAAAGTACCTATTAACGACTGGCAGGCGTCAGTTACCTTAATCCTACTCGTTTTTCACCGTCTCGACCTTGCCAGTTGATTTTCTGGTCTGTTTAGGGCTAAGTAAAAAGTTACTATTTTTAGGCCATCAGTCAAACGACTTTTGATCAGCTTTCATTTACATGCGAACACAACCACATAGCTGAGTCTCGGATCCTCAGACTACGTGATTGTCATTAAAAACACGGCTCGAACAACCTATTTTAATATGTTTTTGTGTGACAGTTCGATATTAAATCCATTGGAGATGGATTGACCCTTTCCTGTTTCTAGCTACTCATATTCTAAAATATCAAGTTACACCGGTGTTAAATTAAAGTTTCACGACATCCAAGTAGCTATATAGTTAGTTTTATACAGTCCCTTCACATAAACAGTCTCTGGGGGACCAAGCCTCCGCTCCCGTAATATTCCTGCGATAACGCTCTTATCTCTTCTAATTTGCGTCCCGGGAGGGTTCCGTGGAATATTCCTTCCCCACCGAAGCTTCCTTCTCCACTAATATCTGCTGATAAGGGTCTTATCATGCGTTGCTGCCACGATAAGAGGCTTCGTATTCTCCATCTCTTGCACGACTGTTTTTCACAATATTTGTCGTTGTTCTGATTTTCTCAGCTTTTTTGGTCAAAATGGCCGTTTTTCGTATTTCTGAGAAATATCAACTTGAAAATCGAAATTTTAAAAATAGAAAATTTCAGAATACTTCGACCCTCCTTTCAAGCACTTTTTTGCTGTTAAGGCCTTTTCTCTCTGATTCGTGCTTCGTCGGAAGGTTGCGCTGTGCCATCTGGCAGAATGGCACATACTCCCCGGACAGTCCCCATCAATGTCCCTATTGATCGCATAACACCGGGTTATCGTCAAGTAGTTATCCAGTTTTCTGTAATCAATCTTGCAAATCGCATAAGAAAATGAAATTTATCTACCCCACCTCAACTCACTACGTGTTCACAAATGGCATCGTACTACATCTCACTGCCTTTCAACATTTTCACAAAATTTGCACCATGAGGAGTGTCCTAGATAAAAATTTCTTTTCTGACTACTTGCGTCGTCTTGCCATAAAACTTCTTTTCGCTCTTTGTGATTAAAAAGTTGGGACGTGGCACGGCCACGCACCCGTTAAAATTAACTTAACGTCACTCACCAAGTATAATCAGTTATTTATGCGGTCCTTTCAATATTAGAACTAAGAAACTCTGTGGCTAGGAAAATTATTGAGTTACCCACCCTTCTCGAGCGAGCTTACTGAATCTTACCATGTCGTCACACAGTGAAATTGTGTCCTACACAGGTTAAAAACTTTAATCGTGTTCAAATAGGTAAATATACTCACCTATGTTCTATATATACATAAATAAATAGTCATAACTAAAATTTCTTATTCAACAATTTAACAATTGTAACAATTTTCAAAGTTTGGTTTGACCAAACTAAATCAAATCAAAAAGTTTAACAAGTTCAATAATCAAAACTTGGTTGATTGGTTCAAGTTTTAGCACACAAAGACAATCAAGTTTTTTTTTCCTTCTCTTCTCTTCTTTGTTCATCTTCACCATCTTGATCTTCTCCATCTTGATCTTCAGCTTCGCTGTCTTCCAATACTTTCTCCAGCATGTCCATGGAGTTGCGGGCCGTGCCCCAACTCTCCTGTTCCAACAGCCTCGGTTTGCAACAAGGTAGCAAGTCAACATTAACCTTTTGCTCCCGGTTCCTGCAAAAGCTGTTGTGAAGACACAGGCTCACGTTTCGTTCTAGGTCAGCTCTTAAGACCTCTTTCTTCTCATCTTCAGTTACACAAGGCGCTCCAGCTACTCGCTTCACCGCCGTGGTGACCGCGTTTCTGTGCGTCAGGAATGCTCTCTTATAGGCTCCTGGTCCTATATCTAGCTGGAAAGATTGATAGGCTTCCGTGTTCCTCGACATGTGACGCTTCGCGCGTTCATACATCCATGATGTCATCACTGCACGGAACCAAGGCATCAATCTTTGCCTTGACCATATTCTTTCAATGGCTTTAGGTATTCTCAGAACCTTGCAGGTGGTTCTGAAAAGATCCAATTCATGACTCATCTTCACGTTGCTCAGCTGTTCAGGAGTCGGCACGGCCGTCTCCTGTTCACTTGTGTCCGCGTTAGCCTCCAGCCATCTCACTGCCAGCATGGCACTAACCACCACGATTGACACCTGTTGATTCTGATCCGGCAACCCCGTAGAGTATAACTCCTCCACGTCCCATACTAGCATCAGATTCCCGCGTTTGGGGTACCACAACGTCTGCGCCAAGCAGTGGCAAGGATACTCCCCATGGGTTCTCACTATGTTCCTTCGGGTCCGATACCCTGAGGCTCCCAGCAACGGTTCCACCTCCATCAGAATTCTATGTAAGTCGTCTTTCTCTTCTATGGTGGGGAATTCAGTGGGTAACGCTCCACTCGCTTTCTGCTTCTGGAACTCACTCACATTGCCTTCGTTTAATCTCAGAAACTCTTCACCCACTACGTCTTGCAACTCGCCTTCAGATCTTCGCCAATAAATCATATGACCTCTCCGACATTCTGGCCAAACTTACGCACTTTGGCACAGAGAAAAGTTGGTCAATCAACACCTGCTGTGTCCTTGCATCCATCACCACCATCTGTGTAGGATATCTACTACTGCAATATGGTGCGGAGTTTGAACCCACCAGATATTTTGAACCAGTCGGTTTATGATAGGCCTCACTATCTTTCAGATTCATCTCGTTCTCCAGAGCTTCTCTCCAGCCTCCGATCTTCTGCTCCGTTTGCAATGCTCCAGGGAATACTTCCACGCTGAGGGACGTCACTAGCTCATGGGCACGCTCCAGGCGCTCAAGCGATTCAATCGAACTCGTCATGCTACAAAATCCCAAGGCTGTGATCAAATTTACATCCGTCACCCCATGACAGTCCGCGACCAACTCCATACCACTCTTATCCGACATGCTCAATCTTCCGTACAATCGTGCCAGTTGCCGATGCTGCTCGCTCAGCGTAACTAGGCAGTGTCCCAGGTTACAAACATGTCCTTCCATCCCACTATGTTGAGCCAAGCATGTGCCTTGCGTCAACCAATTGCTCGATGGACCTTCCTCGGACAGCTCCGTGGATGGGTTGCTCTTCCGCTTCGTCAGCCTCATGACCAGCAGATGATTTATCATGGCCAGATCATGCAAACTCGCGTCATCATCTAGGTCTAACGTGATATCCGCCGTCATGTCCCAGCTTAAACCGGCGTTAGGATGAGGACACCAAGAAGGCTTCATGAGTTCCCATATCGTCACTAGACTGGTTTTCAAGGGACCGTCCCAAGAACCACAATCAAAACTCACTTGCCCCTTTAGCTCGGGAACCGAGGGTTCGACCACTCGTTCTTCCAAGATAATTCCCAGCTTGGGTTGTTCCACCATCAGCATCCCAGTCTCTTTAATACGTTCAACCCAGAAATTGAGTACTATGACTTGCTCATAGTCGAAGTACGCTTCCCTGGCTTCTTCATTCACGAAGGGATTATACGCCATCCCCGGTATGCCAGACACATATTGGAACGACTTCAGTTTCCCTAGTGTTGCAACCTCTTTTTGTCCTTTGACTGCTTCAATCAACTCCCGGCTCACTTTCAATTCTTTGTTGGAATATCTTCTCACCTCTTCCAACTTGCGATAGCTCTCCATGTCATTCGACTCCTTGTTTGGTACAGTCAACGGCATGTCCTGATACAGTTCCAGGAGTGCCCTAAGGAAGTTCCTTTCGCAATCAACTCCCTTTTGCCGAATGATCTTTATACATTCTCCCAAAACAGGAGGGGGGATACGATCCACCACGAACCTGACAAAGCAAAGGGCATCCTTACGCTTAGCCCATGCTATCGCAGAATCGTCTTTTGAAATCAACGCTCGCAGAGCTTCCATCAACTCCAGCTCCTGTTCCCTTGATTTCGAATCATTAATGGCTTCATACTCCGCCTTCTTGATGCCCATCAGGCACCAAGCCAACCGTACTTGCAGATCAGTTCTCATGCAAGGATGAGCCAGGTATGCTGCCACCGTAGCAGGTGCATGCATCGATTCGTCGAAGTATCTCTGGAGGGCCGCCCTCCA
Organism: Symsagittifera roscoffensis; assembly: GCF_963678635.1. Classification (NCBI taxonomy): domain Eukaryota; kingdom Metazoa; phylum Xenacoelomorpha; order Acoela; family Convolutidae; genus Symsagittifera; species Symsagittifera roscoffensis. Next base: position 36,093,108 of record NC_087070.1, read on the forward strand.
GGAGATTTCTAGTAGCCATTCCAATCCAATTTCGTTCGCTTCAGAGGACATTACCGTGCCGTATTCTTGTCGATTTAAGTTTGAATTCTCCGTCAGCTCTTTCAGATATTCCTGCATGGCTCGCTTCTCGCTCCAAGCCATCAGGTGCCCTCTCGCTGAGTTTCTCGCTTTCAACATCTCCACATAACCTCCTGTTGGATCTCCCATGTGGACTGATTCCGGCACAGTGACTCGACTGTACTCGACCACGTCGAGTTGTCCTTCCAGCTTCAGCTTGGCTATGTTGGTCCGCGAAGGCCTGTAATCTTCAAGTCCTCCAGATCCACACTGACTGATGATCTCCATCTCTAATTTAGTGTCTGCCAGGGTTCGTGCTGTTTTCTTTGATCTTACGGCAGTCGTGGTCAGACCTGCCAAGAGCATAGGGGGTATCAGATTCTCTTTTTCTCCCCCTGTCAGCGGTGCACTATCTCCTTGCCCGCTCTCGCATGAACGACCTGCGCTTGTTAGAGAGGTCACCACTGCGCTGGCTCTCGACTTCACCACTCTCGGGTTCATGGCTCGACTTCCTGTTTTCCTTTGTAGTCGCTTCAGCCCCTTCCTGGCTCGTCTGACAGGTAATTTCTTTGCAACCTGCTGATCATCGGCACTGTCTTCTGTTACTGACTCGGTCAGAACATCCGACTCCATGGAGTTCACTATTTTCTCCAAGACCTCACGCATGATGGGTTGGTTCAATCCCACCTTCATTATGGACTGCGTCCCATATCGTCGTATCACGTCCCATGATCTTTCCATGAAATTCACTCGGCTCCAGGTTGTCCCTGTCTTGCCTTCTAACTCACTTTGATATCTCTCCCATTCTTCTTCCGGCAGCGTGCTCAGGAAGGATACCCTCATTGATTCTTCGATTTTTCTCCTCCTTGGTGACTCATTGAGCAATTTCTGCAGATCCCTGCTTCGGCATTCTCTCGCCTGGCTTATTGGGTCTATCGGGGATAAGTCGGCCGACGCCTCCTTTGTAGGGGACATGAAAGACGATGGCTTCATTAGCAACAGACTCCCATCGACTTCCCCATCGTCGTCTTCACTAAACCGGTATTCTAACAAGTCTCTCTCCAACGCTCCCAGATCTGTCTCACCCGGTTTTCCCGTCTTTCCCTCGATGTCGTCGTCGTCATCGTCCTGATCCATCAATTCATCATCACCTGCATCAGGTTTCGGCCTGGGTCCTGAAGGTCCTTGTTGTGAGTCTATGCCCGAGTCCGGCCGAGCCGGTACGGTCATGTCACCTGCGTGATAAAACAACTCATCATTCACCAGGAATTCTACGGACTCCTCGCCATGTGGTGCCAGGTCCTCTACTGTTATATACGAGCCTCCTCTGCTCTCCTTTGCCACTTACAGCATCACCACTTTCACTTCTCCTGGCCACTTCAGTCTTGACAAGTCATCCGTGGGAGAATACACTTCGTTCCACATTTCGGCCGAGACCTCTGGTCTCCTGGAAGGTAGTGCCTTGATCTTCTTTCTACTCCAAGCATCAGGAAATGAGAAGTCAAACGTGTGCGCGGCTGCAACATTCCAGCCGATGAAGCGCGACTCCATCCCTTCACTCCACTTCAACATTCTCTTCTCTGCGTCGCGAGCTGCTCCGATGCGAGGGGCAATGATGGGAGATGTGACTCCCAATAACATCCTCCTTATCGGTGGATATCGAGGGCATTGGTCCGGCAGCGGCCTGGACCCGGAAAGCCACGCTTGCTGGTTCTCTTTAGCGTGTGCATAGGCTTCTGGTAAGAGTGGCATTCCCATGGCCGCTCCCGTATCCTTCACTACTGGTCTTAAGTTCCAAAGCTTCGGGTTGAACTGGATGTGAGAAAGTTCCTCACGGCCCATTCGGCACTTGAAGTGGTTGTCTTCCGAACAGCCTATCGTCACTTGCCAGCCCTCTCAACTCCCTCTGTTCTACCCAGTTCAGTACGGAACAGTCCACGACTGAGACCAGGTTGACGTATAACACCGAATTCCTGTATGCCTCGACTTGCACGTCCGGGAACACGAAAGACATCACCGGTCCATACACCACCGTGACGAATTCCCGCAGTCCGTGAATCAGAGCCAACGGATCGATCCGCATCATGACTGCCAAATCTGTCAGCAAGGGCATGCCACAATATTGCTTGCACTCACTCGCATCCGTCGCCACCTTATCTTCTCCCGTGACGCTTCTGTTCTGCTGTAAAAGATATTGGAGCAGGAGAGTCCTCCAGTCTTTCATCTTCTTGAGCGAGGCGGTTTCCAACTGTGCATTGAACTCACGACTGGGTCCCTGTAGTTGTTCAGGGTAACGTAACAGCACAAGCAAATCACCCAGTCGACCGTAGGTCATGGCAATCAGGGTCAGGAGTCCATCCAATCTCAAATCTGCCAACGCTTGGGTGAAGAGATTCGCCGGCCCCTTCACGAAATTTTCGTGACCAAATGTCACGTATAAGGCTAACACCAGGCCAATCGATAACTTGCTGATGTCTCTGACAAAACTCGCGATCAAGTTTCGGGATGCCCTAGGATAGCACGTCGACAGGAAGGATGGCGTCCATCCCACTCCCATTCCACCCAAGATAGCATCCAATCGTTCGTACTGTGCCCTCGTGGCTAGCACGTCAGCTTGGAACTTGTCCAGTGACATCGTGTTTACGTCCTGCATCAGCTTCAACATCATGCCCCCAGCTAACTCCCGGGCATCAAACAAATTTTTCAGATACACATGTATCTCCTTTATCACTGCCGGCGCATGCTCGAACGCGTCCTCACCCAAGGTGCACAGCCTTGGTGACAAGTACAACCATACGTTATTGTGCGGCTTCGTGCGCAAAGCCATTGCCATGAGATCTTCTTCCGCTGATGTCATGTTCTTCCTGACTATCCTGCCCTGCTCATTCTCGGCATGATCCATCTGTCTGAACCAGAGATCATCAGCCACCTGTTGTACTAACAGATGATCGTCGTCCACCCCTGGTCTTAGTTTCAGCAATCTGGCAAAGTTGAACAGCTCCAACCCCAGAACTTCGTCTAGCACCAACCGAGTTGTGCTACAATCTCTGAGCCCTTCGAAATGTCATTCGAAACGTCAGCCCAAACGGCGGGAAGCTCAGATCGGGACGGGTAGTAATTGTCTGGGTCTACTACTCTGTTCGGAGCAGGAATTATCACGTTGAACCTCCCCTCTGCTATCGTCGTAACCATTGTGTATACAAACTGAAGGGGTTCTGGCAATGCAGCGTACCCTGGTGACAACACAAAGACCACCTTCACCACATTATGGGTGAAACGTTGTTTTGCTGCTGCTTCTACCTCAGCCATTGCCGAGAGCAATGTCATTATCGCCTCCCCCATGACCTCGTTGCTCGGGATCGACCCATCCGTCAGACGTGACAATAAGCCCCTGCTTTGCAGATGATCATTTGAGCCTGCAACCACTATCACCTGCGGCTCCATACTGACTACCCTTCGTACACTTATCATCATGCCGATTGCCTGTCCCCAATCCAATTTAGGTGCCGTGAAGAAAATCACGTCGGGCCAAAAGAGAGAACGGGGCGTATAGAGATAATCGGAACTGGCTACGATCAGATACTTTGCAGCTTTCATCTCTAAGGGATCGTAAGCTGCGAACAGGCCGTCGTCTATTGGGGCCTTCAATTTCCCATATCTCTGGTCATCTCCATCTACCGTGGTCGTTCGGGGGTAGTCCCTTGAATACTCACCAGGCGTCTGACCAGGTGGTTTAGCGAACTGCCTGTATATCTTGTGATGCTTGTTGTTGGGCTTGTTCTCTACCTGAAACTTGCCTCTTCGAGCAGGTGGCGTCAATTCTCGGGCTCTCTGTCGGACGTCCGTAAGGGACCGCGTGATCAAGGGTCCAAAGGTATTGTCCTGAGGCAACCCGTTCAAGTCTGCATGTCGGAGCATAGTCGTAGAGCTGAACTGCTCCTGCTCTGCCAGCAGCCAATCCACACCTGATATCCGATATAGTCGCGACACCGTGGGACTTTCTCCGCCAATCATTCTCATCGCGTCCTCCCGACACGTCAGGGTATTCATGTTCAATTTCGTGGACATGTCTGTCTTGTACTGTCCCCAATGACTCGGGTCTGATCGGTTCCAAAGCAGCAGGCTGCCTGGTTAACTCCCTCCGCAGGCACGGCGCTCGTAGACGGTCCTGCTGCTGAAGCAGGGTTTGCCGTGGCGGGCGGATCGTTCCTCCTAGACACGGTCTGGGAGTTATTTCTGTTCTGAACCACTGATCTACCGAGTCGGCTTTCAAGCGGTTGTGTTCTGGGAGGAGGAGCAGTCCCTAGCCTCTCTCTCACGTTTGAGCTCGGAGCGGTGGGTGCGGCTACAGCCGTCTCCATTGCCAAGGGCCCTAGGCGGTTGACGAGGGATTCGGGCACGCTTGCCCTTATTCTACTTCCTCCAGTCGTTGAGTTGGTCCGAGCCAGAGAACTGGTCGCCCTCGACTCCTGCTCCATTTCCCTCAACTGCGTCTGAAATACATCATTCATCCAGTGTCTGCCTCGTTGGGTGTTGAAATGTATCCCATCTCTGGTAAGCGCAATATGATCAATCATGCGCAGCGTGTTTTAGAGATCCAGAAGTCGCAACTCGCCAGGGTTGCTTCTCACCAGATTACGGATCATTTCGTTCCACCGTGTCACGTTGCCGTTCATGAAATCTGCCACTGTGGTGCCCATCAGCGGGTTTTGTGGTATCGTGCACAGCACCACAAACCTGGGCCTGTACTTCTCCTTCAGTTCATTCAGGAGGCATACCAGCAGAGGATCCCACTTGCACTCGAGACGTAGTTAGTTCCTAGCATTATCACCAACGTATCCAGGTGATCCTCGCTTTGGAATGCCATCATCTTGATGACCTGAGCCACTGAAGCTCCTCCAAAGGACAGAGTGGTTGTCTGACCATAGACGAAGATCTCATTCAGATCCCTCACCAAACTGTCTCCTATGATCAGGTGGCGACTCCCTGGGGGAATCACCTGGTCGCTAGTAGCGGGGTTCCAGCTCATGTCATTCAGGCAGGCTCGAGGATGCTCCGCAGCTACTTGCGTGAACTGGTGCCGTGTCATCAGATTCTTCCTAATATCTACCACGCGGGACTTTTGATAGATTCTGCCATGCGCAGTCCCTGAGGGCACTATCGTGTGGGGTGCTCGCTCCGAGCTATTAGATGACTGATCACGACGCTGGGAAGGAACGATCCTACCCAATGTCCGTCCAGTGGTTCGGCTGATCTCATCCATCGTTGCTCTGGCCACTTGGTTGAACGATTCTTGGAACTGAGGAGCGAGGTAAGTGTCAGAAGGGTCTGTTATCGTGAACCTTTGACTAGAAGCAGACAGTCGTGTCTACTGAGGAGCCTCGGGCTCTCTCGATGCACGTAAATCCAGAACCTCGGGCCCTCTCGATACACACAGCTCCTGGGCTGTTGTCCCGGGGCGTGTGTCGTTGGATCCCTCCGAGGATCTCATGCTAGCCAGAAGTTCCGGTGACACTTGGCTCACCTTCGCCATATACAGCTCCTTCAGGTGCTTTATTTCATCCTCCTTATAAGCCAACTGTAGATCTTTGTACTTATTCTTACATTCGTCTCTTTCTCGAGCTATTGCCCTGTACTCCTGGAGTTTGGCACACAGCTCGCTCTGATCTTTCTCCTTCTTTTCCAGCGTCTGGATCTCTATTTCACTCACCCTCACTTTCTTCGAAGGAGGAGCAGCTGTAGGGGAGTCGACCGAATGTGACGGGCCTGGCCCATCAGGTTGTCTCTTCGCTCCGATGAGTGGCTGCGCCGGTTGGACTGGTATGGGCATCTCACCTAGCCGGTGGTCCCTCTGTTCGCCTAGTCCTGGCTCACGAGCCATGTCGTGGCCAGACATTTCTCCACGCCTCCATCTCATCAGTCGATTTCGGCCTCTCTCGGCGGTCCCGGACTCACCGAAGCCCAACATCAACACGACTTCCGTAGGGTGATTCCCTCGACCCTCTCGTCCTAATGCATTGAGGAGCGCGACTACAAACATCGCCAGCCCCGGGTCTTCTCGTGTGAAATCGCAATCGATCACACGCTGATAGATCTTGTCTAGAGTCGCTCCTAGACTCGCTGAGAGGAATTCCATGAGTTCGTTCGTATCACCCATTTCTTATCGTGTTGATTCTTGCTGTCGTGTAGTGTCTTCCTGTCTCGTTTCGATTCAATGGTTTCAATAAACAATTTTTGATCAATCAAGATCTAAAAAACAAGTCGCGACTTAAAAGCATCATTTTTGCATACAACATCATTCAACTCTTTAAAACTCTCCATTGAAATTCTCTTCTTAATTCTGATTTAAAAATTTAGCACCAAGGTGGATCGTCCACCTTTATCTTTGTCAGAGTAGCACGAATGAGCGCTGACACAAAACATAAAACATATCATAACAATAACATAACACATAAACACAAAACATCACACGCATATACTATCACACAAAGACATAATCCCTAATACTGTACCTAAAACCTAACCTAATCTAAAACTTGACTCTAATTCTTAACTTAATAAAAACCACTTATCGCCGAGCGCAATTCTTAGCATATGCTCAGATAGTATTTTTTATGTAAGTAAACCTCTATGTCAGTCTCTGAAAATATCACATGTACAAGTGCGTACAACTCTCTCGGATGTAGCTTTCCCCTATTAGGATCGTATACTGGCAACGAGAGAGAGGTCACTCCTCTCTCAACCAAAAAATCCCTAAGTCGAGTCAAGGCCAATACCAAGCTCTTTGGATCTACGTGTTGCCTATCAGTGGCCTTGGTAACCAGGAAACACAAATAGTTCCCTGGTATCTGTGATGCAACAGGGGGCAGCGCATTCATCCCTCCCACACCAGGCCTCTGTTTCCATAAAAACTCGATATTCTGATACTCTCTTTTGAAGTCAGCCGCTAGTGGTGTTTTGAAGCTTACGTCCGCGGTTATCGCTATGGCGCACGTGCGTTCCGTGAGTATGAAATCGCTGTCGTTATGACGATATTGTTCGAATAATGGTTCGGTAGATCAAAATACGATTCAAAGATTCGTCCAAAAGGTGGTTTTTTAGCATTCTCGCCCTCTGTCTCTAGTTCTCCGGTTTCTCTTGCCGATTTCAATTTTTTTATTATCAGATTTTCGGTGTGGGTGAGTCCTACCCCCACTCCCCGGACAAAAATATCCATCGACGTCCCCGTCGATCGCCCAAAGTCTAGGAGATCGAGGTTGGAGTGTGGAACACGTAGAGGACCATCTGGGGCGACCCACATAGACTCGGTATTGTCATGACTGATGTATTTGATGCCGTCTTTATCGACGTCGTGAATCGTCAGGATCGTCTCTTTTGGATGTGTCGGCAGATCATGGAGCCATTCGAGTACGCGCAAGTTCGTTAGTTCTTGCTCATGAGTCTGTTCCGCTTCTGGTTCGAACTCTGCTTCCGGTTCTGATCGATCGTCGATCCAATCTTGATCCATATCATTCACCAAGTCGATTTCTTCTAGCATCGCCACTTCGTCCAGTCCCACTAGCGAGTTCATGACATCACTTACAACTATCCTGTCTACGACGAAATCCTCGTCGTACGGATTGTACTTCTTCTCGTTTTTTCCTCTCTTGCTCTGGCGTGTTTCCATAGTGAGAGGAAAGTCAGGCTGTATTCCTTTGTCAATTTCGGTTTGTTCCGGGCAGTCCCAGTCTTCTTCGGCATAAGGTAGAGTTTCATCGTCCACCTCTACTCGCTCGGTCAACTCGAGATCCAGTCGTAGATCGCAATCGTCCACCACCTCATTCCCGTCGTTCTTGTCGCGAGTACCCCTTTCATTCACTTCACAAGCAGGATCCACTATCAAATAGTCTCCCTCTTGCATGTCCGCTGGGATGCACCAATCCTCTGACGAGGCATTGTGTGGTTTGATGTTTTCATAATGAGCCGCTCTTCCAGTGCTCAATCGATAAAAACGACCTCCTTGGTGCACTTCTGTTATCTGAAATGGACCACGCCATTTTTAAAAAAATTTCTTGGTTCCTTTTGGTGGAACCACTTCCTGGAACACCCAAACGTAGTCGCCAACCGAGTAGGCTTTCGCATCACCTGTCCTTTTATCAAACCTCCTTTTTTGTCTAATTTGCGCCTGTTGCGTATTCCTCCTGCATAAGTCATTGAGGTCCTGCTGTCTTCTAATAACATCCCGCACGTACGTCTGCGGTGCTGTCCTCTTCCCCTCATATTCAGGGTAGAAAAACGTCAATGGGAGCGCTTTTTCATGACCCGTTAACATCATGTGCGGACTTATTCCCGTGGTGGAATGCTCCGTGCTGTTGTAAGCACCCATCACTCGCGGCAAGTGCTTGTCCCAGTCATCCATGTAACGCGAGCAGTAGACTCTCAGCATGGATACCAGTGTGCGGTTTTGCCTCTCGACTAGGCCATTCGTTTGCGGGTGATAAGTGGTCGAGTGGGCCTGCGCTACCTGCGACCTTTTCATCAACTCCTTCGTGAGATCACCCACGAATGCTTTGCCATTGTCCGATTGAACGTGATGGGGCAGCCATGCCTCCTATCCACACATTTATCAAATGATCACATGTTTCTTCCGCCGATGCTGTCATGCAGGGTGCTGCTTCCGCATACTTCGTAAAATGGTCGATCATTACCAGCACCTGATTATAGCCCGTTGCTGTCATGCAGATTTTCTGATGATCAATTTGCACCACTTCGTTGAAACCTGACGACTCCATTGACTGTAGGGGGAACCTTAGTTTCCTGGGATCCTTCACCTGCTGACATGACAGGCATGCGGCGATCCACTTCTCACAAGCCTTTTTCAATCCCGACCATTCGAATCGTTTCTGTATCCTGTTATACACTTTGTCCACGCCTTGATGGCCCATCTGATCATGTGAGCGAAAGAGCAATTTGGTCTGGTACAACTGTGGTAACACTATTGAATTGTATTTATAGAGGACCTTGTCCTCCTCTTTTCGCTTGCAGGCAACGATTCCGTCCTTATTCAGGTACAACAAGTCGTTTCGCTTCAGGTAGAATTGCTTCAAGATCTTGTAGCTGTCTTCTTCCAAGTCTCCCTTGTCAGGTGCTCCATTCTCGATCCATCTCTTCAGACTGCTCGTCATTCTATCATTTCGTTGAGCCCTTAGGAGATCCGACAGCCTGTACCTGGCTTTCAAATACGTCTTTACCACGTTCATTTGCCCACTCATTATCTCCGGAGCATGAGCATCGTCCATCAACTTGACACACCATATCTTTTTCAAAGGCGTAGCTTCCTGCACAGATGGTTCCAGATTGGTACGGACGACCGTACCGTGTGGCAGCAATCTGGTTGGGCGTTTCGAAACTGCTATCCGCTCGAGCTCGTCTGCGGCATTATCTACCACAGTGCCCTCTTCATCTGAGGTGTATCTGTCCCTGTCTGGATCCTGATGTGTTTCTCGGTCCAGCCCAAGCTGCTTCCAGTCTACCAATAAGGAGTGGATTGCGATCTCTGACATATCGGAATTTGAAGTTGTTTCAGACGTGTTGTCCCAGGACTGGGGCCTCGAGTCAACACTTGAGTCGACTGATTCCTCAACATCATATTCCAAGTTGTCTGAGATGTTTCTCGACTCCCCGGACAAAATTCTGTTCTTAGGGGGTCTCGTCAACCTCTCCCCGGACAAGTCGTCCTGCACGGGCTCAAAGGAAGGTGTCTGACTCCTCAGACGAGTCGTCCTTGACTGGCTCGAAGGTATCAGACTCCCCGGACATTGTCTCGTCCACGGACGAACAATCTGGGCTCGGCTCGTATTCTTCTTTTGCATCCGTGAAATGCACTCTCCTCGTGAAGCTAGATTTCGACCTGATCCTGACTTCCTCAGTATCTTGGTTCTGATTCAGTGTTCCATATTCAGTGAACGAAGTTCTCAACAAGACTTTCTTCGGCATCGAGCTCACCAGCTGGTTGACAATCGACCTGCAATCCCGTTCAACGCCTCGGCTGCGAATGGACACTGGCCTCTTCTCTGTTCTCTCGGTGACAGTCAACCGCTGCATGGTCTCCATCCATTCACGATCATGCCTATCCACTTCCCTGTCCAACAAGTCACGGAGCTTTCCCATGACGTCCGGCGCCACGTTCACCGTCCTGTTCAATAGAGCCATGCTGTTTATACCTAATCTGGTAAGTTCTTGCTGCACCAAGTTGGATCGAACTAGCAGATCCAACGGAACGGGCTCGCCTCTGGCTAAAAGCTTTATCTCCGCGGCCGTCTCCACTGGAAGGTCAGGATGTCCGGGTATAGGATGCCCTGACTTGTCTAACCACCTAGTAAGTGGTAGTTTGTCGTAGGTTTCTTTGTCCAGAAAGGAAACCCCATCTTTGATCTCTGATTGGTTAGCCTGCTTCTCCTCGAGGCGCTCATAAAATTCTGTCTTTTTACTGAGGCTATCTGCGTTCTGATGCTTGTCACGGGTACGGTGCTCTATGATCATGTGGCATCCATCCAGGCGCACGATCCAACGACCAATATAACTTTGGTCCATCGAATAGGTTTTCAGCCAGGCAAGGGCACAATTATCCACACGTAATTTGAAGGGAGCACTCCCCAAGTAGCCCCTGTATTTTTCCACGAAAGTGATCACCGCAAACATCTCCGCTTTTGGTGCGCCGTACTTCATTTCAGTATCATTCAGGACTTTACTTCCGTAGGCTATCGGACGAAGAACCGTTCTCCCGTTCCACTCCTGCTCTTGGTGAAGTATGCCCGATATCGCAACCACTGATGCATCCGTGTCCAGCACGAACATCCCCTTCTCTGTCGGCATGCCGAGGACCGGTGCCTCGCAAAGTTCACGTTTGATGTTTTCAAATGAAACTTGCGCCTCATCAGTCCAGGTGAACTTTTTGCCCTTGTTTCTCATCAACCTCTGCATGGGGTATATTTTGTCAGCATACCCCTTGATTAACTCTCGATAATAATTAGCGAATCCCAAAAAACTCATCAGCTGTGTATCTGTCTTAGGTGCCTTCCAGGTCAGCACCGCTTCAACCGCTTCGGGATCTGGTCTCACTCCATGTTTGTCAACCAGGCGGCCCAGATACTTTATGGAATCCCTGAGGATTTCACACTTAGAGGGTTTACATTTCAGACCCGCCTGCTTCATGCAAGAAAACACCTCCTCCAACCTCTCTATGTGGTCTTCTAAGGTTGGTGTTGCAATCACGACATCATCGACACAACACGTGATGAGATTCCCGTATTTCTTAGTGACGCTCGTGAGTGCCTGGGCCATCAGTCGCTGGAATGTGGCCGTCGCGTTGCACAATCCGAATGGCATCCTCTTCCACTGGAACAATCCCAGCTCACACGCGAAGCCTGTTTTCTCTCGATCTTGCTTTCTGAGTGGCACTTGCCAGAACGCAGAGCCCAAATCCAACGTCGTGAAGAACTTCGCGTCTCCCAGCTTGGATAGGCTCTCATCGATGCGGGGAATCGGGTATGCGTCCTTTATAGTCACTGCGTTCAGATAACGGAAATCACAACAAAATCTGAGTTGTCCCCCTTTCTTTTTCGCCATGACCACGCCACAAGCCCAAGGGGACTTCGACGGCTCGATCATGTCGTACTCCATTAACATCTCGATCTCCTTCCTACACGCTTCTGACTTGTTTGGGGTCATTTTTCTCGCCCCTTCCCTATGAGGTACCGAGCCCTCTTCTATCTCAATCTCGTGTTCTACAAAATTACAACAACCTATGTCGGCCTTATGCTTCGAAAAAACGTCTGCGTTCCGATTTAGCACCGCTCTGAGCGAATCTTGTTCTTTGTCTGATATTTTACCCTTCAGATGTTCTATCTCAGGTAAGACAGGTTTATTCGCTGCTAACTCTGCTTCCGTCGGCCTCTCAGGAAAGTTGGAACAACTAGACAGCCCATCATCTGTCTCCGACTTCATTGAAAACAATTTCCTAGAAGATTTCAATTCATTCACTCTCCTCTTTATACATTCTTGGTTCGCATGCAATGGACATTTAGTTACATCAAATTTTTTCAAGTTCTCCACACTCTGAAAGTCTGTGTTCAGAGGCAAAGCGTAGCCAAGTTTCTTTCCCCTCTGTATTGTCACTGTTGTTGCTTCTGTGTTCAATAACACACTCACACATAGTCCGCTCTGAGTGAGTGAGAAGCTTCTTCCTAAAATAGCCGAGCTTTTACTGTTTGGATTTGGTACCAGACACACCTGTCTGTCATTGCTGAGTTCATTCAAGTTCCTCATCCTTAACGTCGCTACTACGGCTTGGTTTGGTTTTAATCTAACTTTTCGATCCAGAAAAATCGGCACCTTGGCCTGGTTAATTAAGATCTTATTAAGGGGTCTCTTTTCATACTTTCTCTCAGGATCCTTGATCCTAATCAACCCGTCATTGAGATCGATTGTGACGTCAAAGTTGCGAACGAAATCCCTTCCTAAGATGAACTGATCGGATTCGTCCAAATTCTCCACTACTAGGAAGCTCATCCAAAGATGTCTTCCTCCGAGCTGCAGTGAAATGATCGGGGTTCGTCCACTCACATAGATCGCTCCCTGATTGGCCGCTGCCAACCTGATGTTTGTCGGTATGAGATCCGACCTCTCGAAACCCATGTCGGTCCAAGTTTTGACTGGCATGACACTAACCACTGCTCCCGTTGTTCGAGCATCGCGTTGTGTCCGATCCGTTTAACCTTCAGCTCCTCTTGACCAATGTATATCCGGCCAATCTGATCGTTCGCATCAGTTATGTGAGCTTTCGTGTAGATATTGATGCCATCCACATTCATTAGGGTCGGGTAAGGGCCATGGACATCGATATAATGTCCGTCCACTTTCATCAGCCTCGGACCTCCCGTTGTGAGCAGCGCTCGCACTGCCCTGGAGTCCAGTTTGGGATCTCTCTCCTTCAGGTAGTCGGCATAGATGTCCAGGTGGACTAGTGTAATCTCGGATGGTTCACTCAAGTTCTTGACCACCTGGTGCCCTGCGACTGAGATGATGGACATTATTTTGGTCCCCTCCTTCGTCATGCCGAAAGTCTTACCAGATATAACGTTCAGTTTTAGTCCCTGTTTCCTGGGTTCCTCTTTGTCTTCTACTTTTGTCGTTTTACCCAGAACATTAAAACTTTTCCGAAGATCTGTGCCTTCCAGCTCCGACCTTACCCATTGCTCCACTTCTTTCGTGGCTAGGTCCTGTTTGACATTCTGCAGCGCTGTCCTTGCCGCCAGGCCGTAATCCACCTTGAGTGGGCTAGACGACTCTGCTTCGAGGTTCGAGGCTACCACCTCGTCAGGCCATGTCTTAACCTTTTTGGTCGTGAAGGTGCTCGGTGTCGTCTCCTTTCTCCGATATTCAGCCTCGTTCATCAGACGTGCTCGACTGGCCTTGACACCCGAAAGCGCCTCTTCATGGCGGGGATGTTTCGCGTCCGCTACTGCATCCCAAAATTGAGTACAATCCGACTTGAAGTGTCCCTCCAAATTACAGAAGAAACACCTCGGACCATATTTCATGATGAGCCCTCTGACGTACTCTTCATGATCCTTGTCGGTCGCGTCGGCGTCCTCGAGAAAGTAGCCTATGGCCTTCATGTTCTGTTTGTATGCAGAACACGCGGAAACGTGATGATCCATCGAACCACAATTCGCACACGACCTCCTCTTATCCATGTCATCGCGAGGTTTGTACCAACTGGAATTCGCACCAGTGTTTGTCCCGCTATGTCCAACTGGAATTCGCACCAGTTGCCATAATTGCTGTAACGGTTTTGCGCCCTCGGTTTTATGAAGAAATACTCGCGTGACTTCATACGCAAGTCGTCGGGCGTGGGAAACTGGTCAAGCGACAGGGTGAAGTGAGTGGCCAACATCGTCTTCAACTCCTCACTCCTTACTCCGTCCATGAACTTCGAAGCAATCGCCAAGTTTCGCTCGGATATTTTCTCATCTGGGTTGCTTCTCCTCCTAAGCAATTCAAGGTCGTCCAAAAATTTATCTATGGATTCGTCCTCTCTTTGACGCCTCTTCTCGAACTTCACCATAGCCTGGTGCCCTTGTACTCTAGAGCCGAAACGATTCAGCAGGATGTCGAATATCTTGCGAGCGCTGTCTCTCTCATTGGCTCTTTTCGCCATAACACAACTTAATGCAGTACCCTCCAGATTGCTCGTCAGCGCGCTGCACTCTTGTTTCTTGGAGAGATTCTCTTCCTCAAAGTGTAACTTCATCACATCTATCAAGTATCAATGCAGCCGTCTGACTCGTCTTTATATGACTTCGGCTTTTTCAGTGTCCTTCTTGACCTCTCTCCTCTCTCGGTTGACTTCGAGAGCTTGGTGATGAATGTTTCGAGAGATCTGTTCAGAGGCTCAAACATCGAGGCATACATCGTTGTGTCCTGTGAGACCGTAGTCAGATCTGGTACTGAACTGACTTGTGGCACAGTTGGCAACCTTGTCTCCGGGGTGGCATCTGCCTCCGGCGGAACTGGATTCGTCCAGCCAGGCCTCGACGGGGCTGCCCTTGGCCGCTCCTTGTTTCTGGGTTCGTAGTTCGTTCTCGAGCCTTGCTGGGCTCTGGCATTGCTGCCCGTACCATCTCCATCATTTGCATGGCGTGAGCGCTCCCTTGGGTTGGAACGCTCCTGCCAATTGCTCCAATTCAGGATCGCGTCAAGCTTCCGCATCATTGAGTCAGACTTTGCATCTAACCTTTTCTCCAGGCTAGTCATCGTGTGGGCGTAGGTACTATCATGATCGTTCAACAATCGTTCGATCTCCCTGGTCATCCTAGCCTCTCTTTCGTATGACTCCTTGTTTGCCTGTGCCAGGCTCTCCGCCAGGCATTGATCGGTGTTGCGAATCAACTGAGCCTGATCAACCCTCGCCTGCGACTTCACGTGCGTTAGTTCGTCTCTCAGATTCTCTTGACCTTTGTGAGCTCTCTCATCAACCTGATCTATTCTTTTAGTCATGTCCCGCCTCAGTTCATCTAGACCATTCATTACGCTAGCGAACATGTCACTTATGTCGCCAGTGGCCCCAAATGACGGGGTTAGTCCCAGAGAAGATGAGGTCAACTGCGGCTGCAGCCTGGTGCTTGATGACGCACCGCCTTTTTGCTTGCTCATCGACGTCATTAATCTGTCGAAGGTTGATGACGCTCCCATCGTTATCCCATCTGACATGGGCCTGGTCGGCGAGGTTCACGACGCCTTCCTGCTCATATCGTTCCTTGGGCACGGTGTGAAGTTCACATCCGGATGGGTTATCTCCGGGTAGTCATCACTGGAAGTCAAACCTACAGTTGGTAGTGACGCCATGCGTTCGTCGTACAAAGACTTCCAACTCTTCTTCGCCTTCGAACCCGTTTGTTCTTCACTCGGGCTTATACTCGACATCATCGCGTTGTTGCTCTGCTTGGCCAGAGATGAGTGGGTACTAGCCGAATGTGAGTATTCTCCCCTCCACCTGTGACTTTTGGTCTCCGATTTGGACATCCCCTTGAATAATACTTCCTCTCGCGGGTCGACCTCGGAACGCTCCGAGGTCTCCTCTGTCCTCTCGACTTCCTCCCGCTCGAGGTCCTCGCTCGGCTCAAAGTCGGGTCGAATGAGCGTCTGTTCTCCCTCGTCAAAGGGGTCCACAAGCGTATCGCTCGCGGTTCCGGCTTCGGCGCTCCGCCTTTGATCGCCATCGAGGTTTTTCTCGCTCCTCAATCTCATTCCGCTCACTGAAAGATCAGGTTGACCTTTAGTCGATTCGTTTTCAGCAAACACGTCGGAGGCGCTGCTAAACGAGGACTGGCTACGCCTAGTTTTAAATTTTCGCGTGCTGCCCTTGCTCAGCCTGGGAATCTTAGTAGTCGATCCTAACGATTCCCTGCGCTGCATACTTTGTGACACAAAAAAAAACAATATTCGTATGTCGAAAAGTCAGTATCAATCTCTTAGGTTTCTCAATGACAATCTTAGTGACTCAGCTAGAGTTACACACACACACAGGGCCTGCTCAGTATTGATATAATGCTAACTCAACCCTGTCGTATAGTATAACAGTATCACAAGATTTTCACAAGATATAATCAACACACAAAACACAATAGATGATCAGATAAGAATATCCTACCGGTGACAGCGACCTTTTGTCAGTATCAATTTATCGCTACACAATTTATTAAGTCACTGCTTTGTTAAAATTAAACAATCTTTGATAAAAAGCAGTGATGATTCAGAAACAGATCAATAAAACTTAGTCTTAAAGAAAAAGACTTCCCCCAATCGGACTGATCCGAAAGAACAAAGCCCGGGACACAGTCTTCTCAAGTGGGTGTGTATTTGCCTAATACACCCACCGAGGTCTTCTTATAGGTGCCCCTCGATTGCCTGAGCTGTCCTATCAAGTGGCTCAAGGCAACCTCTGATCGAAAACTTCTAAAGTCTATGAAAAATCTCCCCCACACCCGGAACGCTCCAAGTGCACGAGAGCAGGGAACAACTTTTCTTCTCAAGTGAGTGTAAATTTGCTTAATACACTCACCGAGGTCTTCTTTTATTTGTTCCCGGATTGCCCGAACTTTCTTATTAATTATCTCAAGGCAACCGCACAACCAAAATCACAATAAAAAAAAAAAAAAAAAAAATTTTTGCTCGGGTACATCTGATACACCCGATCTAGAATCCAAAGTTGATCACGAATTTCCGGGTCAAAACGGGCTCTTATGATCCTAATAAGCGCCTTATGTGCGAATATGATTTTGATTAAATGGATATTTTCCGTTTCCCAAATCGCCACGGAAGATTTCCTCAAGTTTCTAACAAGGAAGGTTGTTTAGAAGGTTTAAGACACTCCGGAGGGTTACTTCGGAGGGTTGTTAAGACACTTAGCCTACTTTGGAGGGTACCTTAATCACCCAAGTTACCTCGGAGGGTCCCCTTAAATTTACTAAGGAGGGTCAATAAGATGCTTAATATGCTCCGGAGGGTTACTCCGGAGGGTACCTCCAAAATTTTCAAACCTGAACCTGAACCTGAATCTGAACCTCACTTAGAAGGGCCTTCAATTAACTTCAGGAAGCGTCAAAACAAGCTAAATTCTCTATGGGGTGCTGTTTTAACTTCTTTGGATGATCTCGTGGAAATTTTCCACTAAGGAGGGTTGCTAAGGGGTTTAGCTGACTCCGGAGGGTTACTTCGGAGGGTTCCCCAAAAATCACTAAAAAGGTTATGTTACCGCGATAAAGTCTCTAAAAGCGGTCCACCTGAGTTAAAACTAGGTTGGCTGACACGGTCAACCTTCCCAGTTGGATAAAAAGGTGTTTTGATAAAATTTTCTGCCGCTCGGAGGGTTACCTGTAATTTGGACCCTCCGAACCAACAAATTCTAAACAATTTCTCTTTTCCGAGATTATCAACCCAAAAACGGTTGCGGTCCGAAAAAGTGGTCCAAAACGTCGACTTATCGTACCAAAATTATCCCGATCGGATGACTAGTCTTTGAGAAATTGCCAAAAACGTGTTTGTCCAAATGGCCTTTTTTTTACCACCTATATAGGTTCTGAGAAACTTTTTCCGCAATTCCTATCGAAAGTGCCAAAAAACAATTGAAACGAGCGTAGTAGCCCTGTAGGGCACTGGAATAGTTCAAAAAACCGGATCAAAATTGGTTTGGAGACAAAATTTGACCAATAACTATCAAATTTGGACCCTCCGGTTCCTTCCTTTTCCAATCCTTAAGTCGTTAGCTCTATCCAAGGAGCCAATTGGAGGGTTACTCAAGAATATCTCTAGTAACCGAGCACGTTATGCTAGCACGCTCCTAATGCAAAAAATTTTATTGCTCTAACTCTAAAAACTCAAAAACTCGATCCCCAAAACTGATTGACAAAATTCAGAAAATTATCGAAATTTTGACCGAAAGATTTTGGTTTTTTCCAACTTCTACTGAGTCTTTTCTCACGCGGTTTCTTTAGTTAGGGGGATCAAACTACGTAGCTACTCCCTATATAAAAGCTTTTTGTTGTTCGGAAAAGCTCGGACATCCAAAATTTTGGGGGTCTACAGTTTGATCGAAAATCGATGATTTTCGACAAAATTGGGTGTTTTTTGGGTCTAATTGAGGAGATAAGTAATATGTAATAAGGATAATAACCTATTAGTAGTCGTTAATGTATAGTACTATACCCTTCTTTGCACCAAAATACCCGAATTAAGACCCTTAACTCGGAAATTTGTAATCGATGGAGGGTACAATCGGACCGCGCCAATCGTGCCCCCCACCACTTAAGTTTTAATGAAATAGTACCCGAACGATACTAAAATTGCTTCAACGATACCCAACAGTCGTTGCGGATGTTGTCCCTGATGTCCCTGTTGAGTGTGGAACACGTTGATCAGCTTGCCACTCTACCCTCCGGTCACCGGCAAAATCACCATTAACGTGCTTAAACACTCAAATTACACTCGAGGGAGGGTATCCAACCCTTCACCAAAACACACAATCTTTCTATCAGAAACGATATAAATCAATCTGAAACAACAACAAATAGGAAGGTCAGATCACATCTCGTTCGGAAATAACATATAAACTGTCACTTTATGTTTTTTACTGTTTTTGGTCTTTTTTGGATTTTTTTACTGTTTTTTGTACTATTTTGTTTTCAAATAAATTTATTTTTGGCTTTTTCTTGGTTATACACTATTTTTTTTTGGTTTTACGCTTTCTTTTTAATTGTTTTTGGTCCTGGGACCTCGGGACAAGCGGGCTCTAGATTTCCCACCTAACCCTCCGGCCCCCGGAATTTTCGGTGTTAACTAAGTTAAAAAGCAAAATAGCACTGGACGGAGGGTACGCACCTTCCCCCCAGTACAATAACGGTCATTAAGGCCTCTACCTCGGGCTTACGCCCGGAGCGGAGGGTTCGTCGCCGAAACGCTTGCTGATCATGATGGTCTTATGCCTTTGACAGGCCCACCCAGGAGCGCCATAAAAACGTCTATGTAACATTCGCCCAAATACTACACAGCGACGGAGCGTAGAAAAAGTACCTATTAACGACTGGCAGGCGTCAGTTACCTTAATCCTACTCGTTTTTCACCGTCTCGACCTTGCCAGAGTTGATTTTCTGGTCTGTTTAGGGCTAAGTAAAAAGTTACTATTTTTAGGCCATCAGTCAAACGACTTTTGATCAGCTTTCGTTTACATGCGAACACAACCACATAGCTGAGTCTCGGATTCTCAGACTACGTGATTGTCATTAAAAACACGGCTCGAACAACCTATTTTAATATGTTTTTGTGTGACAGTTCTATATTAAATCCATTGGAGATGGATTGACCCTTTCCTGTTTCTAGCTACTCATATTCTAAAATATCAAGGTACACCGGTGTTAAATTAAAGTTTCACGACATCCAAGTAGCTATATAGTTAGTTTTATACAGTCCCTTCACATAAACAGTCTCTGGGGGACCAAGCCTCCGCTCCCGTAATATTCCTGCGATAACGCTCTTATCTCTTCTAATTTGCGTCCCGGGAGGGTTCCGTGGAATATTCCTTCCCCACCGAAGCTTCCTTCTCCACTAATATCTGCTGATAAGGGTCTTATCGTGCGTTGCTGCCACGATAAGAGGCTTCGTATTCTCCGTCTCTTGCACGACTGTTTTTCACAATATTTGTCGTTGTTCTGATTTTCTCAGCTTTTTTGGTCAAAATGGCCGTTTTTCGTATTTCTGAGAAAGATCAACTTGAAAATCGAAATTTTAAAAATAGAAAATTTCAGAATACTTCGACCTTCCTTTCAAGCACTTTTTTGCTGTTAAGGCCTTTTCTCTCTGATTCGTGCTTCATCGGAAGGTTGCACTGTGCCATCTGGCAGAATGGCACAACAAGAGTAACATTTTAGACAGGGATAACTTTTTTTTCATACAGGGAGAATGATCCAAGCATCCTATTCAACCATGAATGCAATGTCATTTTGCACTGAATTGAAAGGAACATATCTTCTGCACATTAATCATGAACACAAAATGCGTATAGGTCGTTTTCAAGGTCAGAAAACTCATTTGAACTAAGTCAAAAGTTTTTGAGCAATAAACAGCAAAAAACAATAGTTGAAAAACCAAATAACGTTGGATTGATTTATCTCAGGGCACTACGCAAGGTACAGTGCTTTGACCACTTAATTTTTTTTCGTAAAAAAGTGATCCTTAATATCATTTATTACCCTAGAGACTTTTTTGAATTAGCATTAAAAAGATTGTATTATAGGAATATAGAGGCCTATAAGAAAAAGTTCGGTTCTACAAATTGTGCAATGAGAAGCGTGAATGTATGCTGACCGAAGCAGGTGCGAAGTTTTTCCAACGATACCTAGAAGATACTGTGAGGTCTGTTTTTTCTCATATGGTATTAAAATTGTTTTGCAGATTCAGAAAACGTTGCTTTACTTCTCAACGTTACCAACTGTTTGTTTGTTTCTCTACAAGAAAAATGAAGAGCAGAACGAATCCAATCAGGTTAATTTTTATCTTAAACTTGCGTAATGCCGAGCTTGTGTCGTATCTAGATGCATCAAATTAACCAATCAGCAACATGTGTTTTGCTGCATAATCCTCTAATCGAGATGCATTGAAGTTTTAGCCAGCCAGAAATTTTGGTTTTGCAGCATAATTTAACTTTCAGATAAACGACTTTGACCATGTTTGAACATGAGTAACTCTTCCGCGCGCCGAGAAAAAAATTTTTCCAAAATGTCAAAGTGAGGCAAGTAAGAAGGGACAAGTTGATTATATCACAATGAGGGAAGTAAGTACGGATAGGATGATTAAGCTATATACTATTAGCCTTCAATCATAAAATAACACCAGATCATTGTGATATACCAGTCTGTGCACTTAAAGACGGATCAAAAGCATTATGATCTCTTACTTTTCTCTTTTTCTCTTCAATGAGTAAATTAAGTTTAAAAACTTTCTTTCCTTCTGCCTGTATAGAAAAAAATTACCCCTGTTTAGAATGTTACCGCTGTAAATAAAAAAAAGTGACCAAGAAAAACCAGAAAACTAAAGAATTATTTCAACCACGGGAACAAACGAACTATACAGGGAGGTTGAACAGAAGTTTTTACACTTAATCTATTCATTGAGGAGAAAATCTAGGCTCATTTTTGCAAATTGATCCGCCTTTAAGTACCCAAACTGGTATATCACATGGATCTGGGGGTGTTCTTTGATTGAAGGTTAGTAGTATATAACATAACAATCTTGTCCCTACTAACTTTTCTCATTTTGACATACTCACTCTGTCCATTTTTACTTGCGGTACTTAAAATGATACAACGATAAAGAGATGCTATTTTAAGGTCTGCTTTTTTTCTCGAATGCTGTGAAAAAGGAAGATAAAATTAAACTGTCTCGTGTTTTGCAGATTCAGAAAAATTTATTTTACTTCTCAATGTTACCAACTGTTTGTTTGTTTCTCTACAAGAAAAATGAAGAGCAGAAACAAATCCAATCAGGATACTTTTATCTTAAATTTGCATAATGACGAGCTAGTGTCGTATCTAGGTGCATCGAATTTCTAACCAATCAGCAACAAGTGTTTTGCTGCTTGATCCTCTAATCGATTTTTATTGAATTCTTAGCCAAACAGGAAATTTCGTTTCGCAGCATAGCTTAAGTCTCGGATAAACGATTATGGTCAGGTTTGATCATGAGCACTTTTTCCGCGCGCCGAGAATTTTTCTTTTCCAAAACGTCAGAATGCGGGAAGTAAGTAGGGACAGGATGACTAAATTATAAAACAAGTTTGCATAATGACGCGTTTGTGTCGTATCTAGATGAATCAAAATTTTAACCGATCAGGATTATGTGTTTTGCCGCATGATCCTCTAATCGAGCTACATTGAAGTTTTAGCCAACCAGAAATTTTCGTTTTGCAGCATAATTTAACTTTCGGATAAACGATTTTGACCATGTTTGAACATGAGCACCTCTTCCGCGCGCCGAGAAAAAAAAATGTTCCAAAATGTCGAAGTGAGGCAAGTAAGAAGGAACAAGTTGATTATGTCAAAATGAGGGAAGTAAGTAGGGACAGGATGATTGAGCTCTATACTACTAGCCTTCAATCATAAAATAACACCAGATCATTGTGATATACCAGTCGTTGCAGTTAAAGACGGATCAATAGCATATATGAACCTCTTACTTTTCTCTTTTTCTCTTCAATGAGTAAATTAAGTTTAAAACTTTTCTTTCCTTCTGCCTGTATAGATAAAATTTACCCCTGTATAGAATTTTACCGCTGTAAGTTAAAAAATTGACAGAGAAAAACCAGACAACTAGAGAATTGTTTCAACCACGGGAACAAACTAACTATACAGGGAAGTTTTTGGACTTAATTTATTCATTGAAGAGAAAATCGAGGCTCATGTTTGCAAATTGATCCGCCTTAAAGTACCCAGACTGGTATATCACAAGGTTCTGGGGTTGTTCTTTGATTGAAGGTTAGTACTATATAACATAACAATCTTGTCCCTTCTTACTTTTCTCATTTTGACATATTCACTCTGTCTATTTTTACTTGCGGTACTTAAAACGATACAACGATAAAGAGATGATATTTTAAGGTCTGCTTTTTTTCTCGAATGCTGTTAAAAAGGAAGATAAAATTAAACTTTCCTCGTTTTTTGCAGATTTAGAAAAAGCTATTTTACTTCCCAATGTTACCAACTGTTTGTTTGTTTCTCTACAAGAAAAATGAAGAGCAGAAACAAATCCAATCAAGATAGTTTTATCTTAAATTTGCATAATGACAAGCTAGTGTCGTATCTAGGTGCATCGAATTTCTAACCAATCAGCAACATGTGTTTTGCTGCTTGATCCTCTAATCGAGATGCATTGAAGTTTTAGCCAGCCAGAATTTTTTGTTTTGCAGCATAATTTAACTTTCGGATAAACGACTTCGACCATGCTTGAACATGAGCACCTCTTCCGCGCGCCGAGAAAAAAGATTTTCCAAATTGTCAAAGTGAGGCAAGTAAGAAGGGACAAGTTGATTGGTTGACACATTAAGTAGGGATAGGATGATTGAGCTATATACTACTAGCCTTCAATCATAAAATAAAACCAGATCCTTGTGATATACCCGTCTGTGCACTTAAAGACGGATCAATAGCATATATGAACCTCTTACTTTTCTCTTTTTCTCTTCAAAGAGTAAATTAAGTTTAAGACCTTTCTTTCCTTCTGCCTGTATAGATAAAATGTACCCCTGTATAGAATTTTACCGCTGTAAGTTAAAAAACGGACCGAGAAAAACCAGACAACTAAAGAATTGTTTCAACCACGGGAACAAACTAACTATACAGGGAAGCTGAACGGAAGTTTTTAGACTTAATTTATTCATTGAGGAAAAAATCGAGGCTCATATTTGCAAATTGATCCGCCTTAAAGTACCCAGACTGGTATATCACAAGGTTCTGGGGTTGTTCTTTGATTGAAGATTAGTACTATATAACATAACAATCTTTCCCTTCTTACTTTTCTCATTTTGACATATTCACTCTGTCTATTTTTACTTGCGGTACTTAAAACGATACAACGATAAAGAGATGATATTTTAAGTTCTGCTTTTTTTCTCGAATGCTGTTAAAAAGGAAGATAAAATTAAACTGTCCTCGTGTTTTGCAGATTTAGAAAAAGCTATTTTACTTCTCAATGTTACCAACTGTTTGTTTGTTTCTCTACAAGAAAAATGAAGAACAGAAACAAATCCAATCAGGATACTTTTATCTTAAATTTGCATAATGACGAGCTAGTGTCGTATCTAGGTGCATCGAATTTCTAACCAATCAGCAACATATGTTTTGCTGCTTGATCCTCTAATCGAGTTTTATTGAATTCTTAGCCAAACAGGAAATTTCGTTTCGCAGCATAGCTCAAGTCTCGGATAAACGATTATGGTCAGGTTTGATCATGAGCACTTTTTCCGCGCGCCGAGAATGTTTCTTTTCCAAAACGTCAGAATGCGGGAAGTAAGTAGAGACAGGATGACTAAATTATAAAACAAGTTTGCATAATGACGCGTTTGTGTCGTATCTAGATGAATCAAAATTTTAACCGATCAGGATTATGTGTTTTGCTGCATAATCTTCTAAGCGAGATGCTTTGAAGTTTTAGCCAGCCAGAATTTTTTGTTTTGCAGCATAATTTAACTTTCGGATAAACGACTTCGACCATGCTTGAACATGAGCACCTCTTCCGCGCGCCGAGAAAAAAGATTTTCCAAATTGTCAAAGTGAGGCAAGTAAGAAGGGACAAGTTGATTGGTTGACACATTAAGTAGGGACAGGATGATTGAGCTCTATACTACTAGCCTTCAATCATAAAATAACACCAGATCATTGTGATATACCAGTCGTTGCAGTTAAAGACGGATCAATAGCATATATGAACCTCTTACTTTTCTCTTTTTCTCTTCAATGAGTAAATTAAGTTTAAGACCTTTCTTTCCTTCTGCCTGTATAGATAAAATGTACCCCTGTATAGAATTTTACCGCTGTAAGTTAAAAAACGGACCGAGAAAAACCAGACAACTAAAGAATTGTTTCAACCACGGGAACAAACTAACTATACAGGGAAGCTGAACGGAAGTTTTTAGACTTAATTTATTCATTGAGGAAAAAATCGAGGCTCATATTTGCAAATTGATCCGCCTTAAAGTACCCAGACTGGTATATCACAAGGTTCTGGGGTTGTTCTTTGATTGAAGATTAGTACTATATAACATATCAATCTTTCCCTTCTTACTTTTCTCATTTTGACATATTCACTCTGTCTATTTTTACTTGCGGTACTTAAAACGATACAACGATAAAGAGATGATATTTTAAGTTCTGCTTTTTTTCTCGAATGCTGTTAAAAAGGAAGATAAAATTAAACTGTCCTCGTGTTTTGCAGATTTAGAAAAAGCTATTTTACTTCTCAATGTTACCAACTGTTTGTTTGTTTCTCTACAAGAAAAATGAAGAACAGAAACAAATCCAATCAGGATACTTTTATCTTAAATTTGCATAATGACGAGCTAGTGTCGTATCTAGGTGCATCGAATTTCTAACCAATCAGCAACATATGTTTTGCTGCTTGATCCTCTAATCGAGTTTTATTGAATTCTTAGCCAAACAGGAAATTTCGTTTCGCAGCATAGCTCAAGTCTCGGATAAACGATTATGGTCAGGTTTGATCATGAGCACTTTTTCCGCGCGCCGAGAATTTTTCTTTTCCAAAACGTCAGAATGCGGGAAGTAAGTAGAGACAGGATGACTAAATTATAAAACAAGTTTGCATAATGACGCGTTTGTGTCGTATCTAGATGAATCAAAATTTTAGCCGATCAGGATTATGTGTTTTGCCGCATGATCCTCTAATCGAGCTACATTGAAGTTTTAGCCAACCAGAAACTATCGTTTAGCAGCACAATTTAATTTTCGGATGAACGGCTCTGACCTTGTTTGAACATGAACACTTTTTTTGCGCGCCGAGAAAAAGATTTTCCAGAATGTCAAAAAGAGGCAAGTCAAAATAACGGGGTCATTTTGACAAAATGAGGGAAGTAAGTACGGAAAGTATAATTAAGCTACATAATAAATTTGCATCATTGCGAGCTTCTGTCGTATCTAGATGCATCGAAATTCTAACCAGCCAGCAACATTTGTTTTGCTGCATAATCCTTTAATCGAGATGCATTGAAGTTTTAGCCAGCCAGAATTTTTCGTTTTGCAGCATAATTTAACTTTCGGATAAACGACTTTGATCATGTTTGAACATGAGCACCTCTTCCGCGCGCCGAGAAAAAAAAATGTTCCAAAATGTCAAAGTGAGGCAAGTAAGAAGGAACAAGTTGATTATGTCAAAATGAGGGAAGTAAGTAGGGACAGGATGATTGAGCTCTATACTACTAGCTTTCAATCATAAAATAACACCAGATCATTGTGATATACCAGTCGTTGCAGTTAAAGACGGATCAATAGCATATATGAACCTCTTACTTTTCTCTTTTTCTCTTCAATGAGTAAATTAAGTTTAAAACCTTTCTTTCCTTCTGCCTGTATAGATAAAATTTACCCCTGTATAGAATTTTATCGCTGTAAGTTAAAAAATTGACCGAGAAAAACCAGACAACTAAAGAATTGTTTCAACCACGGGAACAAACTAACTATACAGGGAAGTTGAACGGAAGTTTTTAGACTTAATTTATTCATTGAGGAGAAAATCGAGGCTCATATTTGCAAATTGATCCGCTTTAAATTACCCAGACTGGTATATCACAAGGTTCTGGGGTTGTTCTTTGATTGAAGATTAGTACTATATAACATAACAATCTTTCCCTTCTTACTTTTCTCATTTTGACATATTCACTCTGTCTATTTTTACTCGCGGTACTTAAAACGATACAACGATAAAGAGATGATATTTTAAGTTCTGCTTGTTTTCTCGAATGCTGTTAAAAAGGAAGATAAAATTAAACTGTCCTCGTGTTTTGCAGATTTAGAAAAAGCTATTTTACTTCTCAATGTTACCAACTGTTTGTTTGTTTCTCTACAAGAAAAATGAAGAACAGAAACAAATCCAATCAGGATACTTTTATCTTAAATTTGCATAATGACGAGCTAGTGTCGTATCTAGGTGCATCGGACTTCTAATCAATCAGCAACATGTGTTTTGCTGCTTAATCCTCTAATCGAGTTGCATTGAAATCTTAGCTAAACAGGAAACTATCGTTTAGCAGCACAATTTAATTTTCGGATGAACGGCTCTGACCTAGTTTGAACATGAACACTTTTTTTGCGCGCCGAGAAAAAGATTTTCCAGAATGTCAAAAAGAGGCAAGTCAGAATAACAGGGTGATTTTGGTAAAATGAGGGAAGTAAGTATGGAAAATATAATTAAGTTACATAATAAATTCGCATCATTGCGAGCTTGTGTCGTATCTAGATGCATCGAACTTCTAACCAGCCAGCAACGTATGTTTTGCTGCATAATCTTCTAAGCGAGACGCTTTGAAGTTTTAGCCAGCCAGAATTTTTCCTTTTGCAGCATATTTTAACTTTCGGATACCCGTCTTCAACCATGTTTAAACATGAGCACCTCTTCCCCGCGCCGAGAAAAAAAGATTTTCCAAAATGTCAAAGTGAGGTAAGTAAGAAGGGACAAGTTGATTATGTCAAAATGAGGGAAGTAAGTAGGGACAGGATAATATAACAATCTTGTCCCTACTTACTTTTCTCATTTTGACATATTCACTCTGTTCATTTTTACTTGCGGTACTTAAAACGATACAACGATAGCGAGATGATATTTTAAGGTCTGTTTTTTTTCTCGAATGCTATTAAAAGGGAAGATAAAATTAAACTGTCCTCGTGTTTTGCAGATTCAGAAAAATTTATTTTACTTCTCAATGTTACCAACTTTTTGTTTGTTACTCTACAAGAACAATGAAGAGCAGAAACAAATCCAATCAGAATATATATATTTTTAATTTGCATAATGACGAGCTAGTGTCGTATCTAGGTGCATCGGACTTCTAATCAATCAGCAACATGTGTTTTGCAGCTTAATCCTCTAATCGAGTTGCATTGAAATCTTAGCTAAACAGGAAATTTTGTTTTGCAGCATAGCTTAAGTCTCGGATAAACGATTATGGTCAGGCTTGATCATGAGCACTTTTTCCGAGCGCCGAGAAAATTTTTTTCCGAAACGCCAAAATGAGGGAAGTAAGAAGGAACAGGATGACTAAGTTATAAATTAAGTTTGCATAATGACGCGCTTGTGTCGTGTCTAGATGCATCAAAAGTTTAACCAATCAGGATTATGTGTTTTGCCGCATGATCCTCTAATCGAGCTACATTGAAGTTTTAGCCAACTAGAAACTATCGTTTAGCAGCACAATTTAATTTTCGGATAAACGGCTCTGACCTTGTTTGAATTTGAACACTTTTTTTGCGCGCCGAGAAAAGGATTTTCCAGAATGTCAAAAACAGGCAAATCAGAAGAACAGGGTGATTTTGACAAAATGAGGGAAGTAAGTATGGAAAGTATAATTAGGTTACATAATAAATTTGCATCATTGCGAACTTGTGTCGTATCTATATGCATCGAACTTCTAACCAGCCAGCAACATGTGTTTTGCTGCAGAATCTTCTTTTCGAGATGCATTGAAGTTTTAGCCAGCCAGAATTTTTTGTTTTGCAGCATAATTTAATTTTCGGATAAACGACTTCGACCATGCTTGAACATGAGCACCTCTTCCGCGCGCCGAGAAAAAAGACTTTCCAAAATGTCAAAGTGAGGCAAGTAAGAAGGGACAAATTGATTATGTCAAAATGAGGGAAGTAATTAGGGACAGGATGATTGAGCTATATACTACTAGCCTTCAATCATACAATAACACCAGATCATTGTGATATACCAGTCTGTGCACTTAAAGACGGATCAATAGCATATATGAACCTCTTACTTTTCTCTTTTTTTTCTTCAATGAGTAAATTAAGCTTAAAACCTTTCTTTCCTTCTGCCTGTATAGATAAAAGTTACCCCTGTATAGAATGTTACCGCTGTAAATAAACAAAATGACCGAGAAAAACCAGACAAATAAAGAATTTTTTCAACCACGGGAACAAACGAACTATACAGGGAGGTTGAATGGAAGTTTTTACACTTAATCTATTCATTGAGGAGAAAATCGAGGCTCATATTTGCAAATTGATCCGCCTTTAACTACCCAGACTGGTAAATCACAAGGATCTGGGGGTGTTCTTTGATTGAAGGTTAGTACTATATAACATAACAATCTTGTCCCTTCTTATTTTTCTCATTTTGAGATATTCACTCTGTCTGTTTTTACTTGCGGTATTTAAAACAATACAACCATAAGGAGATGATATTTTAAAGTCTGCTTTTTTTCTCGAATGCTGTTAAAAGGGAAGAGAAAATTAAAAGGTCTTCGTGTTTTGCAGATTTAGAAAAAGCTTTTTTACTTCTCAATGTTACCAACTGTTTGTTTGTTTCTCTACAAGAAAAATTAAGAGCAGAAACAAATCCAATCAAGATAGTTTATCATAAATTTGCATAATGACGAGCTAGTCTCGTATCTAAAATAATTTCCGAAATGTCAAAATGAGGAGGGGTGAGTAGGGACAGGTTGACTAAATTATATAATAAGTTTGCATAATCACGCGCTTGTAACTATCTACATGCATCAAAATTTTAAACAATCAGAAACGTGTGTTTTACTGCATGTTACTCTAATCGAGCTGCATGGAAGTTATAGCCAACCAGAAACTTTCGTTCTGCATCATAATTTAACTTTCGGTTGAACGACTTTGACCATGCTTGAACATGTGCACTTTTTTTGGAGAAAAATGATTTTCCAAAATTGAAAATGAGGCAAGTAAGAAGGACAGGGTGATTATGTCAAGGGAAGTAGGTTGGGAGTTTGATTAAGTTAGATGTTAAGTTTGCATTATGACGAACTTGTATCGTTTCTAGATGCATCGAACTTCTAACCAATTCTCAACATGTGTTTTGCTGCATGATCCTCTAATCGAGCTGCAATGAACTCTTAGTTAAGCAGGAAATTTCGTTTCGCAGCATAATTTAAGTCTCGGAAAAACTACTATGGCCATGTTTAATCATGAGCACCTTTTCCGCGCGCCACAAAAAAAAGTTTTTCCAAATTGTCAAATTGAGAGAAGTAAGTAGGGACAGGATGATTATATTATATAATAATAAGTTTGCATGATGGCGCGCTTGTGTCTCATCTAGATGCATCAAAACTTTAACCAATCAGGGTTATATGTTTTGCCGCATGATCCTCTAATCGAGCTGCATTGAAGTTTTAGCCAACCAGAAATTTTCGTTTAGCAGCACAATTTAATTTTCGGATAAATGGCTCTGATCAAGTTGAACTTGAACAACGTCTTTTGCCATCCGAGCAAAAGATTTTCCAGAATGTCAAAAAGAGGCAAGTAAGAATAGCAGGGTGATTTTGGTAAAATGAGGGAAGTAAGTATGGAAAGTATAATTAAGTTACATAATAAATTTGCATAATTGCGAGCTTGTGTCGTTTCTACATGCATCGAACTTCAAATCAGCCAGCAACATGTGTTTTGCTGCATAAATCTCTAATCGAGCTGCATTGAACTTTTAGCCAACCAAAAATTTTAGTTTTGCAGCATTATTTAATTTTCGGACAAGCATCAATTTTTTGATCAATCAGCAGCATGGTTTTTGCTGCATGATCCTCCAATCGAGCTGCATTGAACTTTTAGCCAACCAAAAATTTTCGTTTTGCAGCATTTTGTAAACGAATATGAACAGGTTTGAACATAAGCACCTTTTCCGCGCGCCGAGAAAAAAGATTTCCCAAAATGTTAAAATGAGGCATATAAGAAGGGACAGGTTGATTATGTCGAAATGAGGGAAGTAAGTATGGACAGGATGATTAAGTTATATACAACTAAGCTTCAATCATAGAACAACCCCAGGTCCTTGTGATATACCAGTCTGTGCAATTAAAGACGGATCAAATAGCATAAATGAACCTCTTATTTTTCTCTTCATTGAGTAAACTAAGTTTAGGAACTTCCGTTCATTCTCCCTGTGTAGAACAAAAGTTAACCCTGTATAAAATTTTATCTCTGTATAGAAAAAAGACAACGCATAAAACAAGAAAACTCTAGAATTGTTTCAACCACAGGAATAATATCAAAAAAACTTCAAAAAACATTTTCAAATACATATGAATGGTTACCACCTATTGGAAGAGTATGAGTACAACACAAAGTACAACACAAATTTTACTCCGAGCACCGTATTTGACTATGGAGCCATAATTGTTTTCTGCTGAATGATTTCGAGCATAAGTTGACAGTAAAAAAATGAAACACCTATTCAAAAGCATTCGAGCAACCTATTCAACCATTTATGCAATATCGTTTTGCACGGAATCGTAACTAACATCAGTTGTCCTCTATCATCAGTTGTCCTCAACAGAATTGTTGTTGCCTGGCTCTTGATTTTCCACAGGCGTTTTAGACCAACAACGACTATCTTTTAAGATTAAACTTAAAGACCAAAAAATCAGAAGTAATTTTCAAGATCAAAAACCCGTTTGATCTAAGTCAAAAATTTTTGACCAATAGACAGCAAAAAAAACAATAGTTGAAAAAATCAAATCAGGTTGGATTGATGATTTACCTGAGGGAATTGCGCAAGGTACAGTCATTTTACAACTCATGTTTTTCATACATTAATGATCTTTAACATCATTAACTTTGAAAAGTTTGTTCGATTTAGCAGAATAAAGATTGTAATGGCTCTTCGGATGAGGATCATAGAAGCATATCAGAAAAAGTTTGGTTCTGCAAACTAGGCAATGAGAGGTGTGAATGATAGCTGACCACAGCAGGTGTGGAGCTTTTCCAAGGATAACTAGACAATGTTGTGAGGTCTGCTTTTTTAGACATTAACATAAATGTAGATGGCAACAAGCAGCTTAAAGGGGGATTGTACCAAAACCCAACGGATACTGGCACGGGTAAAAGCTTCAGAAGTTGTTTACCACTGCAGTACAAAAGAATTATAATAAAAGACGTTGAGCACAGGGTTTTTAGGAGCACATCTAGATGGGAATTTTACCATGATTCAAGAATGATCAATAGACAGCAATGGAAGAAAAATCAGTACCCAGAGGAAGGGGCATCCGAACTTGAGTCAGGAAAGCTAAGCTATTTTTTTGGGGCAGAATTTATCCCAACTAAGAAGGATAGTCGGGCAACAATTGAGAAGAGAGACGAGAAACCCCCAATGCTTATGCTTCAATATCGAGAACATAGGAGACATTTATGTGCAAACAAGGTGCGCAATATCAACAACGCACAAATTTTGTTTAAAACCGGAATTTGAAATCCGCTTTTCCAAAATTTAGGTCTTCCTTTTCTGGTGGTCAACAAACTGTCCCTTGTTAGAGATGTAATTCCACCTATGTTTGACAATTGTTCGACAATTGGCCACAAGAATTGAGGAACACAAGACAGAGGACCGCCTGCAATACATACGTCATTGTGGGTAGAAAGAGACCTCTGCATAGTTGAGTTTGGAGATAATAGATCAGTCAAACAACGCAATGAAACTCCTAACATTGGAAGGGCTGCACATTAGGAAACTGAGGCCAGAGATCAACACGACTGATGAGTTCAGGATAAGGCAGCTAGCGCTTGGATTCTAGTCCAAAGGTAGGTTTAGCTTAGATTATCAAAAATATCAATCGATAAACTTGTAAAATTGAAAAAAAAACCTTCAATGAACCGCTAAATAAAGTACAAATCTCAAAAAAAATAAGGGAAAATAAATAGTTGGATACAAATCTCAGAAAAACAAGGGAAAATAAAAATGGACAGATTTTATATTTTGTTCAGAACCTTTTAATTGTTTCTTATGATGTTTTATGGGCTTCAAATCATTTTATATCCATTGTGTTACCCTGAAGATGGATTTAGTTCCAAAATTTTCGATTTCACATTTTAAATTGTTTTTTTAATCACTTTATGTTTGCAAGTTTGTTCAATACTCTGATAATACAATGATCTTTGCTTATAACAAAAATCCAGATGAAGCTATTCATCATTTTAAACGTGAGCTTCTTTCAAGATACTTCAGGAAACCTTCAAATTCGTCTTGGAAATTATTAATTGAAGAAAAACCGTTTGTCGTTCAAGCTGGCGTGATAATCAAACTTTTCAATTTTAAATGTTCTTAAATTTTTGAATCTTAAATTTTCAATTACAAATTAAACGTATTTTATGAAGAAAAGCATGTGGTATCAACACGTAATAATTCGTAATAACCGTTAATATTACACACCAGGTTGCTGCTAATGAAAACCGTAGTCATGAAAAGTCTACACTATGTGGCTATTTTCTCAACGGGATAAAGGATTGAATTAAACGTTACAGTAAGGAGAGACATGAGCACGTTTAGAGCACGTGCACAGATACAAAATAAGGATTCAAATGCGATATATCGTAGGTATCAAAAATTGACATAGCGCATATATGTGAGTGTTCAAATATCACCAGTAGCTCTTAAATGCAGGATTTCAGTCTTTTTCTTTGATAAAATATCTGCGATAAAAGGACAGGTGCAGCAGAGGTGCTGAGGAGATTCTATATGTTGGCCACAGAACTTAACAACGCAAAATGTCTCCGTAGAGTTTCCGTAGCAGTTTCCACTTATACAATTTTTGTAATGGAGGCCATTTGTGTAAAACAGAGCGATAGATCTTCTTCTTGGCTGTTTTGATTTCTGTATTTCCAGAAAGTCGTCTTCGTACAGATGATGGATAAGTTTGGAGTGAATTTTGTGATTCCAGCCCACCTTTTCCAAAAATAAGCTAATACTTTCCCTAAAATGTCAGTTGAACTGAATGTTGTCGACAATCCATACGAACATGAAGGAAAAACAACAGCATTCAGCAGTCGCCACGCTGACAAAAATGATATTTTCTGAAAATTTTATTTTGCGGCAAGAATATTGACAGAAGTAATACTCTTTCTGTGTAGTTTTGAGATATGCACGTTGTTTTAGTCTTGGAAATATTCACAGTAAGGTGGTTCTCCCGACAATAAATCTCTAATCTTTTGAGCGCTTCAGTCATTTGTTGAGTACTGTCTGTCACGATCGCTAAATCATCTGCATAAAAAAACAACAACCAAAAATTGATAGTATAAGAGCGAGATCTGTTGTAAAAAGAATAAACAGAAGGGGAGAAAAAGGATCACCCTGAAGTAAGCCCCTATTTTGTTTTATAAGGCCAGAGACAAAATCACTGATACAGATCCTGAGATAATTGATGCGAAGAATAATGCTCAAAACGTTGTGAAATTTTGTGCTTAAGCCGCTGTTTTTCAATTTTTCTAGTAGTTGGTTCCTGACTACTGTGTCAAACGCCTTGCTGAAATCAACATAGCAAACATAAGTTTGCTTATGTGTCTTGAACCTTGCTGCCACCTCCGTTTTGAGTGCTTGGACTGCATTAATGGTCGAGCGGTTTCTGACAAAACCGAACTGGTTTTGGGGTATCCTTCTGTTTTCAACTCTCAACTTATATAATCTGGCTTGTAAAACTGATGTGAAAACTTAAAAAATACTGTTGCGCCGAGTGCAAGTCCTTTGTAATTGTCTGAATTTTTCTCGTTCCCCTTTGTTTTTTTAAAGAGTCTTTAGTAATGAAAATCTCCAATTTTTCGGGATAAATTCTTGAGAGAAAATACTATTGAACAGTTGAAACAGTAGTGGCAAAAAGACAAAGAGGTTGGATTTGACACAGTCGATAGAGATACCCTCTGGCCCTGGAGCTTTGTGTTATTTGGTTTTATTAACAACCTGAATCAGTTCTTCTTCGGTTATTTCAGCGAGTTTATCTTCAGTCGAAATTTGTTCCGTTAAGTCGAGTTTTTCGCGTACAATATGTTTTCCAACCGTCTTTCTGTACGTTTGACGTGATAAATTCTGTGAGTTTTGACTTCAAATATTCCAGAATTATGATCTGTCGATCTCAGCAGTCTCAATAATTGAATTTTCTCTGTGAAAAGTGTAGAGACGACGTTTGCTTCTACACATCTTTTTGAATAACTGTTTTTCAGTCGAAATACTTTGATTGCAGCCGGTTCTGAGAGCAGACTTCAGTTTACGTTTTTGTTGATAGCAATCTTTGTCGAACCAAAATTTTGATATTCTTTTTCTCTGTTTAATAGCAGAATACTTGCAGACTGATATGAACGCGGTTGAGAGATCGTCAATACTAAAATCGTCGCATTCTTTGGAATATATGTTTTCTAGCACGTAAGTTGTGAGTAAAGCAGGGTCTGTCTTGCAGAATCTTTTTGATTTTTTGTCAAGAAACTTAACGTCATCAAGTCTGGTCTCAAGTTGAACTACTGAATGTTTTGAGGGTAAATTTTCGATGATTTTCAAAGTGTTTTGAATGAAATTGAAGTTAATGAAGACAAGATCGATGATGCTTTGACCATTGTGGCATTTGTAATTTGGCGCGTAGTGAGAATTCAGTACCCGTAGGCCCAAGTGAGATAAATTATCAACTAAATCTTGTCCTCTTTGAGAGTTATTGCCTAGTCTACAGTTGAAATCACCACCAAGAAAAATCTTGCAGTTTGTGCCAGCTGTGATTACAGGTAGCAGTTCCGCAAAAATTTCTGTAACATCTGATTCAGGTTTGAATTAAACTGCGACCAGTACGCAGACAGATAGTTCAATTGGTATCACATTAGCAGTTTCTTAAAAGTCGATGTTTTTCGTTGACATTTATGTTAATTCCAATCAGCAGTCCACTAGTCGGTCTGCCTCTTGTCAGTTTCTTCGCTTTCAGGCAATAAGTAAAATGGGAATCTAGGTGAATATCTGCTGGTCCAAATGTTTTGATGAGTAAAATAAAATCGGTATTGTACATGTAACTGTCTAGAAAATGGATGTTGTTTTTTGCTCCTTCAATGTTCCAAAGTAGCAAACTTGACTGCACATTTAGTCAATTCTGTCTAAAATTGTCTTTTTCAATAACGTTACCAGAGCGTATGATAAATTCTCTACCTGGGTGGTCGCGTCTGCTTTCTCTGAGTGTTTTTCGTAGTTTGTATTCTTCTTCTTGTTTTAGTTTTGTCAGGTCCGGTTTTAAATACACACTTTCATAGATCTGAATTTGTCGTAATTTTTGCGTTTTCAAAACCAGTTGTTTGACTTCAGCCGAAACCAGTTCGGTCTTCAATAATTGAGCTCCGTTCTCGTGTTTCTTCCCAATTCTCTTCGTTCGTATTTTTTCAACTGTCGAATTTTCAAGTCCTCTAGTAGTTTCTTCGCAAATAGAACATTGTTTTCGTCGGTATCAGGTGTTGTTTCCAAAATTACCACGTTTTTCGCTCGATACTGTTGTTTTGTATTTTCAGAATGTACTTTTTGACTATCTTTGCATAATATTTTGTTTTAATTGCTGTTATTGGATTGTTTTCATTTTCGAGTTGATCCATCAATTGATTTGTAATTCTCGTAGTACAAAATCAACAACAGAACGGTTCTTTCAGTAGATTTTGCTAACGTCCTAGCTTCTTCGGGATAAGAATAGTTGTCCATACGGGGCAGTCTTCAGACGTGCACTGTACTTCCAGTTCGACATAATCTTTTTTGGAATCTTCAAGTTCTTCATCGCACAACATGTTGACAGGTTGTTTTTTCCGTGTTGATATTGGCATCGTTAGATACTCATCTCACATCTCAGACTATTTAACAGGTTATCACAACAATTAGGCTAAATGTTTCTTATTCCACAGAAGCCGGCGATTTTAGTATTGACGATCTCTCAACCGCGTTCATATCAGTCTGCAAGTATTCTGCTTTTAAACAGAGAAAAAGATATCAAAAACTTGGTTCGACAAAGATTGCTATCAACAAAATCGGAAACTGAAGTCTGCTCTCAGAGCCGGCTGCAATCAAAGTATTCCGACTGAAAAACAGTTACTCAAAAAGATGTGTAGAAGCAAACGTCGTCTCTACGGTCGTTACAGAGAAAATTCAATTATTGAGACTGCTGAGATTGACAGATCACAATTCTAGAATTTTTTGAAGCCAAAACGCACAGAAGTTATCACGTCAAATGTACAGAACGACGATGTACAAAACCCACTTTCAAAGCCTATTGTTCCTATGAAAAACTCAAAAAGTGACATAGTGATCGACTTGACGGAACAAATTTCGACTGATGATAAACTTGACGCTGAAATAACCGAAGAAGAACTGATTCAGGTTGTTAATAAAACCAAACCAAACAAAGCTCCAGGGCCAGAGGGTATCTCTATCGACTGCGTCAAACCCAAACACTTTGAATTTTTTCCACTACTGTTTCAACTGTTCAATAGTATTTTCTCTCAAGAAATTATCCAGGAAAGCTGGAGATTTTCATTACTAAAACCTCTTTACAAAAACAAAGAGACGAGAAAAATTCAGACAATTCCAGAGGACTTGCACTCGGCAACAGTATTTTTAAAGTTTTCACATCAGTTTTACAAGCCAGATTATGTAAGTTGAGAAATGAAAACAAGAAGATACCCCAAAACCAGTTCGGTTTTGTCAGAAACCGCTCGACCATTAATGCAGTCCAAGCACTTAAAACGGAGGTGGCAGCAAGGTTCAAGACCCATACGCAAACTTATGTTTCCTATGTTGATTTCAGCAAGGCGTTTGACACAGTAGTCAGGAACCAACTACTATAAAAATTGAAAAACAGCGGCTTAATTACAAAATTTCACAACGTTTTGAGCATTATTCTTCGCATCAGTTATCTCAGGATCTGTATCAGCGATTTTGTCTCTGATCGTTACAAAACAAAACAGGGGCTTACTTCAGGGAGATCCACTTTCTCCCCTTCTGTTTATTCTTTTTACAACAGATCTCGCTCTTATACTATCAATTTTTGGTTTTTTGTTTTTATGCAGATGATTTAGCAATCATGACAGACAGTACTCAACAAATGACTGAAGAGCTCAAAAGATTAGAGATTTATTGTCGGGAGAACCACCTTACTGTGAATATTTCCAATACTAAAATGATGAAAATAAAAAAAATGGTGATATTGGCAGAAAGGACATTGTTTTATACAAGGGTCAGCCTCTGGAATACGTCAATTCGTTTAAGTACTTAGGTGTGACAATATCAGCATTCATGAAAGACAACGTGCATATCTCAAAACTACACAGAAAGGGTATTACTTCTGTCAGGTAAATTTTCAGAAAATATCATTTTTGTCAGCGTGGCGACTGCTGAATGCTGTTGTTTTTCCTTAATGTTCGTATGGATTGTCGACAACATCTAGTTCAACTGACTTTTTTTTGGGGAAAGTGTTAGCTTGTTTTTGGAAAAGGTGGGCTGGAATCTCAAAATTCACTCCAAAATTATCCATCATCTGTACGAAGACGACTTTCTGGAAATACAGAAATCAAAACAGCCAAGAAGAAGATCTATCGCTCTGTTTTACACAAATGGCCTCCATTACAAAATTTGAACAAATGGAAACTGATACGGAAACTCTACGGAGGCATTTTGAGTTTGTAAATTCTGTGGACAACATATAGAATCTCCTCAGCACCTCTACTGCACATGTCCTTTTATCGCAGACAATTTATCAAATTATCAAAGACAATGACTGAAATCCTGCATTTAATAGCTACTGGTGATATTTGAACACTTACACATGTGCGCTATATCAATTTTTGATACCTACGATATATCGCATTTGAATCCTTATTCTGTATCTTTGCACGTGCTCTAAACGTGCTCATGAATCTGTATTGATACGTTTAATTCAATCCATTATCCCGTTGAGAAAATAGCCACATAGTGTAGAATTTTCATGATTACGGTTTTCATTAGCAGCAACCTGGTGTGTAATATTAACGGTTTTCGATGGATTCTTACGTGTTGATACCACATGCTTTTTTTCATGAAACTTTGTGTGAAGTAGAAGCCGCCGCCGAAAAAACGAGGAAGTATCTCAGAGATAACGGGTTGCTGGCTGTGCCTTTTGATAAGGGAGTTGGTTTTTGCATAATGAGGAAACAATCATATGAATCAAAGCTGGAATCCTTGTCGAAATCTGCTCAGTTTGTGAAAAAAAATGCAACCACTGATGAGGTTATACTCAAAATTGAGAAAAATTTTAACAAAGAATTAGTAACTATGAACAAAAGAGACCAGATAAGTGATCAGTTATATTCTAAGATGATGTCAACAGGTGGGGAACCCGCCCGTTTGTACGGTTTAGTTAAGGTACGCAAGGCTGAGACACCCCTACGACCAGTACTACATTTTTTGCATAATGAGGAAACAAACGTATGAATCAAAGCTGGAATCCTTGTTGTAATCTGCTCAGTTTGTGAAAAAAGATGCAACCACTGATGAGGTTATACTCAAAATTGAGAAGAAACTTAACAAAGAATTAGTAGCCATGAACAAAAAAGACCAGATAAGTGATCAGTTATGTTCTGAGATGAGGTCCACAGGTGGGCAACCCGCCCGTTTGTACGGTTTAGCTAAGGTACGGAAGGCTGAGACACCCCTACGACCAGTGCTATCACTTCCAGGCAGCTCGTATGAGAATCTTAACCAAAATGCTTGCAAAGTTTTTTGACAACATCGATGGAGCCAATAGAGAAACAAATGAAAACATTGCTCTAGATTCGGATGAAACCATAATATCTCTTGATGTGAAAAGTTTGTACACCAACGTTCCCCTGAAGGAGGCAATTGAAATTGCTTTACTGAAGCTGTACAGCCAGGAGTCTCCTCCTGAAATTCAAAGAGCAACCAGGAAAAGGCTTTTGAATATGGCGGTCAGCAAAGTATATTTCAAGTGTAATGATTCATGGTATGTACAAATTGATGGTTTAGCAATGGGCGCGTCCCTCGCTGTAATTCTGGCAAACTTATGGCTGAAAAAGTATGAGTTTGCTCTAAGACAAGAAACACCGGTGGGGACGGAGATACAGCAAATTAATGACCAAAAACAGTTTGTGTCCAGGTTTGTGTCCAGGAAAGTCACGTATAGGTCAAAGGGGGGTTGAATTCGAGATTTGTCGAAACTGGTATCATCTAAAATGCGGAAAAATATCCGATGACGTATACGCATCAATAACCGAGATAGTCTGCTACTGTGAAAGCTGCTGCCGCGCGAAGAACAAGGAAAAGGACACTCCCCAGGTGAAATTGTTCCTCAGGTATGTGGATGACATTGTTAGAACAGTCAGAGGGGAGCCGAGTTGTCTTCTCGATGCCGCCAATTCTCTTCATCCAAATCTGCAGTTCACTCTAGAGGACACTAATTCGGAGGGGAATTTGCCGTTCCTGGATTTGAACAAAAATGTATCGCAGGGTAGGGGTGTAACTTGCAGTTGGTATCAAAAACCAACCGATACAGGGACTACAACTCAGTATAAGCGTAATGTTATCCAGGGCACTGTACTCAGGGTTTCTAGGAGTACATCCAGCTGGGAAAAATTTGACAAGGCTATGGAAACTAATAGGGCGCAATGGCTGAGAAATCAGTACACTGAAAATGGTCCGCAAAGGTGGCTTCAGACGCCTTGTGCAAAATAATCGAGGGTAAGGGCAAGCCCCTGGCTAGAGAGAGGTGTTTGTCAACTCAATCACCAAAGGATCTGAAGCACCCAATACTGATGATGCAATAAAGAGGTAACCAAAGCCAATATTTTGCTAACAGACTACGAAAATTAACTAACGTTCAAGTGGTTTTCACCACAAGAAAACTAGAATCATGTTTACCATCACTGAAGTCAGCATTTTCTCCTCAAGTCCAAGTCAAGAGTGGTTTATAAACCGTCATGTAGCGGATGCACTTCCAGTTATGCCGGACAAACTGTTCGACATTTGACCACTAGAATTGAGGAACATAAGAAAGCAGACTCACCGGTAGGCCTCCACCTTCAGCAATGCCAACTTGAGAGAAATAGCGCAGATTTTAGTTGGGAAATTATAGATAGGTCAAACAACCAAACAAAATTGTTAACACTAGAGGCAAAACATATCAGGAAAGAGAAACCGGGCTTGAACACGCGCGATGAGTTTAGGAGCAGGGAGTTAACACTGAAAATTTAGTCTCAAAATATTTTTGGTTTTTCATTTAAAACGTACATGTCTAAATCGAAAATATGACTCAGAAACTTTCAGACAAATTAAGTTAAAAATAATTAATTTATTTTAGAGGTTAAAAGTAATTTAATCGTAATAGTAAATTAGAGGTCATGTGACATTCGACCAGAATGGACAAAAATGCAGATTCAGCGATTTCGAATAGTTAGCAGCTAACCTTCCGAATTGACAGTTTTGAGAGATTAGTGACGTTATTGGGACGATTAGTCAATCGGTGGGGTCAAGATAGTCTGGTATTTTGGAATTTTAAAAATTCGAACTGAGAAGTCGCACTTCTGAGAAACGCCAAAAACCGCCATTTTTGAGAAAAGCCAGAAGAAAATCAGAACAACAATAGTTGCGACGAAGATAACTACGAAAAAATCGAAGATCAGAATCGAAAAAAAAACAGAGTTAGCAGAGACCGCTCCGAGTTGCAACGATTCTGTCACTACAATCGTTGCAAGGCCGTTCACAACAACGGTGAAGGGTAGAAAAACAGCCTTCCGGAAAGAAGATAAGGTTGTTATTTCCCCGGATTCAGGAATCCGGAGGGGCCACGGGATTTGAACTGAAACTGTTTTATGTAAACTTTTAGCTTCCCGGTTATGTCTTGAATTGAATTTATTTAATATCTGAATTCATTTTACGAAGATGAGAAGCTAGGAGTTGAGAGAAAGGGTTGATCCATCTTCGACGGAGATGATGATTTTTATCTACTGAACATAAACAATAATAATACAATAAATAGTAGTAGCCCTGTTTTTAGGAGTGACCTCGTGGTATGGGGATACTGTGACCCAGCCATGAGCTCACTAGTTTTGCATGTAATTAAGTTAATTTGAGCGTTCTGATC
This sequence comes from Symsagittifera roscoffensis, assembly GCF_963678635.1. NCBI lineage: Eukaryota > Metazoa > Xenacoelomorpha > Acoela > Convolutidae > Symsagittifera > Symsagittifera roscoffensis. Next base: position 36,134,848 of record NC_087070.1, read on the forward strand.
GAAGCCGAAGAACAGTAACGTTTTTGTCGACCCGATGTTAGAAAGACCACCAAAAGAACTGGTTTTCGTAGAGACGGTGAAAAGCACGTAGAGCTCTGTTTAGACGCTGGCCAGTCATCTTAGGACCTAGCTTTATTTTCCGTCGATATGTACTTCCGGGCGAATGTTACATAGATGTTTTTATGGCGCTCCTGGGTGTTATTCTTTTTTAACATCATGACCGGCAGAACCGTTAACGAGCACTCCGCGCCGAGCGTATGCTCATAATAACGCCCTTAATAGGCCCTGGGCGGACGGTGCGGAAGGGTAGTCCGGAGCGGAAGGGTAGTCCGGAGCGGAAGGGTAGTCCGGAACGAGGAAGCCTTCCGGATTACCGTGAATAGCTTTTTAACATAGTTAAGACCGAAAATTCACGTTCCAGGAAGGGTGGGGGGATCGGCCGTCCCCTCGTTTCCTGAGAGGTTTGTGACCAAAAACACTTAAAGATATATAAGACACCAAACAAAAAGTAGTATAGTACCAAAGAAAAACAAAAAACATAAAAAATAACCAAGAAAACCAAAAACAGTAAAAAAGTAGAAATCATCCCCCAGACAAGATGTGATCCGACCCTCCCGTTTGTTGTTGATAGATATTTTGTTGTTACAGGCATTTATATCAATCAGGATTGTTACGACCTTTTTTGTGGCCCGTTTGTGAGGCTTGTACTGTAGGCTTGTATTTGCGCTCAATCCGGAAGGGTCTGCTGATTTGCGCTCATTCCGGATGGGTCTTGGGAGAAGACTGATCCGGCAAGCAGTACAAGGAGCAACAAAACAAGAAGGGGCTCAACGACAACAACAATCGACTGTTGGGTATTGTTAACAAGTTTTGTATCCCTTTTGGTACAAAAAATAAGATAGTAATCTGTTTGGGGCTCGACAGTGCTGCACTTTAGTGACCCTTCACCGAATTGCAAGTTTCCGAGTTAAGCACCTTAATTCGGATATTAAACAAACCCGGAGGGGTATTGTATTACTAGTATTATTAGTTATATACCCTATATTAATACTCTTATATCGTTTTTCAGTGAAAAACACTGTAAGCGGACCGGTTTTTAGGGTCAAAATAGCGATACTTTGATCCCCCCACAAATCGCGATTTTTGAGATATCGATGTTTTTTGAAACGGCAAAAAGCGCTAAATTAGTGAGTTATATCGTAACTGTGCTAGTATAATAGGTATAACCGGTTGAGTTTAGTTCAGAAGTGGTTGGAACTATTTTGGTACCAAAAACCAAATTTTCGTGATTTTTGAAAAAGAGAAACGCTATAAAATAAGAAAATTTTTGACATTTTTCAGTTAAGACAGTAAAAATTGTTGTTCGGACATTGTCCACTAGTGAATCGACAGGTTTTAAAACCCGTTTCCCGAAATCCGAGGGGTCCAAATAGCATAGTTTTTCGCAAAATTTTTCAACTAAAGCGTTTCAGACCGGATTTTTTTTGCATTGAACTAGAAGAGTATAGGCCTTCTGAGCTCAGATCAATAATTTTTAGGTCAAAAGAACAGAATTGCGGTAAAAGTTAGGCGGAAGTGAGAAAATTTTTGAATTTAGATAAAAGACGTTTTGGTTAATAACTTTGGAACGACTGGACAGATCCAGTTGATCTTGGTACCATTAGATCAGAAACTAGCTGAGCTTACCAATAGGAACAAAAATTATTCGAAAAAATAAGCGTGAAATTTTTTTAGGATTATTTTTAGCAAATTCACCAATTCGGGAAGGTAGACCCTTCACGTTTTATAAATTTTTTCTGGAAAGCCCTTACACTCCTACCAAAGAGTAGAAACGAATGAATAAGGCAATTTTACGCTGATCTAGACAAAAAGGGAAGGCTAAAAGCACCAGAAAACCTTGATCGAGCCGAAAATAGGCTAGCGATAAGACCCTTCACCGTTAGTGTGAATTGTCAAATAAGAGGCTTAACTTCAATCCGGAAGGGTTTAGGGAAGGACCACATACCCTTCCTAGTTGATATAAACAGCATAAAAGCATCGGAGAACGAATCCGGAGCGGTATAGGTTAAAAATCAAGGAAGTTCCGAAAAGCTATTTTTACAAAACCGGAGGGGTCCCAATCCGGAGGGGTCCAAACTTTTCCTAATTCGGAGGGGTCCCAATCCGGAGGGTTCTTGTTTTCACAAAATCGGAGGGGTCCCGATTCGGAGGGATCTTACATTTGCTAACCCAGAGGGGTCCCAATCCGGAGGGGTCTCAATTTTGCCAATCCGGTGGGGTCCTATTTTGCCAATCCGGAGGGGTACTGTTTTTTGTCAAATCGGAGGGGTATTATTTTTGTTAAAGGACTTAGGTAAACAGAAGAAAAGATAATAGTGAGGGGTTTTAGGTTATTAAGAGACAAGCTAGCAACCAGTGACTGCACTGGTAACTTGCCTTTCAAAAAAAGACCAGAACAAAACAAAACAGGTCCAAACTCGGATATTCGCGACACTAAGTCTAAATTAAAAAAGAGTGTGTAACTCATTGGTGTGAATTGAAACCCAAAACGTTTTTGAGAAAAGTGACTGCCCTGAAGATTTTAGTAGGTCTAGCTCGGGCAGTCCGAAGGCAGATAGGTATCAGGAGACTCGGTGGTTGCAATAGACGCCCACTTTAGAAAATTACTGTCTTCAAGTTTTGTCTGTTTGGTGCAGCACCAAGCAGGGAAAGATCTTTCTTCAAAATACAAGTTCGACTATTGTACTGCGACTGACTAAGAGTACAATACACATACGTTTTTCATAGAAATATTCTTATTTTGTTATTTCTGGTTTTAAATCAGCAATTTGTGCTTGGTTGGGTAGTGAATACACTATTTTTAAATTAATTGTTATCATCATACTGTGCTAGTTCTCGAATCTTACGACTAATAATCGATTATTGTGAATAAATTGTATACACGCTGTACACTGATAACATAAAAGGATTCGTGGTCACTATTTAATAGAAATGTTTGAAATTTTTTGTGTTGTGTTATTATTATCAATAGTCAAACTAGAAGGACACTAGCAATCGAATTGAGTGTATAGGCAGTAAGAAGTGATAAATTGAAATTGAGTCTAGACAAGTCAAGGATGCCTAAACTAGGTGATAGCTCCAGGAAATTCATACCTGAAAAGCAAAGAAAAGCAAGGACCGACCCTTTTGTGTAACGGATCACACGAACCCGGATTGACAAAGGGGAGACGTTTTCAGGCAGAATGGTTGAAACCGGGTGTCAGAAGTCCTCAGATGTGCGAAAAACTATGCTAGAAGTAGAGGTCCATCCCAACCAGGCCATGAATGAGAATCGGGAAAAACATGGGTCGGATGGGAGAGGAAACAGAAGGCTGGCGAGTGAATCTACTCCGGTAGAACAGGGTCAAGGTTTTGGAAGATTTTGGAAGATTTTGGAAGATTTTGGTAGAACAGGGCCACTTCCACCGGGACACTGGACCGAGAGGAGATGTCGGAACTGTCCGACATCTCTAATGAAATAGTGGCAACTAGAAGATCTCCCACAGACAATCTTATGATGGCAGGCGTGACGGAGAAACAGGCAACGTCCTCATCGTTTTCAGAAAGAGTGAAGAACACTTTCGGAAACATCTTTCCATTCACCATGGGAGTGGGTACAGGAGAGGAAGGTGAATCCCAAGAAGAAGAAGAGGACGATGAAGAGCAAGCTGACTTTGGATCTCAAGTCAGCCTCAACAGTTCGACTCACGAGAATGAACCATACACCGACAGAGGGACTGGTACCATGGACCAATTTGGGGAAGTGAGGACAATAAGCAAAACCACAAACACATCAGGCCAGTCAAGAGACTTTGTGAGTATGACGAATTCGGAAACGCGAACTGGGGAGAATAGAAACATAGGGCTAAGCAACGCATCGGCGGCTCCAGAGGTGGATAATGAAAAGACGTCGAGGCAGAGAATCAAAGCACGAATCTCGACCAGCACCAAGCTACCTGGGATCAAAGCCCGAATCTCGACCAGCACCAAGCTACCTTGTGACGCCACTAGTAGAAAACGGAGCATCAATTGAAGAAGCCTTGAGTAACATAGTGGGCAGTATATGAGAACATAATGAACAGATGTCCATAAGAATGAGCGAACTAGAAAGAGCAGTCCACGTTGAAAAGAAAAGCTGCGGGAAGAATAAAACCGCAATAGACAAGAAGTTGGTAGAAGCGAAAAACGCTTGAAGGAAAGAACGGATGAACACATAGCGAAGAACTTGTCGCGAATGACAAGAGAAGCGGAACAGAGAGAGTTACGCTGAAGAGACGACATGGAGAAGTTGATAGTTCAGCAAGAGCAGTCTCTTGGGACTCTTGACACAAAGATAGATGCGATGATGGAGAGGCGAACTCAGGCTATCATGGATAGGTTGGACGGGCTACTAGGCAGCAAGAGTGGACCAAGAGAAGGGGAACCGAACTCGGGAGGTCCCAGCAGGGAGCCGAGGGTGAACTTCAATGACCAACAGAATAGGAGAAGAACATATGGATCCACTAGAGGTAGGGGCAGTTCAGCAGACTATGCCACAGGGGATAATAGAACATGGGGCCCAAACTTTAGAGGAAGCTCAACTGGCAATAGACAGACTTCAAACGAGCGACCGACGCAAGGCACACATGCGACTGGCAGAGGTGATTCCAGGAACAGGAGTCATGCAAGCCCAGGGATGAGTCATGCGAGCCAAGGAAGAAACAATCCCGGCGATTCGGATAGAAGGGACGTACCAAATACAGAACCCTTATCAGGGGGCGATGATACTCAGGCGGGGCATTTAAGAGATGCCACAGCAGTGGCAACAGCCTTTGAACCCCTAAACAGGTCTTTGGAGACATTCCTGACGAGGTTATCCAGAACCAATGAACGCAGTAAAAAATCCAGCAGAGTCATTAAGAAACCAAGATGCTACAAGGACGAACCTGATGGCTGCATTGATACCTGGATAGAGGTGATGAAACTGCATTTTGAGGAAGAAGACCTGTCAGAAAGGTAAGAGTGCAGTGCGCTCACCAGTAACTTGGAAGGGACAGCCCTAAACTGTGTGATGGCCAAGAAGCAATATCAGCGGGATACTGCTGAGAAAATCTTTGAAATCTTGTTAAATCGTTTTGGCTCAGTGGTGCAGGGACACCAAGCAATGATGCGCTTCGAGAAAAGGAGGCAACGAGAAGATGAGACGATAGACAAATTTCTAGACGATTTGGAGATGCTTAGAAGGCGTAGCCAACCAGACGAGTCGAACAGGAGGATCAACTTGGCGGTAGCCTCAAAATTCATCGATGGTGTGAAGAATGATGAACTTCGTACAATGTTAGCAACACATTACACACCACTATCAACCAATGCGCCAACACCAGAGGAGTTGAGGCTCAAGTCAAAAGAATATCTCTTACTGAAACCTGCATCGAGATCTGGATAGTACAAGAACATTTACGGCAACTTTAACAACGGACCATCAAACCAAGGGAACAACTGGTACAAACCAAGGGATGATATGGACAAGATGCGCTCTTGTTCAAATTGCAGTTCGACGGACCATCATGTGTCAGCATGCCCAACTTACAAACCGGGCATGAAAGCAATAGGCTTTAGCCTCGAGGACGAAGATGCGTCAGTAGTATATGAGTGAGGGAGAGTGGGGGGGGGGGGTGGAGACCCCCATGTATTAAGATAGGGAATAGAGTATCCGGTCTCTAAGCTATGTATTAAGATAGGGAATAGATTTCCAATGTATTAAGGTAGGGAATAGGTTTCCCATGTATTAAGATGGTAGGTTTCAGATGGTAAGTTTCAGAAAAATTTTTGGCGCCCGATCTTACCATGTTTTAAGATAGTGTTTAGATTTCCCATGTATTAAGATAGTGTATAGATATCCCTAAGTATAAGGATTAGAAATTCCTTGTATTAACATAGGGAATAGATTTCCCAATGTATTAAGATAGGGAATGGTAAGGTTTCAGTGTGATGATAAGAAAATAGTAAGAAAAACGGTATTTTTTGGATTTTGTGTGGAAATGTCTAGTTTTTTCGCAAAAATCTCGGCATGCGTTATGTAATTCTTGAGTGTTACATGTAGAATGTGCAATGAAGAGAATATGTTTATTGGTTCATGGTAAGTCCATGGTAAGATGTGCAAAAATTTGGAAATGCTTATAAAAAAATTGATATTTTTTCAAAAAACTTCAAAACACGATATGATTTGATATAATTTGACTTAATAACTATTTTGTTAGATGATCCTTTTTTTTGAAACTGTACTCAATCTAGCTTAAACTATGCTGAAACCTACTGAAACCTTAAAAAAATTCCAAGTTTTTGGAAAAAAAATGCAAAAATTTCAAGTTTTTGGAGAAAACTGGCAAAATTTCAAAGTTTTTGGAAAAATTTCAAGTTCTGGAAAAAATGCAAAAGTTTCAAAGTTTTTGGAACAAACTGCAAATTTTTGGAAAGAACTGCAAAAATATCAAGATTTTGGCTAGTTTTTTGTTGCTTCTGATCTAATTGAATAAAAAGTAAATACGTTTAGAGTTTAAAATTAAGCTCAAATTGTATTTCAATTGGCATCATGTTGAGACACTGATACAAAAACTTTGAATAGACATATGGAATTTTCCAAATTTTTCTCACAAAAAAATGAAATACGATAAATTTAAGCATTATTTGAGTAACAAAGCGGGTTATATAATGCTCTCAACATTAACAAGAAAGCTCATAAAAGCTGAATCGAAATTGAAACTTGTGAAAGATAGTGAAAATAACCGTAATTTTTAAGAAAGTAAAAAAAAAATTATTCAAATTTATCAAAAATTTTCCATTTACAACCCTTTAATTGGATATTTAACTAATTTTTTGTCCAATTCAGGGAGAATTGAAATAGGACTCTCAAAACAAATGAACATTAAGAGCAATATTTCGTAAAATTTAGATTTTTGCTCAATGATTAATCCAAACTTGTGCAAAAATTACAAATTCAGAGAAGTTATTCACCTTAATAGTACAGAATTTCAGATCAATGATGAAAAATGAACAGTTAATAGCTAAAATTGACTAAAAAGGAGATAAATTTTTCTTAAAAATTTATTCGATATTCGCTCAAATTCAACAAAATCTTCTTCATAAGTGATGATTATCTCTCTGTTGCTTCTGCAACATAATTTCACAATTTGTCGTAGAAATTTTCTATTCTTAAAGGTTATTCTTACTTTCTGCTTAATACATGATTCCGCTATTTAACACTTGCAATAAAATTTAGTCAGAACTGGAGAATTTAGGGGGAAAATAGTATCAATCGAACGAACAATTTGCTGGCAAAGATGAAATTAGAACTGATACCGTCTAATTATTATGATAAAAATTGCAAATGTCTTCCTCAAGTTTCCCTTTTTAGGTGCTACAGTAAACTATTTCAGCAAAAATACAACTTATGGGATCAATATTTATCACTTTTCTGGAAAAAAAGTCATTTTTTATGATTTTCTCTAGAAATGCTCTATGTTTTAAGGTTTTCCCTGCTTTCTGCTTAATGCATGTTTTCGCTATTGAACACACTTTGCAAGAAAATTTAGTCAGAACTGGAGAATTTAGGAGGAAAATAGTATCAATTGAACAAACAATTTGCTAGCAGAAATCAAATTAGAATTGACACCATCTGATTATTACGATAAAAATTGTAATTGTCTTCCTCAAGGTTGTCTTGATAGGTGCTAGAGTAACTTATTTCAGCAAAATTACAATTTTTGTGTCAATAACTATCACTTTTCTTGCAAAATAAATTTTAAATAGCTTTTTTTTTTATTTAAAAGGGAACTTTTCTCAAAAATATCGATTTGAGAAAGAATCGGTGCTGGTTAAAACATTCAAAAAAAAAATGTAAAAAATGAGAATATAAATGTGTTTTTACAATATAAGAACAAATTAGGAGCAGCTCTATTAGTTATATTCTGAAAACCTCCGGAAATACGCAAGGGAACCTAGTTTCTAACATCTACAATATCTAAAAACTTCTAAAAGAACGCGTCTCAAAAAATGATTTAGCAAAGGAAATCAAGGTGCAAACTGGAACAATTGTGTAATTTTCGGATTTTTATTAAGCAAAAGAAAACTCTATATAGTTTAAAAAAATAATGAAATGTAGATCTTGAAAGCTGTTTTTGCTTTATGCTTCATGTATCTTCTTCCAAAAGATGTCGGATTGAGTTTGCTTTACAAACACTATCCTCAAAACATCTGATTTTTCATAAAAAGTTACTTTATATATCAAAGGATAACAAACTTTTCTAATGAATTACACATAAATACCAATCTTTGACACTATTTATGTCCGTGTTTCTCTCAAAATATGGTTTATAAGCTAAATTTTTTGTAAAACTATGTCAAATCTCTTAATGAATTAAATCGAGTTTCTATCTCATTTTCTCAGTTTCTGCTTCATCTTCTATCTATCAAGTTAACCCAATTTGAACAAAAATTACTTGAAAATTGAACTTTTGATGGAAAAATGTATCGTTTCAACGACCGTTCAACAATCCGAAGCTGAATTAATAGCACGAATTCTTTACTAAACGTCTTTAAATGATTTTCTCTATTTGAAAATTTTATATTGCTGTTTCAACTCTGAATTTCTATTTTGAAGTAAATTTTGGGTTGAGAATGATGTATACTATTATCTTGAAACTTTCAAATTTCAGCAAAACATACAGTTTCAAGGTCAGTTATCAATTCTTTTTCTGAAATGTAGAAAAAAAGCGAAAAAAAAACCATAATTCTTAGTAAATCAATCCCCAATATCTGCTACGCACTACTCTAAGATTACTTTTACAACCACTAAGCAAGGAAAACTTTAAATTGGTTACTAGTCAAAACCTTTCATTTAATCGATGTTATATAAATATCCAGTTTTTTATTGTATTTCAACAAATTCTGAAGCACTCATTAGCGTATGTAATTCGCTTTTACTACAAATTTATCGCAACAAAATCTCCGCAAGCTTGCAACCAATGGAGTTTTTACTGTAGCTTAAAAATTTTCGGATTGATTACCGTCGAAAGCTTCACGACAATTTGAACTCGATTGTTGCTGGTTTATACCATCAATCAGAACCTTTGAGTATGACAGAACAAGAATAATGACAAAAAACTGGAAATTTTTTACTAAAAATTTTTCAAATATAGTGTATAGACTTTTCAGACTCAGTAAAAAATATTATTCAAAGTATTTTCTACTATGTTTTTCTTAAAAATATATCAGTTTAACCTTCTCTTGGAGTGTTTTCTGAGACTGCCGAGCACATATTTTAACATTATATTGACACTGCTTCATCTTGATTTGATTAGTAAGTTCCTCGCTGCTAAATGTATAAAAGTTACAATTGGAACACTTTAAAACGTCACAGTGCTTTCGATGTCTTGACGCATCTTTACATGTGTATTCTCTTCCAAATTCAAGACATGCAATTATTTTGTTTCTATTAAGTAACGACATCTCAAAAGGAAGAAAAAGAAAAAAAAAGAATGTCCCGACATCTCAAAAGGAAGAAAAAGAAAAAAAAAGAGATTTAGAATGTCCCAAATTTTCAGTGAAGAAAAGTTGAATAGGCTCAAAAAATGAGTAAAAACGAATAAAAACAGCAAATTTCTTGAACAATTGTTTTTGACGTGAAAGAAAATCAGAATAGATACGCTATTTAGCCTAGCTGAAATGAAAATTATCCAATCTAACCATGGTGTTTTCAAAAATTTGCTATCAACCAATCAGAATCGAGCATTCATTTTAAGGAAATTTTTAATTTTTTCTGATACCAACCAATCAGAATCGAGCTTCAATGGTCATGGAATTTTTAATAAAGTTTATGTGAACCAATCGAAACTGATTTCTACTTCTCATGGGTTTTTCAACAGTTTTGATATCGTTTGTAGATATCAAGGATTTCTTCACAGGTAGTATTTGTGATAATAACCAAGCAGAATGAAGTATTCACAGATTTTAAAATACTTTGTAGATCAGAACCAAACTATGTTTATGAATCTTCCCAATCAATCAATTTTACTTAATTGTTCTAACATAACTAAGATATAAAATTTAATACCTTGGAGAGATAAATGACATTTCTTGTCTGGTTTATATTGTTTTTTCGATGCTGAATTCAAATTTTGAAATTTCAATCAAAATTTTTTCGATTTGTTCTATTTCTAACCAGTGAAAAAAGAAATTACCGAAAAATATATTTTTGTTGTTTTCTTTCTGGTATATTGTAATAAAAACAACCGGAAGTTTTTTAAGTTTGGATAGTCGATTAAAAGATAATCTGGCAACTCTAGATTTTGCATTTAAATCAAATTCAAAACAGTATTCAAAACAGTAATCGAAATGATGTTCCTTATCTTCAATATTTGTTTCATAGAATCTTCCATTCTTCTGTTTTTTACTGATCGACCACTCAATTTGATTTAGTTCTTCTAAATAAAAACATTGTTGATAAATCTGGCAGTACTCTTCTTTTCTGAAATCTTTCCATCTTTTTAACAGAATTATTGAACTTTCTGTGTTTCTATACAAGTTAAAACTAATACGATCTCCATCAACGTCATCTGTCCACCACTCTTTTTGTTTTTTGTAGTAGTTCAACCTTAAAATCTGATAAATGTTCATTTCAGACATTGAAAACGCTTTTGATAGAAACATATTTCTTACTGAAATTAACAAAAAAACTTGAAAAAACTCGAATTGTTGAACCATTTTTTACTTATTTTGCAATCAACATAAAGTGTATTTCCCTTATTTAGAGACTGGTTATTTTTAAGTTAATTCATGTAGCCAATCAAAACCTCAAATCAAGGCAATTGAAAACAACCAATGAAATTCAGAATTTCGAAAAATAATGATAATGTTACAACTAACTATACATTTTGTTTGTAATGTTGTTCAAATAAGGCAACTTTTACTCAACTTTTGATAAAAACATTAATTAAATAAATTTTTCTGTAATTTCCTAAACAAATAGTGGAAAATCTATTGATGATTGGATAGAGCTTTATGTCAATTTTGATTAAATTTTCATGTTTTGTCTAACTTTTCCTCAGATATCCCAGCTCTAAATGTGAACTTCAGTGACAAAAGATAGTTTTGAACCAACAATTTTTCAATTAACCAACATACAAAACATCACAAAGCATTACTGAGGCTTACAATTATCAACAAACAAAAAGTCTCCCAAAATTTGGGACAGTTCTTTGAATTCGTTCAAAGTATAGTTGACATAGGCAACTTGTTTCATTGCTTCATTCTCTTTTGCGGCGAATAGTCGAATCTGAATGTAGGGAGGTTTGTTAATATTGTACTTCTTGATTGTGACACACACCCTCCTCATGTTGTATGTTGCTATTTCATATACTCTATTACAGATCTCCAGCTCCTGATCCATAGTTGATTCTTTGCCAGGTTTGGCTTCATATATAGGTACGAGTCCAATGTTTTCAGCATCGTGAATAACAGTATTCCGCATTGTCGATAATGCTTCACCTTCTTTTTCACTAAGATAGACTTGTTGGGACTTTTCAAATTGTCCCAAATCGTTAATTTTTAATAGTTGAAAGCAGGGCTCAAAATAAAATTTCCCCTTGTAGGATTCTTGGAACCAAACAAATCTCCCAATTCTTGTTTGATTTTTTGAAAACTCAATATAATTGGGACTAGTGTCTTTTCTTGAGTACATTTTTGAAGAACAGACTGATCAGATGAAGAGAAATGAGAAAAATGCTTTTGAGATTAATTGAAAATTGAAGTAAAATGTATGACTCATTATGATTTCCATTTATGGAGGTAACATCAAATAAGGAAAGTTTTGTATGAAATTTACATATACCGAAATCACGTAGGCGTGACTTCTCCTATATAAATCCACAATTCTCAGCAAAAATCATTCTTCCCAATGGCTGCTGCTATGTGTCAAGTTCTTCCCAGCTTTTATTCAGATTATTGTAAAAAATCACTATTTATTTCCGTTTCCAGTGATTTTTACGAAAAATACATAGTAACACAGGATTATTGTGTCTCTACCCACAACTCTTTATGTTATTTGGAAAATTGTAAGTTCCATTTGGTTTTACTAGGAATATCTCTTAGCAAATCTTTTCAGAGATTAGAGAAATATGTATACATATATCAAGAAATTGACTGTCTTTACACTTTGTTCAAACACAGATTCTATTCAAGTATTGTTACCTCAAGCGGAGAAGTGTTCAATCAGCTTAGACGAGCTGTTCAACATAACTTACGATGGAGAGGAGCCGAAAAGATGCCTAGTATTGCAAAGAAACGACTAATTCGGAAAAAATTCAAGAGACATTATTTATGTTCCAACCAGAAACTGGCTTCCACACAATCTCTTGCTTCAGCGTTTCTGGATAGATTTCGAAAAATTCAAAACTCAAAATATGAACCTGATTTGTTCAAGAATATTGATTGCTTTATTGATTGTCATGGTTCTGTGCATAGTGATTATGTAAGCTTTGTGTTAAAATAATCAATTGTTTTCAAATGTGCTCTTCAAAGTTTACTTGATAAATCTTTAAAAACAAAGCTTTGGTTCAGGAGCACTTTATTCAAATGATAAAAAAAAAACCAATTTACAATTCAATTTACAGTTCCTTGTCACTTACTTCTTCATGTGCCACACCATGTTTCCTTCTAAACAGAGTTAAGTTATCCTGTTGAACCTTCAATTTTTCTTTCTTGTACCTTCTATCACAAATTGTTTCAATTTTTCGCCAATCATGTAGCGAAATTCTTAAGGGACTGAAACACTTCTTCGGATCTCTGTAGAAGATGTCAAATTCAACCATTTTTTGAACCATTTTTATAGTCATTTGTAGTAAATGTTCACTTGTAAGCAAATGAAAACTATTTCCGTATCCCAGATCCACAACTTCATCAAAATATTCATATGAATCATATGAAAACCCGTACTTTTTTCTCGAAGGTGACTTAGACATAGCCAATTCTTTTCCAAATTCCCTAACTCTTCTACTCTCGAGTTCTCTCCATTCTGAAAGATCTATGATAATTTGCTTACTAGCTTGGGACATTTTAATAAATATGAGAATCTTGACAGTTTCGGTGCCAATTTCAAACTGGATGCAATAACTCGTTCTATAAAAATTGGTTTTAAAGTTTGAGATAGATTTCCGTTTCTTCTAAAAATTCCTCTTATGTCGGTAAAATGAACTGAACTGTGGGAGATTTCAAATGAAATGAAATATAGATTTTTTCACCTGTAGATTTTGCTGAATTTCTCATAACAAAACTGAACTCCAAAAATTTTGCCTGGTTGACTTTAATTGTTTATAAAGGATTTTGTAAAATAAGAATTTTTTGTTGACTAAGATTTTTCAAAAGGGAAGAATTTCATTGAAAACTATTCCTATTATTTACAACCCTGGTTGCGTATCTTTTTTTTTAATTTAAAAAACTAGCCAAATAACTAAAATCCACAAATTTTTTTCATCAGCGTCATCACCTTAGAGTTAGTTCTGGAATTCTGATTGGTTAAATTTTAGTGTTTATTTCTAGAATTTCGAAGATTGAGGAAAATGTAGATGTTATTGTGTAACGACTTTTTATAAAATTCAAGAATTTAATCTGAAGATTCTAAAAATTAGAAGATTCTAGAATTTAATGAATAATGACGTCAATTTCTCTGGTGGAAATATTCCACAACTTTTACTGTTCTATAAAAATTAAAGTGTAATGACGTCATTTTCTCAGGTGGAATTACTTTTTATTACGTAAATAATTCAAAAGTCACCTTCCTAGCTCTGTAGAGGAATCATGTCAGACCCTCTGAATGACTTTTTCAAATAGTTTTTCTTAAGATAATTGAAAATTGTAACAAGAATTTTGTCAAAAATAATTTTTTCTAGCCTGAACAGTTTTTAACATATAAATAAAAATAAATTTTTTTACGTATACCTATCTTAGAATTTTTTTTTTGGTTAAATGCACGTTTTTGCTTAGCATGTTGACTTATTGCTTAGGAAACTTCTAATACCTTGGTTTTCAATTGTTTCTGATCAACAGACATGCAAAAATTAGTTTTCTGAAGGATTTGATTTTGAATAAAAGTTTCATAAAGATTAGCAATTAACTGTGCAAGAAAAATTGTAATGATTTATTTCGGCAAGATGGGAAAAGTGTTTCAATTTTTTGAAGCGTATGCGAAAATTGTTTCACTTTTTTGTACAAATGCGAAAATTGTTTCAATTTTTTTGACAAAATGCGAAAAGTGTTTTACTTTTTTTAACAAGATGCGAAAAGTGTTTCACTTTTTCACTACAAATGCGAAAAATGTTTCAATTTTTTCGACAAAATGCGAAAAGTGTTTTACTTTTTTCGATAAAATGCAAAAATTGTTTTACTTTTTTCGATACAATGCGAAAAGTGTTTCAATTTTTTCGACAAAATGCTAAAAGCGTTTTACTTTTTTCGATAAAATACAAAATGTGTTTTACTTTTTTCGATAAAATGCGAAAAGTGTTTCAATTTTTTTGACAAAGTGCGAAAAGTGTATCAACTTTTTCGACAAAATGCGAAAAGTGTTTCAATTTTTTTGACAAGATGCGAAAAGTGTTTCAACTTTCTTTGACAACATGCGAAAAGTGTTCCAATAAAAATGACAATTTGGGAGAAGTCTTTCACTTTTTTTGACGAAATGCGAAAAGTGTTTCAATTTTTCTACAAAGTGCGAAAAGTGTGTACAAGATGCAAAAACCATTAGGTAACTTTTAACAAGTGTACAGTTTTTCTAGTGTTTATCCGAATTTTTGTGCAACAATTAATCAAATTTTTTAACATGTGTGCGAGTTCGGAGCACCTAACTAAGTTCTAATTGTTTTTCAATGGTTTGCCTTGAACCTCTCATCTATTCTCATAATTAAAATGAAATTGAAGAAACTAATTAAATACAAAGAACAAAAATAATACCAAACAACAATTATTTATAAAAACATTTAATCAAAGAGCTGTCGAGCAGCAGAAGAGTTCTGGAGGTTCTCTATAGAACGCAGAGCTGGACGAGGTTCCATTGCTGGTGGTTGTTGTGGAGCTGGAGGCGTCATTTTTTCTGAGAATCCCTCATCTTCATCTATTGTGATGGGGTTTTCGGCTGATCCTGCCTCCTCCCAAGGAAAGAGGAGGTCGTCGACTGGTTGAGCTACAAATCTTGAGTCAGGAATCTCGGGGTAGTTCATTCCCACATGATCAGAAACTTCCCCCATCATTTGCATTTCTTCAAGTTGGTTCTCTGTCATGGGAACTTGTGTTATATGATGTTCGTTGAAATCCCTTCGCATCACTTCCACCATGTGCCAGACTTGGATTGGGATATCCATTCGTGCCAGAAAAACTCCAGAGACTGTTTCTCGCACTTGAATTTGTACTAGATCAGGTGAAAATTCTACAGAGTACATGAGATTGCTGTTTTGTACTGAGAAGATCATTTTGAGCAATAAATTGAGTTAAAGAGTAAAAACAAGAAAAAGTTGAGAGAGGAGGTAGCTGACGGAAGATAAATTGAAATTAAATTATTTAGAGCTGAGAGAGGAGGTAGTTGACGGTAGTTAACTTGAAAATAAAATGATTTTTATTTAGGAGTTAGGGGTACCTTCAACTCGACTGTGTGGGTTTAACCAATCAGAATTGATTTTCCTTATTTGGATTGTAGTCGTGTCCAATCAGATTTCAGCTTCCTTTTATGGGATTCTTGGATAAAAGTCGTATCCAATCGGAAACAAAGCTCCATTTTGGATTTTGTCGTTTTCAATCGCAAAAACGTTTGTTTTTGTTCTAGTTGTCGTATCCAATCAGAAGACGCTTTTAAGGACTTAAATCTGTCAAAAAAGTAAAGATATACACAAAAGCAATTGCAAAAATAAATGACCAAAAGTTGTTTGATATAAAAATAAGAAATATTGCTGATATAAGTAACAAAAGGAAGAAAATTAAAAAAAGTAGTGACTCTACAATTTTTTTCATGAAGTTAATTGAATTTTTTGGATGTAATCAATGATCAAAAGCTTATTTTAGAGTAGATAGTCAAGTTCTTTGATTTTGATGTAAATTTGGGAGGATAACTCAAAGTTGATCAATTTTTCAAAGCAAATCTCTGGAAATCTGATTCCAAACCGAATCAAGCAGGATTTTGAAAAAATTTCCTTAAAATGAATGCTCAATTCTGATTGGTTGATAGCAAATTTTTGAAAATTCCATGGTTAGATTGGATGATTTTCTTTTCAGCTAGGCTAAATAGCGCATCTATTCTGATTTTCTTTCACGTCAAAAACAATTGTTCAAGAAATTTGCTGTTTTTATTCGCTTTTACTCATTTTTTGAGCCTATTCAACTTTTCTTTACTGAAAATTTGGGACATTCTAAATCTCCCATTTTTTTTTCTTTTTCTTCCTATTGAGATGTCGTTACTCAATAGAACCAAAATAATTGCATGTCTTGAATGTGGAAGAGAATACACATGTAAAGATGTGTCAAGACATCGAAAGCACTGTGACGTTTTAAAGTGTTCCAATTGTAACTTTTATACATTTAGCAGCGAGGAACTTACTAATCATATCAAGATGAAGCAGTGTCAATATAATGTTAAAATATGTACTCGGCAGTCTCAGAAAACACTCCAAGAGAAGGTTAAACTGATATACTTTTAAGAAAAACATAGTAGAAAATACTTTGAATAATATTTCTTACTGAGTCTGAAAAGTCTATACACTATATTTGAAAAATTTTTAGTAATAAATTTACAGTTTTTTGTCATTATTCTTGTTCTGTCATACTCAAAGGTTCTGATTGATGGCATAAACCAGTAACAATCGAGTTCAAATTGTCGTGAAACTTTCGACGGTAATCAATCCGAAAATCTTTAAGCTACAGTAAAAACTCCATTGGTTGCAAGCTTGCGGAGATTTTGTTGCGATAAATTTGTAGTAAAAGCGAATTACATACGCTAAAGAGTGCTTCAGAATTTGTTGAAATACAATAAAAACTGGATATTTATAAAACATCGCGTAATTGAAAGGTTTTGCCTAGTAACCAATTTAAAGTTTTCCTTGCTTAGTGGTTGTAAAAGTAATCTTAGAGTAGTGCGTAGCAGATATTGGGGATTGATTTACTAAGAATTATGGTTTTTTTCTCGCTTTTTTTTTCTACATTTCAGAAAAAGAATTGATAACTGACCTTGAAACTGTTTGTTTTGCTGAAATTTGAAAATTTCAAGATAATAGTATACATCATTCTCAACCCAAAATTTACTTCAAAATAGAAATTCAGAGTTGAAACAGCAATATAAAATTATCAAATAGAGAAAATCATTTAAAGACGTTTAGTAAAGAATTCGTGGTATTAATTCAGCTTCGGATTGTTGAACGGTCGTTGAAACGATACATTTTTCCATCAAAAGTTCAATTTTCAAGTAATTTTTGTTCAAATTGGGTTAACTTGATAGATAGAAGATGAAGCAGAAACTGAGAAAATGAGATAGAAACTCGATTTAATTCATTAAGAGATTTGACATAATTTTACAAAAAATTTAGCTTATAAACCATAGTTTGAGAGAAACACGGACATAAATAGTGTCAAAGATTGGTATTTATGTGTAATTCATTAGAAAAGTTTGTTATCCTTTGATATATAAGGTAACTTTTTATGAAAAATCAGATGTTTTGAGGATAGTGTTTGTAAAGCAAACTCAATCCGACATCTTTTGGAAGAAGATACATAAAGCATAAAGCAAAAACAGCTTCCAAGATCTACATTTCATTATTTTTTTAAACTATATAGAGTTTTCTTTTGCTTAATCAAAATCCGAAAATTACACAGTTTGCACCTTGATTTCCTTTGCTAAATCATTTTTTGAGACGCGCTCTTTTAGAAGTTTTTAGATATTGTAGATGTTAGGAACTAGGTTCCCTTGCGTATTTCCGGAGGTTTTCAGAATATAACTAATAGAGCTGCTCCTAATTTGTTCTTATATTGTAAAAACACATTTATATTCTCATTTTTTACATATTTTTTTGAATGTTTTAACCAGCATCGATTCTTTCTCAATTCGATATTTTTGAGAAAAGTTCCCTTTTAAATAAGAAAAAAAAGCTATTTAAAATTTATTTTGCAAGAAAAGTGATAGTTATTGACACAAAAATTGTAATTTTGCTGAAATAAGTTACTCTAGCACCTATCAAGACAACCTTGAGGAAGACAATTACAATTTTTATCGTAATGATCAGATGGTGTCAATTCTAATTTGATTTCTGCTAGCAAATTGTTTGTTCAATTGATACTATTTTCCTCCTAAATTCTCCATTTTTGACTAAATTTTCTTGCAAAGTGTGTTCAATAGCGAAAACATGCATTAAGCAGAAAGCAAGGAAAACCTTAAAACATAGAGCATTTCTAGAGAAAATCATAAAAAAATGACTTTTTTTCCAGAAAAAGGATAAATATTGATCCCATAAGTTGTATTTTTGCTGAAATAGTTTACTGTAGCACCTAAAAAGGGAAACTTGAGGAAGACATTTACAATTTTTATCATAATAATCAGACGGTATCAGTTCGAATTTCATCTTTGCCAGCAAATTGTTCGTTCAATTGATGCCATTTTTCTCCTAAGTTCTCCAGTTCTGACTAAGTTTTCTTGAAAAATGTGTTCAATAGCTAAATTATGCATTAAGCAGAAAGCAGGAATAACCTTAAAGCATGGAGCATTTCAACAGAAAATCATGAAAAATTGACTATTTTTCCAGAAAAGTGATAGATATTTATCCCAAAAGTTGTATTTTTGCTTAAATAGTTTACTGTAGCACCTAACAAGGGAAATTTGAGGCAGACATTTACCATTTTTATCAAAATAATCAGACGGTATCAGTTCTAATTTCATCTCTGCTAGCAAATTGTTCGTTCGATTGATACTATTTTCCCCCTAAATTCTCCAGTTCTGACTAAATTTTATTGCAAAGTGTGTTAAATAGCGGAATCATGTATCAAGCAGAAAGTAGGAATAACCTTTAAGAATTGAACATTTCTACGAAAAATTGTGAAATTATGTTGCAGAAGCAACAGAGAGATAATCATCACTTATGAAAAAGATTTTGTTGAATTTGAGCAAATATCGAATAAATTTTTAAGAAAAATTTATCTCGATTTTAGTCAATTTTAGCTATTAACTGTTCATGTTTCATCACTGATCTGAAATTCTGTACTATTAAGGTGAATAACTTCTCTGAATTTGTAATTTTTGCACAAATTTGGGTTAATCATTGAGCAAAAATCTAGAAATTTTACGAAATATTGCTCTTAATGTTCATTTGTTTTGAGAGTCCTATTTAAATTCTCCCTGAATTGGACAAAAAATTAGTTAAATATCCAATTAAAGGGTTGTAAATGGAAAATTTTTGATAAATTTGAATAATTTTTATTTTACTTTCTTAAAAATTACGGTTATTTTCACTATCTTTCACTCGTTTCAATTTCGATTCAGCTTTTATGAGCTTTCTTGTTAATGTTGAGAGCATTATATAACCCGCTTTGTTACTCAAATAATGCTTAAATTTATCGTATTTCATTTTTTTGTGAAAAAAATTTGGAAAATCCCATATGTCTATTCAAAGTTTTTGTATCAGTGTCTCAACATGATGCCAATTGAAATACAATTTGAGCTTAATTTTAAGCTCTAAACGTATTTACTTTTTATTCAATTAAATCAGAAGCAACAAAAAACTTGCCAAAATCTTGATATTTTTGCAGTGCTTTCCAAAAATTTGCAGTTTGTTCCAAAAACTTTGAAACTTTTGCAATTTTTTCAGAACTTGAAATTTCTCCAAAAACTTGAAATTTTTGCAATTTTTTCCAAAAACTTGAAAATTTTTTAAGGTTTCAGTAGGTTTCAGCATAGTTTAAGCTAGATTGAGTACAGTTTCAAAAAAAGGATCATCTAATAAAATAGTTATTAAGTCAAATTATATCAAATCATATCGTGGTTTGAAGTTTTTTGAAAAAATATCAATTTTTTTTATAAGCATTTCCAAATTTTTGCACATCTTACCATGGACTTACCATGAACCAATAAACATATTCTCTTCATTGCACATTCTACATGTAACACTCAAGAATTACATAACGCATGCCGAGATTTTTGCGAAAAAAACTAGACATTTCCACACAAAATCCAAAAAATACCGTTTTTCTTACTATTTTCTTATCATCACACTGAAACTTTACCATTCCCTATCTTAATACATTGGGAAATCTATTCCCTATGTTAATACAAGGAATTTCTAATCCTTATACTTAGGGATATCTATACACTATCTTAATACATGGGAAATCTAAACACTATCTTAAAACATGGTAAGATCGGCCGCCAAAAATTTTTCTGAAACTTACCATCTGAAACCTACCATCTTAATACATGGGAAACCTATTCCCTACCTTAATACATTGGAAATCTATTCCATATCTTAATACATAGCTTGGAGACCGGATACTCTATTCCCTATCTTAATACATGGGGGTCAACACCCACCCCACCCACTCTCCCTCACTCATATACTACTTGCGTCAGAAGTCAACCATGAAGATTTCATGAGAGGAGTAGTTGCAAAATTTGGCCCGAGGTGTTTCTTTTGTAACTTGGAAGGTCATTTTAAATCAGATTTCCCGCATTTCTGGGATGCTGTAGCAGACATCAAGCATCCAAGGCACGAGAAAGCTTTATCGGGTGTGAAAGCCATCAAGGCCCGCCTATTGAGTGAGTCGGAGGCGCGCAGAAAAGAAAAACCGAAAGAGCTGGCAACGAAGAAAATGCAAGCGGTAACAAAAGAGACATGTGAACCGGAACCGGTGATTGCGGCGGACGACTTCCAGATTGATTATAGGGAAGGCGAGGGATGCTCTAAATAGAGTGCAGCAGGAACTGGTAACGAAAGAGATCGAGCAAAAAGTGAAGCTCGAATTGGAAAATGAGAAACTACAGGAGAAACTGAATACATTCGAGGCAACAGAAGTCGAAGAAACAAAGGCACCGAGTAGTTTGAGCATGAAACTCAATGTGATCTCCGGGCAGAGGTTCGGTATGGTGCCACAAGGAAGCAAAATTAAGTCATTAATCTCGTTAGCGGGACACCAGGTAATCAGAAATCTGAGTGAACCATCAGAGTTCACCTTGATGCATTTGGACTCATATGCAGACTATCCGAGGCAAGTGGAGCCACGCACTGAGTCAAGAGCTGTGCGAGCACTACTAACAACGGGTGGCCCTCGCATAAAGAAGCTTCATGGACACTACGTGGAAGTCTACGGACAGTATCAACTGATGCTGAACGTAGATGGAATCAGTATCTACACTAGGACATACGTAACAACAGACAGTGACTAAATAGGGCAGATCTATTTGGGTGAGGAGGAACTCAAAGTCCGCAGGATAGGCCATGACGCCATGATGGAGCAAGACGCAGTACACATTGGATACGAAGCAGATATGACTGCACATCTGCTCGACACCAACGGAAAGAAAATCGGAGTCACAGGGCTTTTGGACACAGGAGCGGCAGTGAGTGTGATGCCGATAAAGACATGGGAAAGAATGGGCTTCACGAGGGAAAATCTTATTCAGACGAATCTCCGACTAGCGGCAGCCAATCGAGGAGCAATTTACGTAGCCGGAAGAACACCAATAACGGTCCTCCACACGGGAGGACGGGATCTTTGGATGAGCTTCCTGGTGGTAGAGAACTTGGACGACGCCGACCAATTCATCTTGGGCAGAGATTTTGTCAGGAATTTTGATGTGATGATTGACTTGAACAACGGTCTAATAAGGATTAGGAACCCGGACCGGAAGTATGTTAAGAAACCAATTGATAGAATAATAACAGACAAAAACAAGGTACCAATTTTTTTAGACAGAAAAGTAAAACTACAGCCGGGACAAGCAGTGGTGGCAATTTTTAGAATGAGAAATTCAAATTCGTTAAGTGATAGTAAAAAAGTTTGTTTGGTACCGAATCCAAATAGTCAAAGTTCAGTGATTTTAGGCCCGAGTTTCTCGGTAACTCGAAACGGACTGTGTGTCAGTGTGTTATTGAACACACTGGACACCACGGTTTCAATCCAGCGTGGAAAGAAACTTGGTTACGCTTTGCCGATGAGGACCGACTATGAGGAGACACAAAACTTGAAAAAACATAGTGTGAAAGACTGTCTTTATCATGCCAATAAAGATAAAATTTTAAAAAGGATTAATGAATTAAAATCTATTCATAAATTGTTTTTAATGGAAGTCCGACACGGACGACGGCTTATCGAGCTGCTCGAATTTTCCGGAACGCCCCTCGTCATATGAACAAGAATCTGACAAACCGGTTTTGCCAGAGATAGAACACTTCAAAGGGAAAATAGGCGAGGGAGATTTTGAATTGCTTCGGAAGGTTTTAAATCGGAACGCGGATGTATTTTCAAAACATAAGGCGGATATCGGTTGCTGTAACTTCGTCGAACACAAAATCGAACTTGAGGAAGGCGCCGTTCCACATAGGGAAGGTGCAAGACGAATGACGCCACATAAATTGGAACCGTGCCGAGCGGAAATAGAATTGTTGCTCGAATACGACATGATAGAACCCTCGAAATTGTCATGGGCTTGCGGGGTAGTAATGGCGAAAAAGAAAGGGGGCAGCTTAGATTTTGTTGCGACTTTCGCTACTTGAATGCGGTAACGATAAAAGATGCGTACCCGATACCGCGAATAGACGAGAGCCTCTCTAAACTTGGTGATGCCAAGTTCTTCACCACTTTGGACTTGGGTTCTGCCTTCTGGCAGGTACCTCTGCGGAAGAAGCATAGGGAAAAGACCGGATTCGCGTGTGAATTGGGGTTGTACCAGTGCAAGAGGATGCCCTTCGGCTTGTGCAACGCAACGGCCACTTTTCAAAGACTGATGGCTCAGGCTTTGACCAGAGTGACAAAGAAGTACAGGAATCTTGTGATGTGTTACGTGGATGACGTAGTCATAGCAACACCGACCCTGGAAGACCACATTGATCGGCTCGATGAGCTCTTTGGATGCATGAAAAGAGCAGGCTTGAAATGCAAACCATCGAACTGTGAAATCCTTAGAGATTCGATCAAGTACCTAGGAAGAATGGTGGACAGGCATGGTGTGAGGCCGGACCCGGAAGCAGTAGAAGCTGTGTTGACATGGAAGGCTCCCAGAACGGACACGCAGCTCATGAGCTTCCTAGGGTTTGCCAACTATTACCGTGAGTTCATAAAAGGATCTGCAGACAAGGTGTATCCGATGCAGAAGCTGATGCGCAACAAAGGGAAGAAGTTTGAATGGAGCGATGAAGCTCAAACGGCCTTTGAGAACATAAAACGGGAACTGTGCGGGGCGCCAGTGCTAGGCATTCCTACTGAAAAGGGCATGTATGTTCTTGACACAGACGCATCAGTAGTAGCCAAATGGCAGTAAGGTGTTAAGTGACACTGAGATGAAATATGGAGCAAAAATGTTTGCAGTGGTCTTATTTGTGGAAAAGTACCGCGCATACTTGGGGAGCGCTCCCTTTAAGTTACGCGTGGACAACAGGGCGTTATCCTGGTTGAAGACATACTCGATGGATCAGAAAAATATAGGAAGGTTGATAGTGAGATTAGATGGCTACCACATGATAATCGAGCACAGGATGCGTGACAAACACCAGAATGCTGACAACCTTAGCAAGAAAACCAAATTCCATGAAAGATTGGAGCAGAGGCAAGCCAATCAGGCAGAAATAAAGGAGGGATTCTCGTTTCTGGACAGAAAAACTTATGAAGCGCTTCCCTTAACGAGATGGTTGGACAAGTCTGGCAATTCCAGGACATCCTGAGTTGCCGGTAGAGAAAGCGGCCGAGATAAAGATCCTATCCAAGAAGGACCCGGTGCCCTTGGATCTGTTGCTGCGCTCGAACCTGGTCCAGCAGGAACTCTCTCGCATGAACATTAACAGCCTCTCATTATTGGATAAGACGGTGCAGGTCACACCGCAAATGATGCGGATGCTGGGTGGATTGTTAGAGAGAGAAATGACCAGAGATGACCCTGAGTGGGCAGCAGCTATGGCATCACTGACAGTCAGTGAGAAGGTGAAGATCATGCCGTCCAGACGACAACACAAAGGAAACGAGAGGGATTGTAGGACAATAGTTCAGCAACTAGTATCCTCAAAACCCCACGAGGTTTTAACCAGTACCTCATACGGTCGGAAAGAACAGGGGAACAATACGCAAAGGAAAACCGTTACCTTTGAGGATCAGGGCAAAGAAAGTGAGAAGGTTGAACGAAACCTGGTGCAAGATTGTTTGTCCGGGGAGACGAACGGTGAGGAGAGTCGGCGAGTACAAGATCAACACCCGGGACAAGGAAGTTTGTCCGGGGAGTCTGACGAAGATTAAAAGGTTCCTGATGAGAAGCAGGACCTGGAGAATAAAGTTTGTCCGGGGAGTTCAGATGGATGCGAAGAAAGCACAGAACTGACCCAGGAGATGGTGCAGACTCCCTCACAGACTCTTCAACAGATGACAATTCCCGAAACTCAGGAATTGACACATACTCAGACAGGAACTCGAGCTCGGGATTGGAACTGTTTGAACTAGCAATCCACACACTACTAGTGGAAACTCGAGCAAGGGATCTGGATAGAGAGGTATACCAGGACCCTGACAGTGATCGCTACCTCATACCAGGTGAAAGAGTCTTTGATAACGCAGCGGATGATCTAGAAACATTAGCGGTATCGAAACGTTCGATGAGTCTGTTGCCACAAAAAGAGGTAGTCAGGACTGATCTTCAGCCATTCGAACAGGAAACACAGCCATTGGCAAAGATTTGGTGCGTTAAGATGGAAGAAGATACGCATCAGCCCAATGAGCTGAATAGTCAGATGAGGGTCATGAAGACGTACTTGAAGGCGAGATACAGACTCTCGGATCTACTAAGAGCGCAGAGAAATGACCGCATGACAAGCAACCTGAAAAGGTGGATCCAAAATGGTTCTCCGGACAAAAGAGACATCGAGGAAGACAGTTACCGCATTCTGCGACAGTATTTTATGCAGAAAGAGGGAAGGTTATACTTGAACAAGGACGCGATTGTGGCTTGCAGGAGCAGAGATGAAGACAAAGTCCTATACAAATATAACGCGATAGTGTTGCCGCAACTCTATCAGACAGAACTCTTATTCAGGTCGCATGATCAGATGGGCCATCAGGGGATCGACAAAGTAAATCAGAGAATCCTGAAGCGCTTTGAGTGGCCTGGAATGAAAAAGGCATGCGAGAAGTGGGTAGCAGCATGCCTATCATGCCAACAGGTCAAGGATCCAAGAAAATTGCGATTTCCTTTACAATCGATCGAGTCGTCTGAATTCAACGAGGTGGTGCAGATAGATCACCAAAAGATACGCATGACAGACAGTGGTTATAATCAAGTCTTGGTCATGATAGATCACTTCACGAAGTATGCAGAGGCCGTGCCCTGCATAACTGCCTCAGTGGAAAATACGTGCGACCACCTGATCAATACGTAGATAGCGAGACATGGTTGTCCGATGACGTTTCAATCGGATAACGGAACAGCTTTCGTGGGAGAACTTACAAAAGAGCTAATGCGACGTTCGCAGTGGCTCAGGCTCACTCCACGACATACCATCCTTAGACGAATGGCTTAGTGGAAAGGCAAAATAGAACGTTAGTGTCGATGCTGAGGGTATATTGTTACAGGTACATGACAGATTGGGACAGATATCTGGTGATGGGAGCTTACAATAGCACGCAACATTCCACCACCGGAGTTAGTCCACATATGATGCTAACCGGGCACGAGAAGTCTTTGTCCTTGACTTTCTTCTACCGAGAGTATGAGCGTAGGGAGACGTCACCACAGGTCTATGAAAAGGATGTAATAAGACGTCAGCAGGAGTTAAACGACTTATGTAGACGAAATACTCAGCAGGCACAGGCAAGGCAGAGGAAAAGATTTGACAAGAAAGCAGCTGGTGCAAAAGCTTATTGGGTAGGGGACTACGTATGGGTATTTCAGAACGTCATACCACCAAAAGGAACGAAAAAGCTCCTAAAAAAGTGGAAGGGACCCTTCATGATTACGATCGTGCACCAGGAGGGACGCTGCTATAGACTGAGTACTGGCCGAGCCGCTCATTACGAAAACATTAAGCCACACAGTTCATCGACAGTGACTGGTTTATACCTGCAGACATGGAGGTGGGGGATTATCTAATGATTGACCCTGCTTGTGAGGTCAACGAGAATGTCACCAGGGAAAACAACGATGGAAATGAAGTCATAGAGGATGGAAAAAGTACACCACTGGACCTGGATCCAAATGAGGTGATTAAAGCAGACGATGAAACTTTACCCTATGCAGAAGAGGACTGGCAAGACCCTGAACAAAGGGAGGTTCCCAAGAACTAGGAACCGGACCTTCCGTTCACGATACAGACTCGACAGAATGACAAGACAAGACCCAGAAAAAGATATAATCGTTACGGCGACGATTTTGTAGTGGACAGTATAGACCTAAAGAGGATAGGGGAAGAAGTAGTGGGTCTAGAAGAAATAACTGTGTCACAGGACATTGACATAATCGATGATCACGACGAGGAGTGGGTCGATGACCGGTCCAAGCCCGAGGTAGAAATCGACGACGAGCAACAGCAGTCACATGAACACGACTTGACGAATTTACGTGTCTTGGAATCGCTGAACGAAATGACGTCGGACCCAAAGGAGACCAGTGTAACGATTCAAGATGTAGACCGTGAGAGCAAGAAATACAAAAAAACGAAAGGGATGATCCTTCCTGGGCTGCCCAGGAAAGGCAATTACTCATTCCTGCATCCAACCTTGATTTAATATCCGGTATGCGATCGACGGGGATGTCGATGGATATTTTTGTCCGGGAAGTGGAAAAGGACTTACCCACACTGAAAATTTATTAATAAAAAAATTAAGAATAGCAAGAGAGATAGGAGATTTAGAAGCGGAAACAGGCGAGGACCCTAAGAAACCGGACATAAGGAGGGTAGTTGAGTCATATTTTAACTTACCAAATGAATATTCAACTAGCATAATTTTAACAGACAGCAATTTCATACTCACAAATAGAACATGTGCGATAGCAATCACAGCAGACATGAGTTTTAGGACAGCTTTAGCAGCGAATTTTTAGAGAGAATATAAAAACATAGAATTCCTTTGGAAGCAAAAACCAGGAATACAGGAATAGGGGGCGTAGCAGCCTTGCCTCCGGCGGCGTCACAGATACCGGGAAAATACCTATGCTTCTTAGTGACACGGGCGACGGAGAAGCGGCACGTGTACCCGGAAAACCTAGTCTTGTCCTCAACGAGATTGAGAGACATCCTCGTGGAAAGGGAAGTGAAGGAGCTTTCGCTTCCAGTGTACGATCCGAACAGAGGACGACTGCATCCTCGGGAACTGTACGCGCTCATACACTTCTCTGATACTAATATACAAGTATACTTACAAAAGAAATATTACTTAAGGATAGGCTGAGTTAAGGTAACATGCAAGAGGGTGTCAGACTAAAGTGTGTGTACTGTGTGATAAGTGTGTTATGTTATTGAGGTTCTGGGTAAGAAGAAGTTAGTGACCACGAACAACTGGATAACGATCTTACGAATAGATCCAAAATTTGAACTGTCCAATCTTAGGTCGAATTCCAAAATTTTAGAGACCGATTGATTTTAAAAAATTTTAGGATCAAAATCTTTTTATCTGAGTGTTTTAAATAAATTTTAACAAAAAGTTAAGGTGAAATGGACAAGTGTGATATTCGTGACCTCTTTTCTAGATCCTGATTGATCGTTTAATTAGTCACTTGAGTCAAATCATTAAATCGAATCGAATCGAACCCGAAAAGAGAATGGATAACTTCAACTTGGATGAATTGATGGACCTCGCAGAGGCATATGTAGGACCGATGGTAGATGCGATCTATCGTCGGCTAATGGATCGAGACTTCGCTCTGGAGGACCCAGAGGTAGTCATGATGCTGACCGCCCTGATAAACATCTTGGGGCATGACAACCGTGGGGACCGCCCCACGGAAGTCCTATTGATGGCAGCATACGGAGAGAGGGGAGTACTAGAACGCCCGAACATGAGAGTGATGAGGTGGAGAAACGGGGCTCTCTCAGGGAGTGACTTGGCGAACAAGCCTGGATTGGGAAGTTCTAGGACTTATCAACCAGGTGAGATGCCTTTGCCCTCCAAGCCCAAGCCTGGGCTGAAGAGAATGCATCAAGAGATGAACAGCGAGGTTGCCTCGTCTAGTTCACCACTGAGAATAGCTGTACCACCAAAGAGGGCGAGAGTAGAACAGGGGGTTCAAACGAACCAGACCATGCAAGATCTAGATGGGATAAAAGATGAGCTGGAAAGGACCAGAAAGGAGCTGGATGAAATGACTAAGACCATGCTCATTATGGAGGACGACAGAGACATGTGGAAGAGATTGTTTGAAGACTGCAACAAAAAGCAGGGTGAAGAAATTGAACGCTTGGGGCGGGACTACAAGGAGCGATCGGAGCGGGTGGCATTGACAACAGCCGTAGAAAAGTGATACCTGCAAGGAGTATTCCTCGCGGGCAGTCCCCGATTGAGCTCTTGACGCCTCGAGAAATGAGTCAAACGACAGAAACGCGACTCCCAGCTACAACAGGTCGAGTGACAATCCCCCGGACCCGAGTGATACCTTGGGTAACCCAGTCATGGAGCAAACGGTGAGGAAGCTGATAGAGACAGCTGGACGACTAGTCGCCAATAGGAATGCGCCAGGTTCCGGCGCGACTGCACCCTATGGAACGATCGACGATACGGGCAGAGTACTGCTATCCCAAGACGTAATGACCAACAGGGGAGTTACCGATGCAACGCTACCAATGGGGAGCTCAAAAGAGTCCCAGACCGGAAGATACGAAAGATACCGGCGAAGATTGTGTCACGGGTAATGGATGTACAAAAGAATAATCAGTTGAAGTATAACTTCACAGGAGTTCCGGCGGCGGATCCGAGAGCTTGCTTCAATCGAGCGACCTGGAACCCGGCAGTAAACCTGCAACAATCACCACTGGGGACATCACATCTGATACTGGGAGACAGCTTGGTCAGAGTGCTCTCAAACTTGAGGACCTCCTGGATCACCACGGTGATGGCTTTCGGAGGCGCGACGATAGCCCAGTTATTTCGGATGGTGGAGTTGA
Source organism: Symsagittifera roscoffensis (assembly GCF_963678635.1). Lineage (NCBI taxonomy): Eukaryota > Metazoa > Xenacoelomorpha > Acoela > Convolutidae > Symsagittifera > Symsagittifera roscoffensis. Next base: position 36,164,232 of record NC_087070.1, read on the forward strand.
TGAACCCAGGGAGAATCCCTAATGTAACGATCCTAGTTGGGACATATAATATCTCGAGAAGCTCAGATGACGAGGAAGCACTATGGGAATCAATGATGGTGTGCTTGTTTACTACCCTCTGGCAAAAGTTCAACTGCGCGGTACTGACCGTTTGCACTGTGCCAATGAGCACGAGGACATTGACTGCAGCAGGGAGAAGGCACAACAAAGGACTAATCAGGTGGAACAACATCCTGAGGAATCTTGCAAGTCAGAATGCCGGAAGGATGATCCTTATGGATATCGAACATGAGCTGAGGGCTATGGATCAGGCCAGGCTGACCACTGACGGCATCCACTTTGATAGCATAGAAGGACAGGTTTGGTTGAACAGAGTCTTCCAAGAGCAATTGGATGAATTGGAAGTAGAACTCTTTGACACGGGAGTGCCGAAGGAAGAGGAAGCATCAAACGAACCGACAATTACCACCTTTGTGCCTCCTAACCTGGAAACACGCTTGGGAGCGGTCCCTGCCGTGACCATCTATAAGCCGCAAAGCTCCAGCGAACCCGGGCACAGAACGGATGTACGAGATCGATTGGGAGAAGCGCCCATGAGGAGGACCATTAATCCTAGACGAAGATTAGGGCCTGTCAACTCGACAGCGGAAACGACCAGCACCTCTAGATCGGATACGGGATCTGAGACGACGAGCACCAGTCGAGAGGAGCGACGTCCAAACAGGAGCTCTCTAATGTGGTCGAGGCCAATACCTTCTACCTGGCACATATACAAGGATGACCTGATGAAACTGAACCTTCAGACGGTGAGCTTCGCAGCGGATGCCATGAGGATACTGAACGGAGCAAGGTTATCGGTCAGTGGACTGTACTCGATAACAGGCGTGGATTGGTTAATAGCTGCGGGCATAAGCTTCAGCTCCACGACGGCCTTGAGGTTTGCTGATCTAGAGGGACTGCCCTCTAACAACACAATGGGCCCAGTGAATGCAAGACCGTTACAAGACGTAAACTTGAATCACGATGAGGGAAATCGAGAAGAGAGACATGGAAGATTTCTGACAACGAGGGCGCCGATTGGACAACATGTGAAGATTTTCAGGCAGCTGAAAACAACCCCAGGTCATGTGAAAGAAAGAGTATACCCGAAACAAATGAATCAAGAAGGTGATGTCCAAAGATACGACGGGTTGAAAGCGATAAAGAAAGATGAGACCATCTTTGCCGCGTATGACAAGGCGGAAATGAGGAAGGCCAAGATTATGATAGTAGCGAATTCAGACTTCGTACACACTTCCAAGTCTCTGTTTTGGCCGGATGTTATAATGTTAGCAGAGGTCGATCTGGACCTAATGCAATCCGTGTCAATGGCGATTGGGGTACAAAGACAGACAGAGATGAACCCAATCACAATTGTGTTTGCTGGCATCAATGACTATTTACACACGAAGCCGCTGTATGGTCAGCGATAAAAGATACAATCGAGTCGATGGGTGAAGTAGTGGATACCCTGAAAGAAGGTTCGTTCACCAAGATGACACCGAGAGCCGTGTTTGCGCTGTCTCCGGGATATGCACGTCTCCGGATGGACTAAAGTTCGTGTATGCGATAGTGGCTTTGCTCTCGGCAGGAAAATATGATGTAATCATATCGGCCCCAAATCGCGAGATAGAGATGGAGAATCTGAGACCACTCAGGGCCGAACTACCGGCGGTGTGGTCGGATATCTCGAACGCAATGAGAGGATTCAAGGACCACTCACTACACATCCTAGTGTTGGACGAGTTGCTGGTGTTGGAACTGTCCAACTTCAGTCGACAGCTCAAATTGAAGCCAGGAATAGATGACAATCATCGAGTATTTGTGGCAATGTCGAATTGTGGTTCCGAGGAATGGACATAAAAGAGGAAGGAGAGAGAAGAAACAACTCCAAGGATACCAGAGCTCACTTGGAGGCGATGGTTTTGAGAACCAAGCCAGAAGCCAACCAGTGGCTACACCTAACTCCTCGAGTAGCGGCATTGGGTGCGGATGCTTTTGAGCAAGGCCCAGTGACGATCAGGAAGATCCATGCCTACCTTGTAAAGGAGGTGAACCTGGCCGAAAATGCCGAAGAGAAGGCAGCCGAGTTCGTAAACAGAGTGTGCCAACTTAACCTGGAAACTTGCTGGACTCAGAAGGTGAAGGGAGAAGAAGGCTTTGAAAGGACTGATAGCATGCTGGAAGGGCTGGGAGCCGGATGGACCGCGTCCTTCTTGGCAAAAGTTTACCCAAAACTCTCTCGATACTTGATAAAAGATTTCCTCCAAGCAGTAGTGGATGTATCAATCGACGCGACTCCGAAGCCTGGAGCGTTTGACACGGAAGGGACGGAATTAAACATAGCGCCTATGAGGATGAGAGGCAGAGCCGAATTACCTGATGCCTCCCTGATTTTGAACAGTGTGAAAGGGAGGAACGGGAGGAACGGGAGGAACGGGAGGAAAGGGAGGAACGTTGCAGACGAGAACCTTCCTGGCACCCTTCGGCTATGAGGAAATCAAAGTGGTCCATGGAGAGGAGGAAGATAAATCAGCTGGCAGGCTAATCATACCAAAACTTCCGAAAGGGGCCAAGACTGAAACGCAAGCACCCTCAAATTCGAGAGATACATCAGGAGGAGATGATGGGCAGGGAGGAAGCCGTCGATCGGAAGAGCCTATGCAAGAGGATCCCGATCAAGCAGAGAAAAAGGTCGCCAAAGCATCGACAGGAGGAATATCCTGCCTGGATTTCAATTTCCTCAGTGACTTTGAATGAAAACGACGCAGACGCGTTGGAAACGACTGAACCAGCAAACGAAGGTACTATGGAGCCTCCGTCAGCTTTTGCGGATATGGAACGGAATTTACCGGAGAGCAGCTCTCCGGGCAATTCTAAAGACAATGAACAAAGACTCCTCATGGAATCACCAAGGAGAAGAAGGATAGAAGGCGCTGCCAGAGTACCCTTCTTGGGAACATTACCCGAAGAAGAGTGGGAGGTACATCACCGAGACCATGAAAATAGGACAGGATGTAGATTGGACAGATTGGCCTTCATGGAAGAAGTCTGGACAGTAGTTCAGAGCTACGGAACCCAGACCATTTTGAAAATAGGTCTCAACCGACCACTGATGCGGGAAGTCCTTGACAAACTCGACGAGTGTGAAGAGAGATTGAGTGAGTTGTTGATCGTCTCAGCCACTGACGAAAGTGAAGCAAACTCTCCTATCAAGATGACACCGCAAGAGGATAAATGAGAAGTGGTATATCTGTCGAGAACTAGGAAAGGAACGATGCGATCGAAATTGGTGATTGATGAGATCAATGAGATGAAGATGAAACTAGGCAGTAAAGTAATACCGAGGAGAGCGGGAAAGACGAAGGTGGATTCGGAAATATCAATAAAAGCTGTCAACTCAGCGAAAAGAAAACGAGTCGGAGAAGTCATGGATTTGGGAAAAGGTGATGATCGATTGCCTGGCACAGACAGAATGTTAACGGATGTAGCAATGGTGCCGCCCATTCTCATGGCAGAAATAAAATCAACGGGTTATAAATCCAATTGGAGTGACCGCACTCTGACTGGAGCAACGTTAGAAATAGAAATACTCAGCCAATGTGGAGAGAGTACCACAACTGGTCCCAGAGGAATATAACCGACTGACACGGTCGGAGACTGTATCAATAGATGAACCCACCGGTGGATACATGGAGATGTTGGAGTACAGAAACTCGGCCAGAGGACACTTAATGGCTCTGGAAGACAAGAGTGCCATGGAAGGTTATCTGGAGACAATGATGCAAGGCACCACCCTCAAGCAGAAAGCATACAGGACTCTAGAGTCGTCTGAGACGCAGGCAGAAACGATTGAGCAATTGGTGAGCCTTTCATGGAAAGCTGTATTGTTACGGTACTTTGAGGAAGAGATGAGGACTACACCGAGTATACACGCTCTGATAGCGATACCCTGTGTGAGGACTGAATTACAACTGAAGTTCGCCTGGAGCATGATCGGACTGACACGCGAGGAATATGATTCCGAAGAAAGGAAGAGATCGAAAGAAGAAAAGGTCTTCCTGATGACGAGCATAAGGGATCTGATAATCCAAGAGGGAATGGCAGTAGCGTGCGCGAAGCGGAGAGACGCTCTCTGTTTCATCCGATTCATGATAGAGCAAATTTCAGTGCCAGCATTGATTACTTGTGTCAAGATGCTGAGAGAGGGCGATGAACGAGTAAGAGCCCTACTCTTGCTAGCACTGCTGGATATACATCAAAGTAAACCAATGAGGGTGAACATGAAAGAACCTGTAGAACTAGAGGCCATGAGGAAAATTGACGAAATCAGTAGATTCTCAAACAAGGAGCTGAGGCTCACTAAGGAATCTATGGGAGCACTGCCGAAGTCCAATGAATACTGTGGACCGATCAGAAAGAAGTCATACAGTTACGTGTCAGGAGTCATAGGGATAGCGTACAACCCGTTTCTCAGTGAAGACATACGCGATTACTTCTTTGATTACGGGCAATCAGCATTGCTAAGATTCTGGACGTCTAGAATTGCGACGATAAGAAGCGCTGCTAATCCGCAGACCAAGCTTGGACTAATCTTAGAAGAAAAGGTAGCTGCACCTTCCGTGCCAGAATCCGACAAACGAGTGGAGTTTGGGTTGGGATTCTCAGATAAATTACTGAGAACGAGCTTGATGGTATTGTGGGAACTGATGAGACCATCGTGTTGCCCTAGTCCCAATGCTGACTCGATACTGCAGGCAACACAAGATGTGCAGAGTGAACTAAATGCAGACTGTAATCTGCGTGATCTTAATATCATCTATAATGTGATGACAACAGCCTCTAAGAGCAACGGGGAAGACAAAGTGGAGTTGCCTGGCTGGGGACCAGAAGACTGGGTTAAACCTGGTAGCTGTCTGGCAGAAGTCTGTGGACTGGAAGGTCACGTCTGTGGAAGTCTAGATAGCGTGAAAACCCTGGAGAAACAAGACAAACAGTTGACAACATTGTTTGGGAACATTGTGATGAAAGCGAAGACGGAAACGGAATTGATCGCAGATTGCCATGGAGGAACCGAGGTGAATCTAGTGACTGCACTAGGATTCTACAATATGTTTGGTTCTTTAGAGTCATTATTGAATCTAGAACAGAAACATGAGATGGTCACGGCCATCAGTGTAGAAGTGTTCCCAGGAGTTTTGCAGACTGAGCAAGAGCACATAGGAAAACGGAGAGAAGGGATCGAGGCGGAAATGAACATCAGACACAGTGAAACTTATCGCAGACCATCGGGAGCTAGATATTTGGTGGGATCGACATTAGCTCCAATGTGGAAGAGCAGATACCCAGAGCATTTTGTGGCTGTGGATGTAAAAAGTACGAGAACGATCGTGGATCAAGCCTTCTCAGTGTCGAAGCGTGTGAGACTAGCGAGAATGTCAGAAAAATCTTATGAATTACTGTGCAGAATATTCTCCGCAGTCCCGGAGAGAACTAAGGAGGATTTAGAATCAATACTGGGAAAGAAGTTCATGGGATACGTCAGTGGGAACTTCAGGATTTTGAAAGACAAAAACAGAGAGGATCAACCGTTACGGATTACACTACAGTAGATGAAAATGATGAAGTCCACCGAGTGATGATGGAAGTGGAACCACTACTGGAAGCTTCGGGAAAGCGTAACTGGAGGAGCATCATGTTGACACATGACAAAATTCCTTGCCATTGCTTGCTGCAAACATGGTGGTACCCCGAACGTAGTAATCTGGTGTTGATCTGGGACTCTGGAGAGCTGCTCTCCATGGGTTTACCAGATTCATCACAGCCCATAACAGTAGTGATAGTGGGAGTTATGATGGCGATACGATGGCTGGAAGGAGAACAATAGACAGGAGGCGCCGACGAGAGAACAATTGCAGAAATTAGATTGTCTAAAAAATTTAGATCTTTTTGAGACAATGTGCAAGATTCTGAACATTCCGATGGAATTGAAAAATATATGAGCAAAGAGACGACTGATGCCATGGTTTAGAGCCAACATGACTGCATGGTTGTATGAGTATGCCATGAAGCATATGTCGAAGCACGGCAGAGTGTACAGTGTGTATCAGATGGACATTGGGGCAGGAGCTTTCAAGCGAGCTTTCGTGACTTATCGGAATGCAGTGACCACCGCTGTAAAGAGAATTTCCAGGACAAGTGAACGTAATGGAAGAGAGAAGGAAGAGATGTTGAAGGAAGATTTGGAGAGAAACGTGACGTTGTGTCTCCACAACAGTTTCTGCTGGAACAGAGAATCTAACGTGGATCCCCTACCTTGTTGTAAACAGAGGGTAGAAGAGCAGAAGTGTTGGAGGACTGCTTCCAACAGCGACAGAATAGCTAACAATGTGTTGCAAGACACAGAAACTGAAAGTGCAGAGTTAATGTCGCAGGAGGAGGAGATGGAGCAGTGACAAATGGCCGGAAAACAAGATGCGAAACGAAAGAAAATTAGAAAAATTTAGAAGTTTCAGAAACTCTAAGCAAAAACAAAAAAAGAAGAAACAAAGAAGTGACGGAAGAAAAGAAGTTAAAGCTCAGCATTGTTTTATATGGGTGACAAAAACTCAAGTGAGAAACTAAGCAATTAAGTTGTAATTGAAAGCTGAAAGAAAACATTTAGTTGAGTTTTGAACATTAAAGAATTTGTTGCATTTATAATATTGTATTTTGATTTTAATTAGTGGCTTTAGAGACACTTACTATTTATTTGGAAAGGCTTGAGTAAAGAGTATATTTAAATATTCAAGCCTGCATGATTGTTTTTGATCAACTTGGACAACTGATCAGTTTGTGGTGATATGAAATGCTGGGGTAAACTCTCGACGAGGGAGATTGTTTCATTGTTCTTTCTAACCACAGAATTTCTTAGTTTTAATATTCAGGACAATAACAACCAAGATTTCCGAAGGGAAGAAGCATAGTAAGATAATTTTAGCTTGTTGGTTGGCAGGACTGTCCTGCAAACCAACATCTTTTAAAACCTAGGAGGAAAATTTTTATATCAGGGCGTTGGCATTGGACGTCAGAAAAAATGTTTTATGTTAAGTCATATCCTCGAAAGTGCAGATAAGTGAAAGAATTTGGAAGGCTATAGGCTATGCCATTTATATTCTGCAGTGAGTCGATATGACGTGGATAAGAGTAATTTCGTGCATTTTGTAAATTCTGTTCAATGACACTGTACCAATTTTACGATCATTGCAAAATTCAATGGGGACATTGACCGGGCTGTCCGAGGAGTATGTGACATTCGACCAGATGCAGATTCGGCGATTTCGAATAGTTAGCAGCTAACCTTCCGAATTGACAGTTTTGAGAGATTAGTGACGTTCTTGTGACGATTAGTCAAACGGTGAAAGTCAAGATATTCTGGTAATTTGAAATTTCAAAAATTCGAACTAAGAAGTCGCACTTCTGAGAAACGCCAAAAACCGCCATTTTGGAGAAAAACCAGAAGAAAATCAGAACAACAATAGTTGCGACGAAGATAACTACGAAAAAATCGAAGATCAGAATCAAAGAAAAAGCTGAATTAGCAGAGACCCGCTCCGAGTTGCAGCGATTGTGTCGCTACAATCGTTGCAAGGCCGTTCGCAACAACGGTGAAGGGTAGAAAAACAGTCTTCCGGAAAGAAGATAAGGTTGTTATTTCCCCGGATATAGGAATCCGGAGGGGTCTCGGGATTTGAACTAAAACCGTTTTATGTAAACTCTTAGCTTCCCGGTTATGTCTTGAATTGAATTTATTTAATATCAGAATTCATTTTACGAAGATGAGAAGCGAGGAGTTGGGGGAAAGGGCTGATCCATCTTCGACGGAGATGATGATTTTTATCTACTGAACAAAAAAAATAATAATACAATAAGTAGTAGTAGCCCTGTTTTTAGGAGTGACCTTTTGGTCTGGGGATACTGAGACCCAGCCATGAGCTCACCAGTTTTGCATGTACTTAAGTTAGTTCGAGCGTTCTGATCGAAGCCGGAGAACAGTAACGTTTTTGTCGACCCGATGTTAGAAAGACCACCAAAAGAACTGGCTTTGGTAGAGACGGTGAAAAGCATGTAGAACGCTGTTTAGACGCTGGCCAGTCGTCTTAGGACCTAGATTTATTTTCCGTCGATATGTATTTCCGGGCGAATGTTACATCAACTGTGATTGGCTAAATTTTTTAACATTATGGTTTAGAACCATAATGTATGTGAATTATTGTAAATAATAATTGTAAATTGATGTTTTACCGTCACTTAGATTAATCTATTGTAAAAATCCTGACGATGCACATAGTTGCGAAAACGTTTGAAATTTACTTTTTTGGCACAATTTTCTTCAACCAGGAGAAAATTTTCGAACAAAATAACTCGTCGTCAAACTGCTAGATGAAACCTATTAGTTTTTTTTTCATGGGGGCTCTACCAATTTAAAAATCGCGAACACTCTAACATACTATTCAAATAAACTCAGACTTAAGATGTTTTTTCATAATCTAAACCATGACCTAAAACTCTCAAAAATTTGTGACAAAATGTTTAAAATTGTAACATAATAGTTGTTACATAATTTCAGTAATTTTTGTAAAGTTTTGATTGGTTGAATTTTTTAAATTATGAAATAATGATGTTGTGCAAGTCGGTCATAGTTGGAAGTTTGACCTTGAGCAATGCACAAGACATGATTTTGGGGTGAAACGGAATTTTTCAAAAATTCGAATTGAGCATGTCATGCTCAGTTTTCTCGCGACAACTGGAAATATCTGAAAATAAGATCAGAAGAACCGAACTACAATCGCGGGAAAGTAGTCAAAAAAACAGCGCGAAATTGCTTTTCGCAATTTCCAGATATAAGATTGTGCGAGAGTAGAGCTGTCTCATTCTTAAGAGAAGACAGAGTGATTGTGCGTGGAGAAGAAAGCGAATCAGTATTGGACCAGAGTGAATCTTCGGTTGAAAGGTGGACAACCGAAGTCTCCCAATGGTCCAGCCCCAAAACTCATTTCTCAAGGTAAAACTTATTCATTTAAAACTCCTCGAGTCAAACTTGATTACCAATTGTTCTAGAGTTACTTATTAATTTGGTTACTTAATTCTAGAGAGTGTGCCGGTATGTGAGTACCCAATTTAAATTTCTTGAGTGTGTTTTATATTGTTATGTTGAGGTAAGTAGAGTTTTAGGTTGAACCATCTGAAATGGATCAAAGGTCCACTGTCTAATAAAAAGTAGTTATACGGATTGTTCCGACCCTGTTTTTAACGGCGTTCGCGTGTTCTACGTATTTTGAGACCTAAGTATGGGGACGTTCTTATTTTCTAGAGTGGGGGGGGGGGGGGGGTATTTTGGTAGTCGCCTGTAAGCTGTAACAAAGGTTTTAGTCTCATGTCGCAAGTGAACCGAATTAGCTCCGACCGTTTGAGGTAGAAAAACACAAGAGATAGTGTCCCTGACTCTTGAGCCAAAGATTATAGGGACTATTTATCTTAAACCTCATATGTGACCTAAGTAGGCGACTGTTACATGTGTATGACACTTTTTATGATCTTTGATCATTTTGTACAGATATTAGAAAACATCAAAGTTTGACGCGTTTCAATTTTATTATCATCATCAGAACTGAAAATCAAAAAAGGAACTGATTATAAATACAGACACTACACAATGACAGAAACAAGTTACTAGCTGATATACATCAGAACACAGAAACAAGAAAATCCCGCGTCTACCTCTGCTCACAGTTTCAGGGTCAAGTGTCGCTGCGCATACTCTTCACTAGTATTTAGCTGCGGGTCCAGTTGTGCGATTTAGATAGCTTCCAAAGACAAAAGTAAAGATAGTTTAGAATTTTTAAAACCTGAAGATGCACAAAAATGTGCGAAAACGTTTGTTTGAATTTACAATTTTAACGCATTCTCAAAATAAACTATGAAAATAAACCACTTAATGGTGTTGAAGAAGAAGAAAAAAGAACACATGAATTACTATACAGTAAAAAGCCGAGGCATCAGTATAGCAAAGTGTTAATAATAAAGTTGGTTAAAATTCATTGGTTATATCAAACAAAAACACAACATCAGAAACCAAGCAATAAACAAAACAAAACAAAACAACACAAGTTCGGTTACAGTTCAGAAATTGGTTGATTAAAATATATGAAGTTACGGATACTAAAAAAACATCAGTTTTAAGAATTAAGAACGAGCTGGTATTAAAACTTTACAAACAATTTTATAGATAGTCCAAACATACAGCGTATATACAGAGTATATACAGATTCTCTTTCAAACAATGTCTGGAAAATTAAACTAAACTAAAACATATAGAACTAGCAAAAACGGAAATCACGCCACGTATTTGTATTTGTACATATTGGATTGTTTCTCAATTCACTCACGTAAAATTCTTTCAATTTTTTCTTGAATCCTGTTCTCGATTTTTCTAAATTGAACAAAATTATGGGCAGTGAATTCCATTTCTTAGAAGTCAAATGAAAAAATGATTTTTGTAGAGAAGCGGTTGAACAATGTTTGTCAAAAAAAATTTGTTTCGATCTTTTGTTGAGCCTATAATTGGCAGTCGGTAGTCTCAATGTATTTTGAAAAGCCTTCTTTTTGTTTGTAAGATTTTGGTATAAGTATGTTATACACTTTAACTCAATTCTTTTCTCGATTCCAATGAACGATTTGCTAAAGCGAAGAAGGGAAGAAGATTTAAATTTCGATCTGAAATATGTTCTTTTTAACGCCCAGTTCAACTGTTTCTCTAGAGATAGCATCAAACTAATTTAATTTGTTGTAAAAATATTGCTGAATAATCTAAATGTGATAAAACAAGACAATGAAGCAAGGCAACTAATGATAATGTCGGCAGTTGTTGTCCAATTGTATCTATAGTTTTAATTCCTTGTGCCATTTTTTGGAGAATTGTTTTGATTTGAGCATGAAAAGACAAACTTGAATCAAGAATAAGGCCTAAATATTTGCATTCTGATTTTTGGCTACATAATGCCCATTAATTACTATTGTATCAGTATCTACATTTTTGCTATCGTTTTTTTGACAAAATGTTATAAATTCCGATTTAGATGCATTCAGATTCAATTGGTTCTGTGCAAAAAAATCCGCTAGATTATTGAGTGATTTTTGCAATCGATACAAAGCATCCTCAGAAATTATAGAGGAGGAAAAAACCATACAGTCGTCAGCATATTGAACTAAAGTACAACCTTCATATAATCGCTCTTGTATGTCATTAACATATAAATTGAACAACAACGGACCAAGTACCGTTCCTTGTGGGACACCTCGTTTGATTTCAATCCAGTCTGAAAAGATTCCATTGACGTTTACTCTTTGAAAACGTTTGCTTAGGAAGCTAGCAATTAAAGCATTTGCTCCATTTGAAAAACCGAGGGAAAGCATTTTTTCAATTAAAACTTCATGCGAAATAGAATCAAAAGCCTTGGACAGATCTAATAAAGCTGCATGTACGACTTTTTTGAATCTATTTAATTTCGAGAGCATCTTGTGTTGAAATGTTTTTGCGAAATCCGAATTGAAATGGTGTCATTATTTGAAATTTGTCAAGATGTTCTGTTATTTGGGCATGTAAATTTTTTTCAAAAATTTTAGAAAAAGCACAAGTTATTGATATTGGCCGATAATTTTTTGCATCCATTGGTTCATCTTTTTTAAACAAAGGGGTTACGTGTGCTTTTTTCAGTTCGATCGGGAAAATGTTCTCATCTAAGCAAGTATTTATGACAAAAGTTAAATGTGGAACTATAACTAATTGACCGTCAATGATTGCCCAAGCAGGTTCGGTACAAGGTCCGAGAGGTTTTCTAACATTGATTTTTCGAACTATATCACAGCATTGCTTCACTGTAATGTGTTGAAAATGGAAAGGTGCAGATTCAGAGCCAGTTTTGTTGTAATTCGGAGGCTTTTTAGCGCCGAAAAATTCGCCTAAGTTTGAAAAAATATAATTTAAATGATTGGCAATTTTTTTGTTTTGGGTTATCATTTCACTGAAGGAATTTCGTAGAACTGTAATTCGATTGTTGCCAGAACATGTACCTCTAACTTGGTTAATATATTTCCAATTTTGTTGGATAGTGCTGAGAAGTGAAAAACAATTTTTTGAATGATCGAGTTGTTTACTTCTAATCAATTGGCTCAGTTGATTATGTAAAAACTGGTACTTTGACCAATTATCGCTTGTGCTTTGACTGCGATAAGATCTGAGTGAATTCTGTTTCCTAATCAACAATTGCTGACATTCTGAATCGAACCACTCCGTTTTCAACACACTTTTTGGTTTAAAATTACGAACAAATTTTCTTTGGATAGGAGCATGTTGCTGAAGAGCACTAGAAATTAAATAAATCATCGTCGAGAACATGTTTTGTGCGTCTGTACATTGATATAAGAGATACCAAGGAAGAGCGGAGAGTGTATTACAAAATTCATTTTTCTGATAATTTTTCATATTGAAAGTCGAAATTATCCTCGGTAAACTTTTGCCGCATTTTGTATCCGTCAAAATAAATGAAGCAAAATGGTCGGTTTTATATGGTGTATCAAAACAAAATTCAATGCCGTTTGTTTCATAGTCACAGATAATGTAGTCGATATGAGTTTTAGTTGAGGAACTAATTCTGGTCTCATCGTTTGGACAAAAATCCTTCACTCCATATGGAATAATTATAGAATCTAAATTTTCTTTTTCTTTGCTATCCAGATAATTTATGTTATAATCACCCAGAAGCGTAATTTTATTAGAAACTGAAAATGCATTATCTATGTTAAGCGTTAATTGTTCCAAAAAATCAATAAAGTTTGAGCTGCTTGGATTATAACACAAATTAACTAACATTTTTTCTTTACTGGAAATGTTAAATGTAGATTTGCACTCAACCCACACTGACTCATATTTTTCTTTATCAAACAAATTTAAATCAGGCCTCAATTTCGGAGCCAATTTGACTGGTATATATAACAAAACGCCACCGCCTTTCTTTTTTACCGCTGATTGCCTATCATATCTGAACATCGCATGCGTTCTAGGGTGGAGATTCCATAAATTGTCACTATCTTCTTTTTTAAGTCACGTTTCGGAAATTCCTATAATTGTATTTTCGCCCATGTCATCACAAAATTTTTTCAATTGCATCCGTTTTCTAATAATACTTTGAAAATTCAAATGAACAAATTTAAGATTTGCACAATTTTTTGAGCAGATGCCGTAGACTGTTTCAATGGTTTCAATAGGACCAGGGTTTTTTTTCAACATCCCCACATTGGGTCAGTAACACCGCAAAAAGGAAAAAATGAGTCAGTGTGGTAGCTCTCCGCTCATTTATCCCACATTTCGATGATAATATCTTTTGATGGCAGCTTAGATAGCCCCAGTAAACAATGGTTTTTTCTATATTTTCCATCTGAGCCTTGGAAATTAGAAAAATTGCACAAAACAACCAGCATTTAATATTCAGCATAATAAATTAAATAAATTAAAAATCCGTCAAAATAATCCGTCATAATCCAGTCTTTTTGGACAGTGTTTTATGATGTTTTAACGTCTGCAAAGCATTTTGTCAATTTTATTAACATGGCGATGGACATAGTTCCGAAAACGTTCGAATTCACATTTAAATAATTTTTCTTTATGAAAATAAAACATTTACAGCCTATGGAAAGATAATGTGGCACAAATTTAAATTTATCTGACATTAAGCATTGTTGTTTTTATTCTATTTAACGTTAGATCATTAGATAATTTTATTTTGTTTAAGCATTATAAGTACAAGTAATTTTTAATCTTTAATTCTTAATAAAGTTTGTTTCTAAATAAGCACATGAAGTAGAAGTAGTAATTTTTTTTTAAATAATATTTAAATTTTGGAGATTTTCTCAAAAAGGCCGTGAGAAATACAACAGAGAACTGAAATTAATTTGTGCACAATTTCATTTCTTAAAATTCATTAAATAATTCCAAAAAATCTACTGATCAGAACTGACTGAAACTCAGATTGGCTGATACCTTAAAATTCTGATGATTTTGGGGGATTAATATGGTAAAAAGGGGAAAAATCAGAAATATACTCAATTTTGCGTGAAAAATTCAACCTGGCTTTCGGACTATGGAAATAAATCTTGATGCCAGGTAGCACCTTACTACCGAAATTGCAACTTAGCATCACTATTTACTGGTCGGATGCAAGTTGGCTCGAGATTTACGTATCGGTGTGTAAGTTGTCATGAAGATCTCGTAGTGGTAGTATAGGCTTTTGGACAGTTGTCCAAGGGTTTTCACTCCTCAGTTTTCATCCGGCACAAAATTGAGTTTTTTTCAGGGTGTTGCAAGTAAAGAACATTGAAACCATTGGATCTCGGTTAGCATGTAGGAAGTTGTTGAGCTAGTATTACCAGTCTTTCCCCAGCGAGACTCTTGATTTTATTTTTAGTTTTTAATGAAATGTTTGTTTCGGCGGGAACTAGGATTGCCCAAAAAAGCTTCAGTTGCTTGGCCAAGGCATCAAATTTTTGTTCTTTGAGACTTTTATCAAACGCAAATACAAGGGACATCAATGATATGGAATTCAGCTTCGCTCCTCTGACCTCGATATCCGAAGATGAAAAATCTATTCAAGAGGCCGTAGAGAAATTTGCTAATGAAAGATTGAAGCCTTTAGTGAGAAAAATGGACGAGAACGCAAACATGGACCAAGGACTGATTGATGAACTGTTTGCAAATGGCTTTATGGGAATTGAAGTTCCCGTTAATTATGGCGGTGTAGGTAAATCTTCGGTGTCATAACCCTCGGTGTCTTAGCCATCTGTATTGAAGATTATTTTATCTGGTTAAGTGGATAGTGCGTGAGACTCAAAATCCCTTGATTGCAGTAAGTCGCAGATCGAATCTTAAACCTAGCCGAGTTGTTCACCTACTGAGTTTTCTGTTTTTTTATCGCGTTTTTTTCTAGAGCTGCTTTTTGATAGTGTTCTCGCAAGTGTTTGCGAAGTGCAGCTTCGCCTCTGTGTCAAAAAAATGTCGGCCTAACACGGGGTCATTTCAAGGGAGGCATAAGATTTTTGCTTCATTATGGATTGCACAAAATGCAGAAATGCTTAGAATATAATTTATAGCTCAAAGTTTTTCATGACAACAGTTATATTTTCGGCTCTACGGGAAATTGTACGAGTTTCATCTCCGTTTGTTAATTTTTTTTTTGAGTTTCCATTTATTGCCGTCGGTTGTGTTTCTGGAGATGTTTTCCGCAAAGAACACGATTCCAGGCAGCATTTTGATATTTTAATTTATGGTTTTTTGAAGTTTTTTTTGTTCTTTTTTATCTGGTATTGCTAGTGGTGCAAGTAGTATCGCCTCTGTGTTGATAGTTTGATAGTTTTTCAATAGTTTTTTTTCTTCAAATGGTAAAAAGAGCTCATGGGGTGCTGGTTTAATACGAGCGAAACTTATATGCGCTTTATGCTTACTGTTAGCGAATTAGTAAACAAAAATCGAAAAACTCTAATGCTAGAAAATGTTTTGCATTATATTTTCATTTTTTTTTGGATGCAAGTTTCTGATTTATTTTATTTTGTCCTAAAAGTGCGTAGAATTCGTTTTGATTAATTTTTTGGAGCATTTTGGTTCAAGCAATTTCTTTCAAAATCAATTCAATCTGATGGCACAGCGTATTGTTTTATTCTGAGAAACTTTTCGATAAAGAATTGTTCATAAATTTCAAGAACTTTTTTGTTTACAATGTTGAATTGACTTTGCTATTTTGACTTGACCTTTCTGAGAAGGTATGTGGCGAAAGATAGCACAAAATACGCGAGCGTGGTTCTTTTTGGATATTTTTTTTGATAAAACTCCTGTTTGATAAAAACAGATATTATGAAAATGTATTGGTTTTGGCATTTCTTTGAGACGCTTTGGATTTTTTTTCTCCTTTTTCTTAAATTTTAGTTTTTCGCAAAAGCTACTACCGATTTCCAAAATAAGTAATACCAATGGAAGGACAGCTCTTTCCCCTGTGTGCCTAAATATTCCCCTGGTTTCTTTTTATTTTACCCCACTTTCTACAGCCTTCGATAAATGAGAATGTTTGACCTAAAGTTTTTTTGCTTTCTCGAAAACTGCTTTCCCAAATTGAATTTTGGGTTCAATAAAGAATCGGGTTGTGGGAAGATTTTCTGACTTCTTGAAAACTACCCTTCATATCTGAGGTTTTGAATTCAATAAAACAAATGGATTGTGTAAAACACACTGCATCAGCGGTTACGCTCATTTTTTTACACAAAAAGTTATGGTCTTCGGAAAAATCAAATATCAATTTTTTTAAACTCTTTTAAACTTTTCTCAAAAACTACCCTCCCAAGTTAAAGAATAAGTTTTAAAAAATAGATAATGGAAATCGTCCAGTCATAAGCGAATACGCCCTAGTTTTTGAAGTAAAAAAAGTCTAATTTGGACAGTTTATTGGAGACTTTTTCTTGATCTTTTTTAGCCTACATTTTCTTCTACAGAATTCGCTTAATTTTTTCACTTGTTTGAGACACATGGTCTTTTGAACATGCTTTTTAAAATCGCAAATGGTTCGAAGCTTAGCTTCGCCTCTGTTTATAAAGTTTTGTTTAGGCTCCAGCTTTTTCTCTTCTATTCTTGCCGTGGAAGAAGTGGCGAGAGTGGACCCTTCGGTCGCAATTCTCGTTGATATTCACAACACGCTAATAACGACAGTGATAATGCAACATGGCAACGAGGAGCAGAAAAAATACTGGCTCCCCAAGTTGGTCTCAGATACCGTCGGATCTTTTTGTCTGTCAGAGGCGACATCGGGCAGTGATGCGTTTGCAATGAAGACTGTTGCAAAACCAGACGGAAAGGGAAATTATGTAATAAACGGAACAAAATTGTGGATCAGGTACTTGTATTTAGCCATATACTCAATTCAATGATTTTGTAATAGATAAATGCAATTGAATTGGTTATGATAAATAACTAGAAAGGCGTTGTTGCAGGGTATTCTATTGAAGTTGATTGTGTCTGACCGAATAAATCAGAAGTAGTTTAAGAGGAAGCAGTGAATATGAATAATTTGAGTGAGGTTTTTTGTAGTAATTCGGAGCAGGCAGGACTGTTTGTCGTGTTCGCCAACACAGACCCCTCTAAGGGTTACAAGGGCATCACCGCCTTCCTCGTCCCCCGCGACACTCCCGGTTTGACAATTGGGAAGAAGGAGGACAAAATGTGCATCCGGGCATCCTCCACTTGTCCTCTTCATTTCGAAAACGTCATGGTGTGTATAGAAACCCGTACTATGCTTAAAATTTTTACACTAGCGAGGTTGCGAGCGTAGTTTATTATAGAAAATGTTGGATTTTATAGGGTCATGGGAAAGTTTGGCTGGCCCTAAAAGTACTTGGGTTAACAAATAACTGGTTGATGTAAAATTTGCGGCACAGCGCAGATAGAAGAAAAGTTGTAAATAGTGATTTAATTGAGTTTATCTTTTTTGTTCTTCCATTTCCTACGAGAAAAGAAGATCAATCTGAAAGTAATAATTGGAAGGCGTTTTTTTCACGGAATCTTATTGAAGAATGAGTTTTGGTTAGTAAAAAAGATAAAATCGGTATAGATAATTTTTTGCCAAAAAAATTTAGTCATATAGTGATTCTGCTTGGTTTTCGGCAGTGTTTAAGCATCGCTGGCCTGAAAAAAGACCTTTTCTACCGAGAAAAAAATTGACCTAAAAATTCATGCACATGTCGCGGGTGCAAACAAAGGTTTTAGTCTCATGTCGCAAGTGAACCGAATTAGCTCCGACCGTTTGAGGTAGAAAAACACAAGAGATAGTGTCCCTGACTCTTGAGCCAAAGATTATAGGGACTATTTATCTTAAACCTCATATGTGACCTAAGTAGGCGACTGTTACATGTGTATGACACTTTTTATGATCTTTGATCATTTTGTACAGATATTAGAAAACATCAAAGTTTGACGCGTTTCAATTTTATTATCATCATCAGAACTGAAAATCAAAAAAGGAACTGATTATAAATACAGACACTACACAATGACAGAAACAAGTTACTAGCTGATATACATCAGAACACAGAAACAAGAAAATCCCGCGTCTACCTCTGCTCACAGTTTCAGGGTCAAGTGTCGCTGCGCATACTCTTCACTAGTATTTAGCTGCGGGTCCAGTTGTGCGATTTAGATAGCTTCCAAAGACAAAAGTAAAGATAGTTTAGAATTTTTAAAACCTGAAGATGCACAAAAATGTGCGAAAACGTTTGTTTGAATTTACAATTTTAACGCATTCTCAAAATAAACTATGAAAATAAACCACTTAATGGTGTTGAAGAAGAAGAAAAAAGAACACATGAATTACTATACAGTAAAAAGCCGAGGCATCAGTATAGCAAAGTGTTAATAATAAAGTTGGTTAAAATTCATTGGTTATATCAAACAAAAACACAACATCAGAAACCAAGCAATAAACAAAACAAAACAAAACAACACAAGTTCGGTTACAGTTCAGAAATTGGTTGATTAAAATATATGAAGTTACGGATACTAAAAAAACATCAGTTTTAAGAATTAAGAACGAGCTGGTATTAAAACTTTACAAACAATTTTATAGATAGTCCAAACATACAGCGTATATACAGAGTATATACAGATTCTGATTCAAACAATGTCTGGAAAATTAAACTAAACTAAAACATATAGAACTAGCAAAAACGGAAATCACGCCACGTATTTGTATTTGTACATATTGGATTGTTTCTCAATTCACTCACGTAAAATTCTTTCAATTTTTTCTTGAATCCTGTTCTCGATTTTTCTAAATTGAACAAAATTATGGGCAGTGAATTCCATTTCTTAGAAGTCAAATGAAAAAATGATTTTTGTAGAGAAGCGGTTGAACAATGTTTGTCAAAAAAAATTTGTTTCGATCTTTTGTTGAGCCTATAATTGGCAGTCGGTAGTCTCAATGTATTTTGAAAAGCCTTCTTTTTGTTTGTAAGATTTTGGTATAAGTATGTTATACACTTTAACTCAATTCTTTTCTCGATTCCAATGAACGATTTGCTAAAGCGAAGAAGGGAAGAAGATTTAAATTTCGATCTGAAATATGTTCTTTTTAACGCCCAGTTCAACTGTTTCTCTAGAGATAGCATCAAACTAATTTAATTTGTTGTAAAAATATTGCTGAATAATCTAAATGTGATAAAACAAGACAATGAAGCAAGGCAACTAATGATAATGTCGGCAGTTGTTGTCCAATTGTATCTATAGTTTTAATTCCTTGTGCCATTTTTTGGAGAATTGTTTTGATTTGAGCATGAAAAGATAAACTTGAATCAAGAATAAGGCCTAAATATTTGCATTCTGATTTTTGGCTACATAATGCCCATTAATTACTATTGTATCAGTATCTACATTTTTGCTATCGTTTTTTTGACAAAATGTTATAAATTCCGATTTAGATGCATTCAGATTCAATTGGTTCTGTGCAAAAAAATCCGCTAGATTATTGAGTGATTTTTGCAATCGATACAAAGCATCCTCAGAAATTATAGAGGAGGAAAAAACCATACAGTCGTCAGCATATTGAACTAAAGTACAACCTTCATATAATCGCTCTTGTATGTCATTAACATATAAATTGAACAACAACGGACCAAGTACCGTTCCTTGTGGGACACCTCGTTTGATTTCAATCCAGTCTGAAAAGATTCCATTGACGTTTACTCTTTGAATACGTTTGCTTAGGAAGCTAGCAATTAAAGCATTTGCTCCATTTGAAAAACCGAGGGAAAGCATTTTTTCAATTAAAACTTCATGCGAAATAGAATCAAAAGCCTTGGACAGATCTAATAAAGCTGCATGTACGACTTTTTTGAATCTATTTAATTTCGAGAGCATCTTGTGTTGAAATGTTTTTGCGAAATCCGAATTGAAATGGTGTCATTATTTGAAATTTGTCAAGATGTTCTGTTATTTGGGCATGTAAATTTTTTTCAAAAATTTTAGAAAAAGCACAAGTTATTGATATTGGCCGATAATTTTTTGCATCCATTGGTTCATCTTTTTTAAACAAAGGGGTTACGTGTGCTTTTTTCAGTTCGATCGGGAAAATGTTCTCATCTAAGCAAGTATTTATGACAAAAGTTAAATGTGGAACTATAACTAATTGACCGTCAATGATTGCCCAAGCAGGTTCGGTACAAGGTCCGAGAGGTTTTCTAACATTGATTTTTCGAACTATATCACAGCATTGCTTCACTGTAATGTGTTGAAAATGGAAAGGTGCAGATTCAGAGCCAGTTTTGTTGTAATTCGGAGGCTTTTTAGCGCCGAAAAATTCGCCTAAGTTTGAAAAAATATAATTTAAATGATTGGCAATTTTTTTGTTTTGGGTTATCATTTCACTGAAGGAATTTCGTAGAACTGTAATTCGATTGTTGCCAGAACATGTACCTCTAACTTGGTTAATATATTTCCAATTTTGTTGGATAGTGCTGAGAAGTGAAAAACAATTTTTTGAATGATCGAGTTGTTTACTTCTAATCAATTGGCTCAGTTGATTATGTAAAAACTGGTACTTTGACCAATTATCGCTTGTGCTTTGACTGCGATAAGATCTGAGTGAATTCTGTTTCCTAATCAACAATTGCTGACATTCTGAATCGAACCACTCCGTTTTCAACACACTTTTTGGTTTAAAATTACGAACAAATTTTCTTTGGATAGGAGCATGTTGCTGAAGAGCACTAGAAATTAAATAAATCATCGTCGAGAACATGTTTTGTGCGTCTGTACATTGATATAAGAGATACCAAGGAAGAGCGGAGAGTGTATTACAAAATTCATTTTTCTGATAATTTTTCATATTGAAAGTCGAAATTATCCTCGGTAAACTTTTGCCGCATTTTGTATCCGTCAAAATAAATGAAGCAAAATGGTCGGTTTTATATGGTGTATCAAAACAAAATTCAATGCCGTTTGTTTCATAGTCACAGATAATGTAGTCGATATGAGTTTTAGTTGAGGAACTAATTCTGGTCTCATCGTTTGGACAAAAATCCTTCACTCCATATGGAATAATTATAGAATCTAAATTTTCTTTTTCTTTGCTATCCAGATAATTTATGTTATAATCACCCAGAAGCGTAATTTTATTAGAAACTGAAAATGCATTATCTATGTTAAGCGTTAATTGTTCCAAAAAATCAATAAAGTTTGAGCTGCTTGGATTATAACACAAATTAACTAACATTTTTTCTTTACTGGAAATGTTAAATGTAGATTTGCACTCAACCCACACTGACTCATATTTTTCTTTATCAAACAAATTTAAATCAGGCCTCAATTTCGGAGCCAATTTGACTGGTATATATAACAAAACGCCACCGCCTTTCTTTTTTACCGCTGATTGCCTATCATATCTGAACATCGCATGCGTTCTAGGGTGGAGATTCCATAAATTGTCACTATCTTCTTTTTTAAGTCACGTTTCGGAAATTCCTATAATTGTATTTTCGCCCATGTCATCACAAAATTTTTTCAATTGCATCCGTTTTCTAATAATACTTTGAAAATTCAAATGAACAAATTTAAGATTTGCACAATTTTTTGAGCAGATGCCGTAGACTGTTTCAATGGTTTCAATAGGACCAGGGTTTTTTTTTCAACATCCCCACATTGGGTCAGTAACACCGCAAAAAGGAAAAAATGAGTCAGTGTGGTAGCTCTCCGCTCATTTATCCCACATTTCGATGATAATATCTTTTGATGGCAGCTTAGATAGCCCCAGTAAACAATGGTTTTTTCTATATTTTCCATCTGAGCCTTGGAAATTAGAAAAATTGCACAAAACAACCAGCATTTAATATTCAGCATAATAAATTAAATAAATTAAAAATCCGTCAAAATAATCCGTCATAATCCAGTCTTTTTGGACAGTGTTTTATGATGTTTTAACGTCTGCAAAGCATTTTGTCAATTTTATTAACATGGCGATGGACATAGTTCCGAAAACGTTCGAATTCACATTTAAATAATTTTTCTTTATGAAAATAAAACATTTACAGCCTATGGAAAGATAATGTGGCACAAATTTAAATTTATCTGACATTAAGCATTGTTGTTTTTATTCTATTTAACGTTAGATCATTAGATAATTTTATTTTGTTTAAGCATTATAAGTACAAGTAATTTTTAATCTTTAATTCTTAATAAAGTTTGTTTCTAAATAAGCACATGAAGTAGAAGTAGTAATTTTTTTTTAAATAATATTTAAATTTTGGAGATTTTCTCAAAAAGGCCGTGAGAAATACAACAGAGAACTGAAATTAATTTGTGCACAATTTCATTTCTTAAAATTCATTAAATAATTCCAAAAAATCTACTGATCAGAACTGACTGAAACTCAGATTGGCTGATACTTTAAAATTCTGATGATTTTGGGGGATTAATATGGTAAAAAGGGGAAAAATCAGAAATATACTCAATTTTGCGTGAAAAATTCAACCTGGCTTTCGGACTATGGAAATAAATCTTGATGCCAGGTAGCACCTTACTACCGAAATTGCAACTTAGCATCACTATTTACTGGTCGGATGCAAGTTGGCTCGAGATTTAGGTATCGGTGTGTAAGTTGTCATGAAGATCTCGTAGTGGTAGTATAGGCTTTTGGACAGTTGTCCAAGGGTTTTCACTCCTCAGTTTTCATCCGGCACAAAATTGAGTTTTTTTCAGGGTGTTGCAAGTAAAGAACATTGAAACCATTGGATCTCGGTTAGCATGTAGGAAGTTGTTGAGCTAGTATTACCAGTCTTTCCCCAGCGAGACTCTTCATTTTATTTTTAGTTTTTAATGAAATGTTTGTTTCGGCGGGAACTAGGATTGCCCAAAAAAGCTTCAGTTGCTTGGCCAAGGCATCAAATTTTTGTTCTTTGAGACTTTTATCAAACGCAAATACAAGGGACATCAATGATATGGAATTCAGCTTCGCTCCTCTGACCTCGATATCCGAAGATGAAAAATCTATTCAAGAGGCCGTAGAGAAATTTGCTAATGAAAGATTGAAGCCTTTAGTGAGAAAAATGGACGAGAACGCAAACATGGACCAAGGACTGATTGATGAACTGTTTGCAAATGGCTTTATGGGAATTGAAGTTCCCGTTAATTATGGCGGTGTAGGTAAATCTTCGGTGTCATAACCCTCGGTGTCTTAGCCATCTGTATTGAAGATTATTTTATCTGGTTAAGTGGATAGTGCGTGAGACTCAAAATCCCTTGATTGCAGTAAGTCGCAGATCGAATCTTAAACCTAGCCGAGTTGTTCACCTACTGAGTTTTCTGTTTTTTTATCGCGTTTTTTTCTAGAGCTGCTTTTTGATAGTGTTCTCGCAAGTGTTTGCGAAGTGCAGCTTCGCCTCTGTGTCAAAAAAATGTCGGCCTAACACGGGGTCATTTCAAGGGAGGCATAAGATTTTTGCTTCATTATGGATTGCACAAAATGCAGAAATGCTTAGAATATAATTTATAGCTCAAAGTTTTTCATGACAACAGTTATATTTTCGGCTCTACGGGAAATTGTACGAGTTTCATCTCCGTTTGTTAATTTTTTTTTTGAGTTTCCATTTATTGCCGTCGGTTGTGTTTCTGGAGATGTTTTCCGCAAAGAACACGATTCCAGGCAGCATTTTGATATTTTAATTTATGGTTTTTTGAAGTTTTTTTTGTTCTTTTTTATCTGGTATTGCTAGTGGTGCAAGTAGTATCGCCTCTGTGTTGATAGTTTGATAGTTTTTCAATAGTTTTTTTTCTTCAAATGGTAAAAAGAGCTCATGGGGTGCTGGTTTAATACGAGCGAAACTTATATGCGCTTTATGCTTACTGTTAGCGAATTAGTAAACAAAAATCGAAAAACTCTAATGCTAGAAAATGTTTTGCATTAAATTTTCATTTTTTTTTGGATGCAAGTTTCTGATTTATTTTATTTTGTCCTAAAAGTGCGTAGAATTCGTTTTGATTAATTTTTTGGAGCATTTTGGTTCAAGCAATTTCTTTCAAAATCAATTCAATCTGATGGCACAGCGTATTGTTTTATTCTGAGAAACTTTTCGATAAAGAATTGTTCATAAATTTCAAGAACTTTTTTGTTTACAATGTTGAATTGACTTTGCTATTTTGACTTGACCTTTCTGAGAAGGTATGTGGCGAAAGATAGCACAAAATACGCGAGCGTGGTTCTTTTTGGATATTTTTTTTGATAAAACTCCTGTTTGATAAAAACAGATATTATGAAAATGTATTGGTTTTGGCATTTCTTTGAGACGCTTTGGATTTTTTTTCTCCTTTTTCTTAAATTTTAGTTTTTCGCAAAAGCTACTACCGATTTCCAAAATAAGTAATACCAATGGAAGGACAGCTCTTTCCCCTGTGTGCCTAAATATTCCCCTGGTTTCTTTTTATTTTACCCCACTTTCTACAGCCTTCGATAAATGAGAATGTTTGACCTAAAGTTTTTTTGCTTTCTCGAAAACTGCTTTCCCAAATTGAATTTTGGGTTCAATAAAGAATCGGGTTGTGGGAAGATTTTCTGACTTCTTGAAAACTACCCTTCATATCTGAGGTTTTGAATTCAATAAAACAAATGGATTGTGTAAAACACACTGCATCAGCGGTTACGCTCATTTTTTTACACAAAAAGTTATGGTCTTCGGAAAAATCAAATATCAATTTTTTTAAACTCTTTTAAACTTTTCTCAAAAACTACCCTCCCAAGTTAAAGAATAAGTTTTAAAAAATAGATAATGGAAATCGTCCAGTCATAAGCGAATACGCCCTAGTTTTTGAAGTAAAAAAAGTCTAATTTGGACAGTTTATTGGAGACTTTTTCTTGATCTTTTTTAGCCTACATTTTCTTCTACAGAATTCGCTTAATTTTTTCACTTGTTTGAGACACATGGTCTTTTGAACATGCTTTTTAAAATCGCAAATGGTTCGAAGCTTAGCTTCGCCTCTGTTTATAAAGTTTTGTTTAGGCTCCAGCTTTTTCTCTTCTATTCTTGCCGTGGAAGAAGTGGCGAGAGTGGACCCTTCGGTCGCAATTCTCGTTGATATTCACAACACGCTAATAACGACAGTGATAATGCAACATGGCAACGAGGAGCAGAAAAAATACTGGCTCCCCAAGTTGGTCTCAGATACCGTCGGATCTTTTTGTCTGTCAGAGGCGACATCGGGCAGTGATGCGTTTGCAATGAAGACTGTTGCAAAACCAGACGGAAAGGGAAATTATGTAATAAACGGAACAAAATTGTGGATCAGGTACTTGTATTTAGCCATATACTCAATTCAATGATTTTGTAATAGATAAATGCAATTGAATTGGTTATGATAAATAACTAGAAAGGCGTTGTTGCAGGGTATTCTATTGAAGTTGATTGTGTCTGACCGAATAAATCAGAAGTAGTTTAAGAGGAAGCAGTGAATATGAATAATTTGAGTGAGGTTTTTTGTAGTAATTCGGAGCAGGCAGGACTGTTTGTCGTGTTCGCCAACACAGACCCCTCTAAGGGTTACAAGGGCATCACCGCCTTCCTCGTCCCCCGCGACACTCCCGGTTTGACAATTGGGAAGAAGGAGGACAAAATGTGCATCCGGGCATCCTCCACTTGTCCTCTTCATTTCGAAAACGTCATGGTGTGTATAGAAACCCGTACTATGCTTAAAATTTTTACACTAGCGAGGTTGCGAGCGTAGTTTATTATAGAAAATGTTGGATTTTATAGGGTCATGGGAAAGTTTGGCTGGCCCTAAAAGTACTTGGGTTAACAAATAACTGGTTGATGTAAAATTTGCGGCACAGCGCAGATAGAAGAAAAGTTGTAAATAGTGATTTAATTGAGTTTATCTTTTTTGTTCTTCCATTTCCTACGAGAAAAGAAGATCAATCTGAAAGTAATAATTGGAAGGCGTTTTTTTCACGGAATCTTATCGAAGAATGAGTTTTGGTTAGTAAAAAAGATAAAATCGGTATAGATAATTTTTTGCCAAAAAAATTTAGTCATATAGTGATTCTGCTTGGTTTTCGGCAGTGTTTAAGCATCGCTGGCCTGAAAAAAGACCTTTTCTACCGAGAAAAAAATTGACCTAAAAATTCATGCACATGTCGCGGGTGCAAACAAAGGTTTTAGTCTCATGTCGCAAGTGAACCGAATTAGCTCCGACCGTTTGAGGTAGAAAAACACAAGAGATAGTGTCCCTGACTCTTGAGCCAAAGATTATAGGGACTATTTATCTTAAACCTCATATGTGACCTAAGTAGGCGACTGTTACATGTGTATGACACTTTTTATGATCTTTGATCATTTTGTACAGATATTAGAAAACATCAAAGTTTGACGCGTTTCAATTTTATTATCATCATCAGAACTGAAAATCAAAAAAGGAACTGATTATAAATACAGACACTACACAATGACAGAAACAAGTTACTAGCTGATATACATCAGAACACAGAAACAAGAAAATCCCGCGTCTACCTCTGCTCACAGTTTCAGGGTCAAGTGTCGCTGCGCATACTCTTCACTAGTATTTAGCTGCGGGTCCAGTTGTGCGATTTAGATAGCTTCCAAAGACAAAAGTAAAGATAGTTTAGAATTTTTAAAACCTGAAGATGCACAAAAATGTGCGAAAACGTTTGTTTGAATTTACAATTTTAACGCATTCTCAAAATAAACTATGAAAATAAACCACTTAATGGTGTTGAAGAAGAAGAAAAAAGAACACATGAATTACTATACAGTAAAAAGCCGAGGCATCAGTATAGCAAAGTGTTAATAATAAAGTTGGTTAAAATTCATTGGTTATATCAAACAAAAACACAACATCAGAAACCAAGCAATAAACAAAACAAAACAAAACAACACAAGTTCGGTTACAGTTCAGAAATTGGTTGATTAAAATATATGAAGTTACGGATACTAAAAAAACATCAGTTTTAAGAATTAAGAACGAGCTGGTATTAAAACTTTACAAACAATTTTATAGATAGTCCAAACATACAGCGTATATACAGAGTATATACAGATTCTGATTCAAACAATGTCTGGAAAATTAAACTAAACTAAAACATATAGAACTAGCAAAAACGGAAATCACGCCACGTATTTGTATTTGTACATATTGGATTGTTTCTCAATTCACTCACGTAAAATTCTTTCAATTTTTTCTTGAATCCTGTTCTCGATTTTTCTAAATTGAACAAAATTATGGGCAGTGAATTCCATTTCTTAGAAGTCAAATGAAAAAATGATTTTTGTAGAGAAGCGGTTGAACAATGTTTGTCAAAAAAAATTTGTTTCGATCTTTTGTTGAGCCTATAATTGGCAGTCGGTAGTCTCAATGTATTTTGAAAAGCCTTCTTTTTGTTTGTAAGATTTTGGTATAAGTATGTTATACACTTTAACTCAATTCTTTTCTCGATTCCAATGAACGATTTGCTAAAGCGAAGAAGGGAAGAAGATTTAAATTTCGATCTGAAATATGTTCTTTTTAACGCCCAGTTCAACTGTTTCTCTAGAGATAGCATCAAACTAATTTAATTTGTTGTAAAAATATTGCTGAATAATCTAAATGTGATAAAACAAGACAATGAAGCAAGGCAACTAATGATAATGTCGGCAGTTGTTGTCCAATTGTATCTATAGTTTTAATTCTTTGTGCCATTTTTTGGAGAATTGTTTTGATTTGAGCATGAAAAGATAAACTTGAATCAAGAATAAGGCCTAAATATTTGCATTCTGATTTTTGGCTACATAATGCCCATTAATTACTATTGTATCAGTATCTACATTTTTGCTATCGTTTTTTTGACAAAATGTTATAAATTCCGATTTAGATGCATTCAGATTCAATTGGTTCTGTGCAAAAAAATCCGCTAGATTATTGAGTGATTTTTGCAATCGATACAAAGCATCCTCAGAAATTATAGAGGAGGAAAAAACCATACAGTCGTCAGCATATTGAACTAAAGTACAACCTTCATATAATCGCTCTTGTATGTCATTAACATATAAATTGAACAACAACGGACCAAGTACCGTTCCTTGTGGGACACCTCGTTTGATTTCAATCCAGTCTGAAAAGATTCCATTGACGTTTACTCTTTGAATACGTTTGCTTAGGAAGCTAGCAATTAAAGCATTTGCTCCATTTGAAAAACCGAGGGAAAGCATTTTTTCAATTAAAACTTCATGCGAAATAGAATCAAAAGCCTTGGACAGATCTAATAAAGCTGCATGTACGACTTTTTTGAATCTATTTAATTTCGAGAGCATCTTGTGTTGAAATGTTTTTGCGAAATCCGAATTGAAATGGTGTCATTATTTGAAATTTGTCAAGATGTTCTGTTATTTGGGCATGTAAATTTTTTTCAAAAATTTTAGAAAAAGCACAAGTTATTGATATTGGCCGATAATTTTTTGCATCCATTGGTTCATCTTTTTTAAACAAAGGGGTTACGTGTGCTTTTTTCAGTTCGATCGGGAAAATGTTCTCATCTAAGCAAGTATTTATGACAAAAGTTAAATGTGGAACTATAACTAATTGACCGTCAATGATTGCCCAAGCAGGTTCGGTACAAGGTCCGAGAGGTTTTCTAACATTGATTTTTCGAACTATATCACAGCATTGCTTCACTGTAATGTGTTGAAAATGGAAAGGTGCAGATTCAGAGCCAGTTTTGTTGTAATTCGGAGGCTTTTTAGCGCCGAAAAATTCGCCTAAGTTTGAAAAAATATAATTTAAATGATTGGCAATTTTTTTGTTTTGGGTTATCATTTCACTGAAGGAATTTCGTAGAACTGTAATTCGATTGTTGCCAGAACATGTACCTCTAACTTGGTTAATATATTTCCAATTTTGTTGGATAGTGCTGAGAAGTGAAAAACAATTTTTTGAATGATCGAGTTGTTTACTTCTAATCAATTGGCTCAGTTGATTATGTAAAAACTGGTACTTTGACCAATTATCGCTTGTGCTTTGACTGCGATAAGATCTGAGTGAATTCTGTTTCCTAATCAACAATTGCTGACATTCTGAATCGAACCACTCCGTTTTCAACACACTTTTTGGTTTAAAATTACGAACAAATTTTCTTTGGATAGGAGCATGTTGCTGAAGAGCACTAGAAATTAAATAAATCATCGTCGAGAACATGTTTTGTGCGTCTGTACATTGATATAAGAGATACCAAGGAAGAGCGGAGAGTGTATTACAAAATTCATTTTTCTGATAATTTTTCATATTGAAAGTCGAAATTATCCTCGGTAAACTTTTGCCGCATTTTGTATCCGTCAAAATAAATGAAGCAAAATGGTCGGTTTTATATGGTGTATCAAAACAAAATTCAATGCCGTTTGTTTCATAGTCACAGATAATGTAGTCGATATGAGTTTTAGTTGAGGAACTAATTCTGGTCTCATCGTTTGGACAAAAATCCTTCACTCCATATGGAATAATTATAGAATCTAAATTTTCTTTTTCTTTGCTATCCAGATAATTTATGTTATAATCACCCAGAAGCGTAATTTTATTAGAAACTGAAAATGCATTATCTATGTTAAGCGTTAATTGTTCCAAAAAATCAATAAAGTTTGAGCTGCTTGGATTATAACACAAATTAACTAACATTTTTTCTTTACTGGAAATGTTAAATGTAGATTTGCACTCAACCCACACTGACTCATATTTTTCTTCATCAAACAAATTTAAATCAGGCCTCAATTTCGGAGCCAATTTGACTGGTATATATAACAAAACGCCACCGCCTTTCTTTTTTACCGCTGATTGCCTATCATATCTGAACATCGCATGCGTTCTAGGGTGGAGATTCCATAAATTGTCACTATCTTCTTTTTTAAGTCACGTTTCGGAAATTCCTATAATTGTATTTTCGCCCATGTCATCACAAAATTTTTTCAATTGCATCCGTTTTCTAATAATACTTTGAAAATTCAAATGAACAAATTTAAGATTTGCACAATTTTTTGAGCAGATGCCGTAGACTGTTTCAATGGTTTCAATAGGACCAGGGTTTTTTTTCAACATCCCCACATTGGGTCAGTAACACCGCAAAAAGGAAAAAATGAGTCAGTGTGGTAGCTCTCCGCTCATTTATCCCACATTTCGATGATAATATCTTTTGATGGCAGCTTAGATAGCCCCAGTAAACAATGGTTTTTTCTATATTTTCCATCTGAGCCTTGGAAATTAGAAAAATTGCACAAAACAACCAGCATTTAATATTCAGCATAATAAATTAAATAAATTAAAAATCCGTCAAAATAATCCGTCATAATCCAGTCTTTTTGGACAGTGTTTTATGATGTTTTAACGTCTGCAAAGCATTTTGTCAATTTTATTAACATGGCGATGGACATAGTTCCGAAAACGTTCGAATTCACATTTAAATAATTTTTCTTTATGAAAATAAAACATTTACAGCCTATGGAAAGATAATGTGGCACAAATTTAAATTTATCTGACATTAAGCATTGTTGTTTTTATTCTATTTAACGTTAGATCATTAGATAATTTTATTTTGTTTAAGCATTATAAGTACAAGTAATTTTTAATCTTTAATTCTTAATAAAGTTTGTTACTAAATAAGCACATGAAGTAGAAGTAGTAATTTTTTTTTAAATAATATTTAAATTTTGGAGATTTTCTCAAAAAGGCCGTGAGAAATACAACAGAGAACTGAAATTAATTTGTGCACAATTTCATTTCTTAAAATTCATTAAATAATTCCAAAAAATCTACTGATCAGAACTGACTGAAACTCAGATTGGCTGATACTTTAAAATTCTGATGATTTTGGGGGATTAATATGGTAAAAAGGGGAAAAATCAGAAATATACTCAATTTTGCGTGAAAAATTCAACCTGGCTTTCGGACTATGGAAATAAATCTTGATGCCAGGTAGCACCTTACTACCGAAATTGCAACTTAGCATCACTATTTACTGGTCGGATGCAAGTTGGCTCGAGATTTACGTATCGGTGTGTAAGTTGTCATGAAGATCTCGTAGTGGTAGTATAGGCTTTTGGACAGTTGTCCAAGGGTTTTCACTCCTCAGTTTTCATCCGGCACAAAATTGAGTTTTTTTCAGGGTGTTGCAAGTAAAGAACATTGAAACCATTGGATCTCGGTTAGCATGTAGGAAGTTGTTGAGCTAGTATTACCAGTCTTTCCCCAGCGAGACTCTTGATTTTATTTTTAGTTTTTAATGAAATGTTTGTTTCGGCGGGAACTAGGATTGCCCAAAAAAGCTTCAGTTGCTTGGCCAAGGCATCAAATTTTTGTTCTTTGAGACTTTTATCAAACGCAAATACAAGGGACATCAATGATATGGAATTCAGCTTCGCTCCTCTGACCTCGATATCCGAAGATGAAAAATCTATTCAAGAGGCCGTAGAGAAATTTGCTAATGAAAGATTGAAGCCTTTAGTGAGAAAAATGGACGAGAACGCAAACATGGACCAAGGACTGATTGATGAACTGTTTGCAAATGGCTTTATGGGAATTGAAGTTCCCGTTAATTATGGCGGTGTAGGTAAATCTTCGGTGTCATAACCCTCGGTGTCTTAGCCATCTGTATTGAAGATTATTTTATCTGGTTAAGTGGATAGTGCGTGAGACTCAAAATCCCTTGATTGCAGTAAGTCGCAGATCGAATCTTAAACCTAGCCGAGTTGTTCACCTACTGAGTTTTCTGTTTTTTTATCGCGTTTTTTTCTAGAGCTGCTTTTTGATAGTGTTCTCGCAAGTGTTTGCGAAGTGCAGCTTCGCCTCTGTGTCAAAAAAATGTCGGCCTAACACGGGGTCATTTCAAGGGAGGCATAAGATTTTTGCTTCATTATGGATTGCACAAAATGCAGAAATGCTTAGAATATAATTTATAGCTCAAAGTTTTTCATGACAACAGTTATATTTTCGGCTCTACGGGAAATTGTACGAGTTTCATCTCCGTTTGTTAATTTTTTTTTTGAGTTTCCATTTATTGCCGTCGGTTGTGTTTCTGGAGATGTTTTCCGCAAAGAACACGATTCCAGGCAGCATTTTGATATTTTAATTTATGGTTTTTTGAAGTTTTTTTTGTTCTTTTTTATCTGGTATTGCTAGTGGTGCAAGTAGTATCGCCTCTGTGTTGATAGTTTGATAGTTTTTCAATAGTTTTTTTTCTTCAAATGGTAAAAAGAGCTCATGGGGTGCTGGTTTAATACGAGCGAAACTTATATGCGCTTTATGCTTACTGTTAGCGAATTAGTAAACAAAAATCGAAAAACTCTAATGCTAGAAAATGTTTTGCATTAAATTTTCATTTTTTTTTGGATGCAAGTTTCTGATTTATTTTATTTTGTCCTAAAAGTGCGTAGAATTCGTTTTGATTAATTTTTTGGAGCATTTTGGTTCAAGCAATTTCTTTCAAAATCAATTCAATCTGATGGCACAGCGTATTGTTTTATTCTGAGAAACTTTTCGATAAAGAATTGTTCATAAATTTCAAGAACTTTTTTGTTTACAATGTTGAATTGACTTTGCTATTTTGACTTGACCTTTCTGAGAAGGTATGTGGCGAAAGATAGCACAAAATACGCGAGCGTGGTTCTTTTTGGATATTTTTTTTGATAAAACTCCTGTTTGATAAAAACAGATATTATGAAAATGTATTGGTTTTGGCATTTCTTTGAGACGCTTTGGATTTTTTTTCTCCTTTTTCTTAAATTTTAGTTTTTCGCAAAAGCTACTACCGATTTCCAAAATAAGTAATACCAATGGAAGGACAGCTCTTTCCCCTGTGTGCCTAAATATTCCCCTGGTTTCTTTTTATTTTACCCCACTTTCTACAGCCTTCGATAAATGAGAATGTTTGACCTAAAGTTTTTTTGCTTTCTCGAAAACTGCTTTCCCAAATTGAATTTTGGGTTCAATAAAGAATCGGGTTGTGGGAAGATTTTCTGACTTCTTGAAAACTACCCTTCATATCTGAGGTTTTGAATTCAATAAAACAAATGGATTGTGTAAAACACACTGCATCAGCGGTTACGCTCATTTTTTTACACAAAAAGTTATGGTCTTCGGAAAAATCAAATATCAATTTTTTTAAACTCTTTTAAACTTTTCTCAAAAACTACCCTCCCAAGTTAAAGAATAAGTTTTAAAAAATAGATAATGGAAATCGTCCAGTCATAAGCGAATACGCCCTAGTTTTTGAAGTAAAAAAAGTCTAATTTGGACAGTTTATTGGAGACTTTTTCTTGATCTTTTTTAGCCTACATTTTCTTCTACAGAATTCGCTTAATTTTTTCACTTGTTTGAGACACATGGTCTTTTGAACATGCTTTTTAAAATCGCAAATGGTTCGAAGCTTAGCTTCGCCTCTGTTTATAAAGTTTTGTTTAGGCTCCAGCTTTTTCTCTTCTATTCTTGCCGTGGAAGAAGTGGCGAGAGTGGACCCTTCGGTCGCAATTCTCGTTGATATTCACAACACGCTAATAACGACAGTGATAATGCAACATGGCAACGAGGAGCAGAAAAAATACTGG
Source organism: Symsagittifera roscoffensis (assembly GCF_963678635.1). Lineage (NCBI taxonomy): Eukaryota > Metazoa > Xenacoelomorpha > Acoela > Convolutidae > Symsagittifera > Symsagittifera roscoffensis. Next base: position 36,197,955 of record NC_087070.1, read on the forward strand.
CTCCCCAAGTTGGTCTCAGATACCGTCGGATCTTTTTGTCTGTCAGAGGCGACATCGGGCAGTGATGCGTTTGCAATGAAGACTGTTGCAAAACCAGACGGAAAGGGAAATTATGTAATAAACGGAACAAAATTGTGGATCAGGTACTTGTATTTAGCCATATACTCAATTCAATGATTTTGTAATAGATAAATGCAATTGAATTGGTTATGATAAATAACTAGAAAGGCGTTGTTGCAGGGTATTCTATTGAAGTTGATTGTGTCTGACCGAATAAATCAGAAGTAGTTTAAGAGGAAGCAGTGAATATGAATAATTTGAGTGAGGTTTTTTGTAGTAATTCGGAGCAGGCAGGACTGTTTGTCGTGTTCGCCAACACAGACCCCTCTAAGGGTTACAAGGGCATCACCGCCTTCCTCGTCCCCCGCGACACTCCCGGTTTGACAATTGGGAAGAAGGAGGACAAAATGTGCATCCGGGCATCCTCCACTTGTCCTCTTCATTTCGAAAACGTCATGGTGTGTATAGAAACCCGTACTATGCTTAAAATTTTTACACTAGCGAGGTTGCGAGCGTAGTTTATTATAGAAAATGTTGGATTTTATAGGGTCATGGGAAAGTTTGGCTGGCCCTAAAAGTACTTGGGTTAACAAATAACTGGTTGATGTAAAATTTGCGGCACAGCGCAGATAGAAGAAAAGTTGTAAATAGTGATTTAATTGAGATTATCTTTTTTGTTCTTCCATTTCCTACGAGAAAAGAAGATCAATCTGAAAGTAATAATTGGAAGGCGTTTTTTTCACGGAATCTTATTGAAGAATGAGTTTTGGTTAGTAAAAAAGATAAAATCGGTATAGATAATTTTTTGCCAAAAAAATTTAGTCATATAGTGATTCTGCTTGGTTTTCGGCAGTGTTTAAGCATCGCTGGCCTGAAAAAAGACCTTTTCTACCGAGAAAAAAATTGACCTAAAAATTCATGCACATGTCGCGGGTGCAAGCGAATCAGAAATTATGCCTTAATTGAGGTTGTCTTTTTTCGCATTCGATTGCCTTTTTGAAAACACGATCAATTTGATAGTTTGAATCGAAATATCCATTTTCCCCCAGGAATCTAATTTGCAGATTTCGAACTGTACCTTTTTTTGGAACTTATAGATTATTTTTCGGTTTGAGTCCCTTATTTCATCTTTTATCTCTTTTTGTAATTTTTTAGTTTTAAATAATATATTTTTTTGAACTGTGAACTTTTTTGAACTGAACTTTTTTGAACTGTGAACTTGAGTAAAAGATGTATGTGAATAGGTATCAGGAGACCAAGTGCTGGGTGAAGTGGGTCAAGGCTATCGCTACTGCATTGATATTCTAAACGAAGGCAGAATAGGCATCGGGGCCCAAATGATAGGGTTGTGCAGAGGAGCACTGGACTGTACAGTACCCTACCTACATGAGAGAATACAATTCGGACAGCCAATTTGGAACTTCCAGGTATTTAAACATAATTGTTCATTTTTAAAGAAAATCCTTTTTTTATGAGTTCTTCCACGTAATTAGTTGAGGATTTTTCAACGTTTAAGAATCAGTGGACGTAGTTGCCGCTGATTTGTTTTTGGGAAGTTGATATTTGAAGCCCGCTATTTTTGAAAGTGGAGGGCAAGTTACGCTTGCAGAGAACTTTCGCGGTCTCTCAGAAGAGAATAAAATGGCGATAGCTAACGGTTTAAAACTGAGGTAATCAATTCAATTGAACCCGCCATTGAGAAACGTACATCTCTGAGCTTAACTTCCTCAATATTTATACATCAATGATTGAAATTGAAATTGAGATATTTTTTAGTTGTCTTCATTTCAATTTCAAAAAATTTTAGATTTTTTAAAAGTCCAAAATTTGATCACGCTCAAATTTGATTTTCGGAGGTTTGACTTCTGATTTCTTTTTAAATTCAGTTCAAATAAAAATTTGATAAACGGATGGCAAACTACGCTCTCCAATGATGTAAGTTTAAATTCCTCATAAATTGTGTATGACTTATACAGTGCTGATTTAAATTAACCGGACAAAACGAGCTAAGCTTGAAATTTAAAACGCGTTTTTCTCTTATGAATACAAAACTTGCTTAAAATTTTAGCAAAATTGATATGGTGTAATTTGTTTTGAAAAATTCGGGCCCAAAATTTTACCCCAAAAATGGGCCATTTTTGTTTTTCTTAGTTAATCAGAAATTACGCCAAAAATAACCTGTCGATCACTGACATAATTATATCAAAGTGAGCCACTTACGTAGCCCAACAAACTTTAAGAAGGGTATAATCTCCAAAATATTGTATAAGTTAATTTATTTTTGTTTGATAGACAAAAAAGGTCGTTTTTACTACATAAAATACCAACTTTTTATTTAAAAACTATTTTAAACAATTTGCATTTTTTTTGGAGAAAATACTCTTCATAAAGTTTGTTGGGCTACGTAAGGGGCTCACTTTGATATAATTATGTCTGTGATCGACAGGTTATTTTTGGCGTAATTTCTGATAAACTAAGAAAAACTAAAATGACCCATTTTTGGGGTAAAATTTTGGGCCCGAATTCCGCATAACAAATAACACCATATCAATTTTGCTAAAATTTTAAGCAAGTTTTGTATTCATAAGTTTCACCTAAACTCAACCCAATTTGAGAAAAACGGGTTTCAAATTTCAAGTTTAACGCGTTTTGTCCGGTTAATTTAAATCAGCACTAGAATCGAAAGTGGTTTTTAGTTTTCAGAATTCGGTTTTCAAATCTTTTCTGATTGGCTGAAAAAAGTGCCAATCAGATAGGATTTTCAAAGTTCTAAGAGCTCTAACGTGATGTTTTTTCCTTCATCCTGACGTGTCTTTTTTCCTATTATAGCCTCCTAGCCGTAACACAAAAATAATAGTCCCATCAAATTAATTTTTGGAAATTCTTGGCCGTGCTGTAGGCTCAATTTGATTCTGCTCCCTGTTTAGGCCATGCAGCACCAAGTGGCAGAGATGGCGACTAAGCTGGAGGCGGCTAAACTGCTCACTTACAATGCCGCCAGGCTGAAAGAGAGTGGCTTAGACTGTGTGAAGGAGGCGGCCATGGCCAAGTACTACACTGCAGAAGTTGCGGGACAAGTAAGAGATTTAAGTTTTTTTTTAAAAGAAAACAAGGTTCAATGAACCGAGTGAGTTTTTAAGTTCGGCTGCAGGACTTTAGTTCTTTTACGGCAGATTTTTCAGTTTTTTTTCAAGAGCTCATATTACGAGCAAAAAATTTAGTATGTGTATGTGTGTGCGTTTTGTGGGGAGGGGGATTTATCAACTTTTTTTTAAGTCTTAAAAGTCTTGTTGATTTTTTTTCGGCTTGAACGGTTTCTGCTAAGGTGTTTTCGGCTTTGTTACCGCTTGATAAGTTTTCTTCCGATTTTAATTTCACATTATATTGTCCTGGCATGTTTTTTTTTCAAAACTAGCCTGATTCATTTTGATAGATCGAGGATTTTGAGATTTTGGAATTTTTTGATTTTTTCATCGATTTAGCGGCTTTCTGGTTTTGTATCGCAAGTGGTGCGAAGTCCAGCTTCACCTTTGTATTAAAGTTTAGTTCGTTTCCTTTGTTTAAAGGAAGGCAAGTTGCACTATGGAACACCAAAAATGTAATGGTCACGAAAAACGTGATTGGCGTCGTTGCGAAAGTGGAATTTAATTTTCAGATTTTCTAGCGAAATAAAATTTTCACCTGTTTTTTGAGTTTTCTCAAATTGGGTTAATTTTATCAAAAAATTCAATCATAAGTTGTTGTAGAAAATTGCAGAGCTTAAAGATCATCTATTTTTATGAAATTCGAAAATTGACGTTTTAAAAAAAACAGTCGTATTTTTTCTGTTTACTTGCGTTCCTTGACTCTTTTCCAACTGTCTGTTGGCTATGTTTGAAATTTTTTGCTGTGAGTAGCTTACGAGCAAGTGCATTGAATGGATGGGCGGAGTGGGCATTACGAAGGACTACGCAATAGAAAAGTTCTACAGGGACTCCAAAATCGGTGCAATATACGAGGGCACGGCCAACATACAACTCAACACCATCGCTAAATTCATGACCAAATGGTAGTTCACATATACGGAGACAAAGTCAGTCATATCTTTGCGGGACCTTGAACTTCTTGGAGAGATTAAACTCATTAACAGTGACTCTAAGAGAGTTCTACTTTGCAATAAATTTTAATTATGACGATGCTGATTTCAATGTCAAGAATGGTGGTATTTCTTTGTTGATTCCGTATTCGATTATTTAAATCATGAAGCAGCGCAACCTTATATTATGTTTGGATTGCTTAATTTGTGGAGTTTGATCGAAATTTGAAGTTTCCGATCTAATTATGTGTACTGATTTTTTTTGTAGAATTTAGTTTATTGGTAATTTGAATATCTATTTATTGATCAATATATCGAAAGTATAGATGCAGCGATGTCATAAAACTAGCTCTATATCTCGATCCTTCTTTCTTTATTAGTGGTTATGCAAAACTAATAGATCTTAGAGAATAGTGTTTAGCTTAGCATTGAGGGAATATTTGCATTCGATCATTCAAAAAAGAAATAGTTAATTATTTATAGAAAGCGCGTGAAATCATCTGCTTCTTGAAAAAAATTGTTTTCCCATTTTGTTTTCAAGATTCAGTGCAGTGCTGTAAATAAAATGTTTAGTTCAATATTGAGTTGATAACGGTTCTTAATAGCAGTTTTCCTGATTGTTATGAGGTAAGTGAATACCTAGGAAATAAGACATCTGGAAAGTACATTTTTAGACTTTGCCGTCGATTGTTGACGTTAGTTTTTTTCCTTCATGATTCAATTGCTTTCGTTGTTTTTAGTGCACGTTTATCCTTCTTTTTTGTTCTAAAAAAATCGAAAACCTGATTTTTGCATATTTATATTTTTGTATCTTTATATTGTCTTATCGAAAACCCAACAAATATATATCTTGTCATGCTTTTGAAGTTGCCTGGCTTTCTGATCAAAATCAAAGAATTGATCTCGAAAATTGAGTTGGAATATGTAGAAATGTCTTTACGCTTGCAATCGACACGAGTTATCAAGTCGGAAAATAAATTTTTTTTTGGTGTTATTTTGTGTCATATATTAAATTTGCATGAGTGTAGTGCGTGTATTAAATTTGAGAGCTATAATGCACAATATAGTCATTTCATTTTCAAACAACTTTACATGCTACTAGGATAGTTTTTGTAAATACATCACTCTACCAGATAAAATGTTGTTCAGAAATTCAAATTTTATACTGATTTGAAAACCAAAAATTGGCTTTTAAAATAAGTTATAAATACTGTTCGAAGCATAGCAAAAATCCGATCCAGTTATTTAACATGAACCTGCCACTTATTGTAATAAATATATCACCAGCAACTAGTCTAGCAGAATCACGGAATCATATTTTTTCAAATCTCTACTTTCGTCAACCACATGACCTATTCCAGTACATTTTTTTGACATATTTTGGGCGTCTTGCATTTTGAACACAGTTGAATTTGCAATTGGGTTGTTATTTTGCTGATTTGGATAAACTTCAGTTTTTTTTTCTGTTTAAAATTGAAAGGTTGTGCCTAATAGTAAAGTGGCAAATACAGTTTTTGAATACATCTAGTCATTATCAATCTATTATATATTTAAATGTGGTCTTCACTATTTCGCAATGTCTAAGCTTTTTCAACTTATTATTTTTGCATGTTTAACGAAAGAGTTTTGGCGCGTTTAAGCTATATCGTATATTGCAATGGTTAAATTTTCTTTCGATTTTCTAGCGTGATTTTTGTGTTTTTTTTTCAAATTTGAAATTGTCAAACCTGAATTGGAAATATCGATGATTTGAAATTATCAATGTGGGATTTTGTCACCCTAGGGGCTACGAATTGGGCCTCAAAAAATCAATACTGAAATCTTTTGTGTTGTATGAGATATGAAGATTCTTGTGATTTTTTCGAAGTATTTCATGAAACTTTCAGTTATAAAACTCCACAAATTGAAATTCTCAACCCTGTACTTGGGTGCTGTCAGGGTACTCTCAGGGGTTGCAAAGCTTGCTTCAAAAACTGACTGATCAAATCCTTTTAGTTTGCGAGATATGACGTTTTTTTTATGATTTTTTCAAAAATGATCAAAGACGATTGACAAAAATTGAAATTCTCAACTCTGAGTTGCTGTCAGGGTGTTTTCAGGCATTGCAGATTCTGCTCCAAATATGACTGCTGAAAGCTTTGACGTTGAGGTTCCGAGATCTGGCATTTTTATGATTTTTTCAAAAACTTTTAGAAAATTTTACATTTAAAATTGTGAAATGCTAACCGTGTAGTCAGCAGCTGTCGATGAACTCTCAGGAGTTCCAAATCTTGCCTCCAAGGGGACCGCTCAAATGCTTTTTTTTCGAGATATGATGTTGTTTCAATTTTTTTCAAAATTTACCAAAAAAAGTTTGACAAAAAAAAACGTTTCAAAACGTTACAGAGGTGTTTTCTAGGTACTCTCAGAAGTTGCTGATCTTGCCTCCAAGTTTGACTGCTCAAATCATCTTAGTTTCTGAGATACGCCATTTTAATTTTTTTCTATAATTTTTCTAAAAACTAAAGATCTAAAATATTTTCCAAGTTCGAAATAATCAACACTATGGCGAGGTGAGTGTTCAATGCCTTTTGTTTTTAGATATGACATTTTTATCTTTCTTGAAAAGTGTTAATTTTCAAACTAGTTTTCTCTAATTTTGAAATTGTCGACCCTTTGGTGGGGTGATATCAGGTTACTACCAGCGGATGCGTATGTTGCCTCTCATCGCAATTTTATCGCTCAAGTTTTGCATTGAACTTAAAAATAAATTAAGAAAAAAGAGTCTGATATTTAAAAATTAATTACGCTGTATTATGAATCCCAATTGAATGTGATTTGATGATTTTGTAATGGAAATTGATTCATTTTTTTAAAATAAGGAAAGTGCTGTTGTATGATGCCGGCCATATTGTGGTTTCGCTAACGACAATCTGAAATCCGTTAGTTTTGGATATCTGACCGTTTTAGTTTTAAAAACAATTAATTCAAATTTTAGCGTTCAAATTGAAATCCAAAAGCATTGTTGGAATCCATAAGGTTGCATTCATTTTGCAGTTTTTTTCATACATTTTATGTAGTAGCAGTTTTCATGTTCACTAATCTATTTGAAACACTGGTGGTGCCTTACAAGCTAATTTTTTCTTAAAAATTAAGCTCTTATGAAACTAAATGGTTCTGTTAAACGGGTGTCTGCTCTATTTTTTTTTCGGTTTCGTTACCATTTCGTTAGTTTTCTTGTGTTGTTAATCATTCTTGTGATTGGCAGGAGTGTTGTAACCGGATACTAGAGTTTTTTCAGTAAATAGTTTGTCCACAAGATTGCACACAGAAAATGTGACACGTGTTTCAACTTACTTCATAATAAATACAAGTTCAACCAGCCATTCAGCGCATCTGGCGTAGAGGTAAGATATAGCTTTAGACAAAGGCTTGTGGGTCGAATCCGGCCGAGACCTGTTTTTTCGCAAACTAGGAATTGTTTGATTTTCGGACTATCGTCCATCTGCGTAAACGTCGATGAACGTAGTTCAGACTCTGAAATAAGTCGCAATGATTTTTTTTCAGGACAAATTTTGCATTTGTTCTCGCTCATTTTTTTCGCGGTTAGATTTTGATTTCTTTTTGAATCAGTTCATTTCCTTTGAAATGCGAAAGTGTAAAGAACATGGAAAATCTGATTAACTTCTGATATCGAAAATGAATTTTGATTATCAGATTTATTGGGTTAATTTTTTCAAAAAATTACGTCAATCATGAATTGTTCTAGAAAATCAAACAGCTTTAAGACCATCTTTTTTCCTCGGAAATTTGAAAGATGAGGTTTTTTTCAAAAAACTAGTTTGTGTTTTTTTTTCTGTTTACTTGCGTTTACTTGCACTAGCGATCAGCGTTGTGTATTAGTATGAACCTTTTTTTAAACCTAACTCGCAAATAAAAGTGTTCATTGAATGTGGCAAGAATTCACTCATTTGGTAGCGCTTTTGATATAATCACGATCTAGCATTGGAAATTTCATAGATCTGTTCTCTGCTTTATTTGTAGCTTATGATGTATTAAGCGTGTGGGGCTCGTTGATTAGTGCGTGAGACTCATATTTTCTAGGTCGCAAAGTGAATTCGAGACCTAGTAGAATTTTTACTAGTTTATTGTAGGCTTCTTATTTTATTGAGCTTTATCAAAAAATTTTCTCGAGGCGTCTACAATTGGACCGTTTTTTACAGTTGCAGTTTCCCGAGGGCTACGAAGTTCTGCTTCGGTCTGGAAGTAAATATACTGCATCGAACTGAAAGATAATTGTGCAGCTATTTTGCTTTCGAATCCCTGAATCTGAAAAAGAAAGCGTGATGCTGATTTTTGTTTCAACACAAGTAAGCTGTCCACTTTTGGCTCCCCTGCAATTAATAAATATATATTTATTTTTAAAACTTTTCACTTTATTTTTCAGATCACTTTGTGTGGTCTATTTTGATTGGCTCTGATTGACTGAGTGTGAACGAAAAAAAAGATGCCGAGTGGTAACGAAGAGTTCGAGCGATTGAAGCGGGAGGCGATGGTGAGTGGGAACAAGGGCGCCAACAGCGACCTCCCCTCAGTCTTCATTCCAAACACGGTGTTCGCTTTCTTAGGGGGAGTGATAGCTGCCTACTACATGTTCAGGGGCTTCAAGGCACTCCTTAATCTCGTCAAGGTCGGTAAATTAGCGAAATCTTCTCAATTTTATACGACGCATTGAGGTCAAAGCGAGGTTTAATAATGGATAAAAACTTCAAGGTTCAAAATCTTCTATGTTAATAATAATGGATAGACATTTGGTCACAGTTTGGATGATGAGTTTAAAAAGGACCTGTTTCGTCTAAAAATTAATGCTTAATGCTCTTGCCAAAATGAAGACAAAATATGCAGTTTGGGGTTGATCAGTATGTCAAATACATTGAAGCATTATCTCAATTGTCTGTCTTTCGAATAGGTGTTCTGCTTCGGTCGAGGAGCTGCAGGAACAGTTGACTTCAAGAAACTAGGCAAGTGGGCAGTAGTCACTGGCGCCACAGATGGAATAGGCAAGGCATATGCGGAGGAACTCGCAGATGAGGGCATGAATGTATTTCTGATGAGTAGAACTCAGTCTAAACTAGACGAAGTGGCCACGGAGATTGAGAAGGAGAATAATGGAGTGGAGACTAAGACGTTGGCTGTCGACTTCTCCAAGTACTTGATATATATATATTTTTATTTTTTTAGTATGCGTGTTAAAAATATCGGATCTTTGTAACTATTTCCCCCCTGTGGTACCTAGTAACGAATCTCCTCCCTGAAAAGAAAGAGTTCAACGGTTAAGCATATGAGATTTTGAACCTAGTAACAAATCTACCCTTAAAAAGGGGAAATAGAGATCCAAAAAATATAAGCAGTTAGTGGCAGGTGCTCCTATCCCGCAGTTAATTAGTCTGACCACTTGTAGAGTGGGAAGGAGCTATGGCGTAAGGTGGTTTTTCCCCGTGCAAATTTATCTTCACAAAGTCAAGTGTAGTTTCATATTAAAAGTATTCACAATCGTAGCTTGGAATTCAAAAAAAATCTGAAATTTTTAGTGTTGGGAAAAACTGGTTTGAGTCAGGCGAAATGACTCAATCTCTTTTCAGGCGAGACTGAACTACCAATTCATTTCTATTATAGATTTTACAGTATTTCAATACTCTTAGCCAAAACAAAATTTAAAAAATGAAAAATTTCTTTTGAATATATAAACTGAAACCATTAGGGTTCCAAACACAAGACGTATTGCAATTAACTTTTTTTTCGTTTCTTAACACTTTTTTTTTAATGTCATTGGCTAAGTTTATCAGTTTACGCATAGCGATGTGTTCAGAATTTTTTGGAAACCGTGTCTAAGATCTAAGATGTCTAGAACGTTTTTTAACTAGAAGTGACTTGGTCAACGAGGACATTATATTAAGTATAGGCGAGTCACAGAAGCTATCTATATTTTTGTATTAACATGACGAATATTTACAGAACTGACATCTACGACCAAATCAGGGACGCCTTGAAGGACCTGGACATCGGAGTGCTGGTCAACAATGTCGGCATGTCTTACACTCATGCGGATGATTACGTAATGGTGCCAGAGGACAAGCATGTCGACATTCTCAACATCAACTGTATGTCGGTAAGTAAGACCTGCCAATTATACAAGTCTTGTCAAAGATGCAATGCTATTATCTTGGCTGAATATAAAATTGGACAATTGAATTTCGGTAATGTTGATAATCTGGTGATATATTACAATAGGTGGTTATCTTAATTATTGTGCATGTATTAAAAGTGAGAACTATAATGCATAGTATTGTAATTTCATGTTCAATCATTTGTACATGCTGCTAAGATAGTTTTTGTAAATACGATACATTACTCTACCAGATGTTATTCAAAAACTTCAAAATTTTGCACTTCTTTTCCTCTTTTAATTTTTTAAAGTTTTGCTCTGAAATGAAAAAATGTCTTTCTTTAAGAAGCAGATGTATTTGCATTCCTAATTATTGAATGCTTTGGAAACTACTTAACCATATGCTAGAGAAAACAAAGTTAATGCAGTGCCAGATATTTATGTGATAAGATTGGAATTTTTTGCAAGCCAACTGATTATAAGTAGTTTTTGGTACTAAAAACATTCTTTATTTTGAACAGGTCGTTTTTATTTTTGTGCAGGTTGTAAGGATGATGTCGATTGTGATGCCTGGCATGATGGAGCGGAAGAGGGGGGCTATTATCAATATCAGTTCGGCCAGTGGCATCCGACCCACTCCCCTGTTGTCCAGTTATGGGGCCACCAAGGCCTTTGTGGACAGTATCAGTAAGGCAGTGTCCACAGAGGTCAGTTTAACTCTCTTTTAAGTGTTGATGAATAAAGTGACTTTTCATCTATTTGATCATCTATTTATTTATACACTCTTCTTTTACTCAAGAGTGTTGAACTGTACAGTTAATTGAAATAGTTTTGTTTGAAAAGGTAAGATTTCAGTTGTTTTCGAAATGAAGTGAGGTTATCAGTGCTTCGAAGGGTATAGGAAGCTGGTTTCACATTAACTGAAAGCTGGTGTTTCGAAGTCTTTATAGTGGTTGAAACTGATTGTGAAGATGTTATTGTTGGAAGTGTTTTGCGGATCTTCGAGATGTTTCTAAATGCCTAGGTTTGCACGCTTTTTTAGAATTAAAAAAATTGTTTGTACCTAAAATTAAATTGAAATAAAAGAAAGTACACAACAATTATGAAGTCTTATGTCTTTGCTCGCTCGGCGTACATAGATGTGCATTAAAGGTTTCAAATCTTGAATATTTCTTTTGAGATGAACGATTAGAAAATGTTAGGCTATACAACGATTCATTTCAGGTTATCTATTCGAAAAACCCCAACGTGATCGTCCAAAGTGTCACGCCTTTCTTCGTCAAAACCAAACTAGCAGGCATCAAACGCAGTTCCTTTTTTGTCCCAGAGCCGAACTACTTCGCCCAAAGTGCCTTGAACACAGTCGGAGTATTCGACCACACCTATGGATGTCTCTCACATGAACTGCAAGGAGCAGTAGTCTCGATTGTTCCGGACTTCATCTTCCGACTTATGGCCTATCGACAACTCCACGCGGCCAAAATGAAGTTTCTAAAGAAGAATAAGAAGTCGAATTAAATTGGAAGGAAAATCGTTTTTTGAAAGAGTGAAAAGCGTGTAAACGAAAGCTTTCTAAAGAATATGTAATCAGATTGGTATGCGTGAAAAGCTAATCTTCGTTTGATTTTCCAGTGTGAAATTTTTACTACCTCGAAATATTAGTGATTCGTCGGAAGTACTGCTTACTGTTTAATAAAAACTAAATTACGTGAAATTTTGGATGTCTGAGTTTGAATATATACTTTAATGATTATATTACCTGATGAGCGGTGATTCGTTCCTTCAAAATATCGACCATTCCTCCTGAAGGTATCTTGATTTTAATCAGTTGTTTCCTTTATAATATATCACAATTCTACCCCTGTCTGTAATTGGCTTACAAAATTAAAAGAGTTTATATTGTTACGTTTTACCCAGTTTTAAGACCAGGATTGAGGTTCAGATGCACAGCACTTGTATGGATTAAAATTCACTGAATCATTTTTTCAACAGACGTATCTGGTCAACGGTTTTAATTTGAGCATGTCTGTATTCTAAATTCACGTTCTATTTACACGATCGTAGTGTGGTGATATAGTAAGTAAGTCGCAAATATTTTCGTTTTGCTTGTTTGGCTTCATTTAATCTTGTATTAACTCAATCGCCTCACTTTGCGCCGTTGGCAGAGCGATAATAATTTTTCGTTAGTGTGTATGCAGGAAGTATGTGGAACTCTAGTTTTGAGTTTTTCTGTAGCTCAAAATGTGTGAAAACAAAACAAGTTTCGACTCCACGGGCGTCCACTCAAGTTTTGAGGCGTAGTTACCGGTTTCTTTCAATGATAATTTACTACTGTATTTGGTCTTCTCGACGTGTTTTCCTCCAAATCATTTGAGACAAGCGTATGGAAGTTTTGGTAAACATAGTTTTTGATTTTCTATCTGAAATTGTTTCGACTGAAGGCTGTCGTCTTATTTTTCTGTCGGCTGGCTTGCCATTTTTGTTTGTGATAAATCGCAAATGGTGCAAAGATTCGCTTCTTTTCTGTGTTATTTGCAGATTTAATTACAAAGCAAATGATTTTTTTCTATACTGTTCACTTTTTCCAAGCATATTTTGTATTGAATTTTGGTCCATAATTGCATCGGTGTGTTAGTAGCTTATATACCATCCTTTTTAGTTGAGTGGAATTTATTTCGACAAGGATTTTTACTATTATAGGATGCGTTAATTGCATAAGATAGCAAGGCGGGCGAAATCAAATTTTTCAATTTTTTGCATGTGCGCTTTTTTGAGTCTTTCACTGAAACCTTATTTTTACATTTGCGAGGGCATTACGCTTGTAATCGGGAACTAGATTTTTTCCCGAAAACAACTTTTACAAATTAAAAAATTTGACCTTTTTTGTAATTTAACCTAATCGGTACACTTGCGAGAATCTTCCTTTTGTAATCGGAAACCAGAATTTTTCCCCCGTAATCAACTTTTCTTACAAATCTGATTATGCTTTTTAGTTTCACTTTTCAATTGAACCTCAACTTCTATGTGCCTTCCATTTTGGCTTAGACGTAACGCGGTTGACTTAGCACTCTATGGTCTGGACCTTGAGTCTGGGTTTGACCATTTTTTTCAGTGTTTATGAAATTAATTTTTTTTTGGGGGGGGGGGGAAATCGAATTGTCGAACTTTCGTTTGTCTGCGTTTGTTTTAACCGCTTAATTTCCAAAGCATGGTAGTTTTTTATCTGAACCATTTTTACTACAATTGATAATCCTTCAGTTACTTTCAAATGTCTTGAAAATAATTATTTCTCTTTTATAGGTCTTGATGATTTTTTGTTAGTTTTTTCAGGAAAATTAATAAAGTTTTGTTCACACCCAAATTTAATTTTTCGCGATTTAACTTTTGATTTCTTTTTAAGTTAGTTCGATTTCCTTCGTTGAAAGGAAAGCAAAGTCAGCTATTGAACAGCAAAGGTATGAAAGTCACAAAAAACTTGATCGACTTCTAGTTTCGATAGTGGGTTTTCTATATTTCAATTTTCCCAGCGGAATAGAAACTCTACCCCTTGATCCGGGACCCAGAAAGAACACGAGCGATCACCTCCATGTGGTGGGTCCCGGGCCACGTATACGTCACTAAATGACCGGAGTCTAGGACCGAGGTCTGTATACGGCTAACGATTGCTCTCGTAATCCCGCAACCAATAGTGCTTGAAGACTAACGGTTCGATCCTTCGGGCGGTATGTTGACATTCTTCCATGACGTTGCACGGTTGACGGTAGTTGACCAGCTGTCAGATCGGTCTTGGAAGGCACTGGTTTTCATACTTCGGTATTTATACCTAAGTATGTTTAAAGCAACCCCAGTTTCTGTCTGAACAGACCACATGGGGCTGACTGTATTATACATTCAGTCCGACCGTTTAAAAAGCTCATTGTTAATATCCCAATAAAAATTTGTTTTTCTGAAGTTGCCGCACGAGGGTGACACACAAGGCATGTTATGCCCTGTGCTAAATGATGTCATTTACAGTGCACTATGCCCGAAGGATGGTTTGGACTCGTAAAGTCGGTGGTTAGGCAACTTGCCACCCTTTTGAGAGTCAAATCCTGGTGTTTCAGACCCCCTCAGTAAAGGTCTGGAAGACTAGACTCTGGTGCAATTCATGCTTTGCACTAGGCTGAGAACCCCTTGATCCAGTTTTTTCAATTTGGGTTAATTTTAACCAAGTGTCAGTCATAAGTTTTTTTTTGAAAATCAAAGCACTCGAAGGCCATTAATTGTTTAGTTTGATTGTTAAAAGTTGCAGTTTTTTGGAAAACCAGTCATTTTTTGGTTCTTGCGTTCTTTGACTCTTTTCCAACTGTCTGTTGTCTATGTTGTCAATTTACTAGCTCGGTTTGTGAATCAATTTTTTTTTGGTTAAAATGGTGTTCGTTTATGCTTTATCAGCTATATTTTTAGTTACTCAGGACGTGTTTATTGTTGTCAGTTTAACATTAGAAAATTTAATCTCTCAAAATATTGCTCAAAGTTTATGTCAACAATTTCTTACAGCGTTTATTCTTTTTGGCTCAGTGGTTTCCTACACAAGTATTGTTGTCTTAGTGGCCGCTTGTTAAATGTCATTACGAGCTTGTTTAATGCTGGTGGTTTTATTTACCGTTTTTTTTAAGTTAATTTTTCATTCCATTTTTTGTCTGATTTGTTGTTTTCGACTTAGTGATTTTCGTCTCATTTTTTTGCTAGCATGCAAGGCTATGATTGAGTAGTATCGCAAATAATGAAAAGCTCCGTGTCGGCGCTCAGTTTTCAGTTAAGCTGCAAATTCATTATATATAGTTGATGTGGTAACTACACAAAACAACAAGGGTAGCGGGATCAAATTTTTCAGTTTTTCTTTTTTGTTTTTGTTTTATAAAGCTCTTATAAAGAAAAAACACATATGGAAACCTTCTGCGATTTTAAATTTAATTTCACTTTTTTTTTTATTTTAACCGGTTATATTCGAAAATTAGTTTTTGAACAAGCGAAGCATCATTTCGCTAACACAAGCAACAAACTTCGTGATGCTTCGTTTCTGTTCAAAAAATGATTTGGATTATAACCGGTGAAAAAAAAATCTTGAAAAGAAATTTTTAAAAAGTAGGAGGGGTTCATATGTGTTTTTTCTTATTACCCTTGCGATTTTTTTTTCACGTAAATAACTTAAGGCTCAAAATTAGAAATGGTGAATAGGCTCAGTTCTTAATTAATTCTAATTTCTTTGTGTCTCTGGCACACTTGGTCTGGACGTAACGAATACGCCTGGGATGTCAAAGTTCCTGGGTTCGAATCTGACAGGACCTGTTTGTTTTTCAAAAACGGGAAATGTTCCGTTTCACAAAAAAATGTCGGCTCATTATTTGTCTGCTGATGTTTTGTCGTCTTAGTTGTCATATTGTTGAATTATTGTTTTGCTAGTTTCAACATTATAGTTGCTTATATTGTTCTCGTTTACCTCCGATATTCGCAATTTTACTAGCCTTGACTTTTGCGTTTTTTTTATTTCGCTCAAAAACTTTATTCTGTCCGAATGATTTTGGCCTACTTTTTATCGGATTAGTGGCCTAACTTCGATTCATTTCAATGGAAACAAATATCTTATGCGCACCTCTGGATCGCACAAAATGCAATACCTTAATAAAAATTCTAGTTCAAGATTTTCATGACAACAACTTTTTAAGTTTTTACTTTTCTTTCGGCTGGATAGGTATTGGCCTATATTATATGGTTTTATTGGCCATATTGCGTCTTGCGACCAGCGAAAAAAAATGTTGTGTGCATGTCTGTGTTTTGAGGTTCAAGGGGGGGCGTAAGAACTTAACTATTGTTGATTTTTTCTTCGGCTTAAAGGGTTCCTGCCAAGGTATTTTTCAGCTTTGTTACTGTTTGGTAAGTTTTTTCCGATGCTAATTTCACATTCCATTGTCTTGGATGTTTTTTCTTTGTGTGAAAACTTAACCGGTTTTGATCGATCTAGTTTTTTCGACATGTTCGAAATTTTTTTACTAAGCGGCTTTCTTGTTTTGCATTGCAAATGGTGCGGAGCTCAGCTTCGCCTTTGTTATTTTCTTCTTATTATAAGTGGTCTTGTACTTACCAATTTTTGAATGTACGTAGTATTTAAGTGTTACGGAACGTTATTTTTAAGGTAGTTTTTTTTCATAAAATCTATTATATGTTTAAATGCAGGCTTCGCTATCTCGCCATGTTTAAGCTTTTTCAACGTATTATTTTTTGCATGTTAAAGATATATCGTATATTGTAATGGTTAAAATTTTTTTTCGAGTTTGAATTCAGAGTTTATTTCACCAAGTTTGAAATTAGCGACCCAATATTGGGATGCTGTTAGGGCTTCCCCAAGTGTTGCGATTTTGGCCTCCACATATGAATAACCAAATCCTTGAGTTAACGAGATACGGCAATTATCGAGGTTTTTCAAAAATCACTAGTAACCTTAAATTTTGAAAATTTTACAAAATTTGAAATTCTCATCACTGTAATTGGCTGTTGCCAGGGTACTCTGAGGGGTTGTGAATCTTGCCTCAGAATCTCAGTTCTCAAATCTTTGTAGTTTTCGAGATATGACGTTTTTAATGATTTTTTCAAAAATTTTCAAAAAACTTAGATTTAAAAAAAATTCAAAAACTTTGAAAATCTCAATCCTGTAGTTGGAAACTGTGAGGGTAATCACATGGTTGCTAATCTTGTCTCTATATATGACTTCTCAAATCCTTTTAGTATCGAGATATGACGTATTTTAGAATTTTTTCAAAAAATTTTCCAAAAACTTACATTTAAAAATTAAAGAAGTTGAAGATCTCATTTCTATAGTGTAAAACTGCGAGGGCACTCTGAGGGATTGCGAAACTTGCCTCCAAATATGACTGCTCAACTTTTTGTAGTTTTCGAGATATGACGTTTTTTGTGACTTTTTTGAAAAAACTTTCACAAAAGTTAAATTTAGTTTTTCTAAATTTGAAATTCTCATTTTTGTAGTGGGGGCTGTCAGAATACTCTCTGAGAGTGCTCTCATGGATTGCCAATCTTGCCTCCAAATATGACTGCTCAAATCGTTGTAGTTTTTAAGATATGATTTGTATTATGTTTAATTTTTTCAGAAAACTTAAATTTTAAAAACTTCAACAATTTAATATAAATATAAATAATTTTGAAAAAGTATTGAAATTCTCAACCTTGTAGTTGGGTACTGTTAGGGTATTCTCAGGAGTTTCATGTTGAAAATTTTGCATCCGATTGCGACTGCCCAAATGCTTTTAGTTTCCGAGATGTGACGTTTGTAATGTCTTTTTTTTTAAATGACTTAGATCTAAAAATTAGTTCCTATCTCTATATTGAGGCTTTGTCAGGGCACTCCTAGGTGTTGCGAGTTTTTTTCTGCAACTATGAGTGCTAAAATCCTGTTAGTTTTCGAGATATGACGTTTTTTGTGTTTTTCTTTTCAACAAAGTTTTCAGAAATTTAAATTTAATTTTTCTTCTTCAAAGTTTGGAATTCCTAGTCTTATGTTAGGGGTTGTAAGAGTACTCTCAGGGGTTGCAATTTTTGCCTCCAAATATGAGTGCTCAAGTTTTTGTAGTTCTGCAGATATGTCACTTTCTTTTAGAAAAAATAGAGAATTTCAATTTCGAGATATGACATTTTTTGTGTTTTTCTTTTCAAAAAAGTTTTCAGAAATTCAAATTTAATTTTTCTTCTTCAAAGTTTGGAATTCCTAGTCTTATGTTAGGGGTTGTAAGAGTACTCTCAGGGGTTGCAATTTTTGCCTCTAAATATGAGTGCTCAAGTTTTTGTAGTTCTGCAGATATGTCACTTTTAAAAAAAATAGAGAATTTCAATTTAAGTTCTTCAAAATTTGAAGTTCCCAACCCTGTAGTTGGGTGCTGTGAGTACTCTCAGAAGTTGCAAATCTTGGGTCCAAATGCGACTGCTCCATTGCTTTAAGTTTCCGAGAAATGGCGTTTTTCTGTCATTTTATAAATTTTCATATAAAAAAATTCAAAATTTTAAGGTTTTTCAAATTTTGAATTAAGAAAACTTGATTAACTTTACAAAATTTGAAATTACCAAGCCTGTATTTGGGTGCTGTCAGAGTAATTTCAAAGGATGCAAATATTATTTCTAATATCTGCGGTTTTGTGAGTTGTCAGAAATTCGAAGCACCGAAGGTGTGTAACGCACCTTTGGCGCTTCGAATTTAAGACAACTCACAAAACCGCTGATATTAGAAATAATATTTGCATCCATTGAATGCAGCTAGTTTGTTTTAAATTGCTACTAGCTCAAAATTTTGTTCTAATATTTTGGAACTTTTGAGTTTATAAGCTCAATTCACATTCTGCTCAAGGAAAAGCAGATTGTTTTCTCCTATTACCAAAGTGTTCATGGCGAAAAGAAACGTGAATGACTTAAGCTTCGAAAGTGAACTTGTTTCCCCGCGGAATAAAACTTTTAATTTATTGATCCTGATCCAGTTTTGTCTAATTTGGCCTATTTCAAGCAAGAAAACTGTCAATCAGAGGAGATTCTTGAAATTCAATGAGCTGAAACTTGGCATAATTTTTTCTGGTGTTTTTTTGTGAAACTCGAAAACTTATAATTAAAAAAAAACGTTCCCCATGGTCTAACGTGTCAGTAATGCTTCAGTTTCCTGATATTTAGTTTAGATGTTGTTTTAAGATTTAAATGATGAGGTGCCCTGTGCATAAAGATTCATTCATGCGACCGAGAAAATTACTTTTGGTTTCAGTCGATGAAAGAATATTGCCTTCTTTTTGTTACTGTTTTCTCAAGATTGGTTTCATAAGTTTTTCGATCAGGCGAAGCCGAGTAAAAATTCAAAACTATCATTCCGAAGTCGTTGTTTTGCATTTGATTTTTCTCTGGGTTGCTCGGTTCTTCAGTGTATGGGAACTAACTTGAGAGCGTTTTAGCAGTTAGTACTGCAGATTATGGAGATTGAATTAAACTCAGTAGGCTGTGTCCGCCCCCACCCGGTAACCCTGGCTAGGAAGGGGAAACCCATTTTCAGCCCTGAAACTTGTCCGGTTTTTCCGTTCCGGTTTTCATTTCCCGTATTACGCCTAGCGGAAGACTGAGGAAAGATTGACTTTTGTTAGATGTTCAGTCCTTACTTCTTGTACCTTGGGACAAGAAAGAAGAAAGAGGCGATCAACCAACTTAGCCACGGCGGGACAGAAGTGAGTGCAATTGGTTGATAGGCTTAAATTCATTTTGTTTTTGAACTGACTTTGGTAATAGAATCAATCAACAATTTTCTTTAGCTAGGACTAACAGTTGCGTTGATGGATAAATTTCTCTCTTTAAAAATTTCGGGAAGTTGCACTTATGCGGTTACAGTGGATAAGCGCATGACATTCTAGTCCTGTTACCCTGCTGTCCTGGTATGGTTTTATGCTATTCGATACCAATAGAGGGCTGAAGAGTTGTTTTAGTGGTGGTTATATATTTTTGTTGCTGGGCGTTTCTGTTGGGGGGGGGGGGGGGGCGTTTTGACTGTCAAATGACGTGGAAAGCTTTACTGGATCATAGATTGGTAATGAAGGTCATTTCTCCTTTGCCTCTTTGAAGGTTCAGTACTGGGAAGCCACATGAAATCCAGGAAGCTTTTTGTTTTTGCTTGCTTCTTTAGAAGGGTTTCTTGTATGGATGCAGTTTCTATGTGCGCCCGGCAATGACTACCTTTTCCGTCTTCCGTCTGTAAAGTTGCGGTCTCCGTTTTTGGAGTTGTGCAATTTATAGAGGTGCGCCCAACCACCAAGGAGCACCGGACACTGAAGTCTTTGTTGAACCCCATATCACATTTCGTTGGTCCGGGGTAGATTGAATTCCTCAACCTACCCCGGACCTCATGCTTAGTGGTATTGTGAATAAACTTAAGCATATAAGGTGATGAGCAGTATGGCTGTTCATGAAAGCCCGTGGCACCGATCGAAGCTTTCGTCATGAGGTTTCAAGGATCTTGGGCCCATTCTTGACAGTTGGGCGTGGTTCTCCCGCTAAGAGCCGTACCTCTTCGAAATCTGGTTTGAAACTCGATTAAGGGGCTTTCCTCTTAGTCAG
Source organism: Symsagittifera roscoffensis (assembly GCF_963678635.1). NCBI lineage: Eukaryota > Metazoa > Xenacoelomorpha > Acoela > Convolutidae > Symsagittifera > Symsagittifera roscoffensis. Next base: position 36,218,363 of record NC_087070.1, read on the forward strand.
TAATTGTCTTAAATAACAACATTGAGTTGAGTTTGTGGAATCGAAGTTGTCATCTTGAACGTAAGATGTGAGCTAGTTTCTCTTTAAGAGGTTCAGATCCTTCAGCCCAAGGTTTTGGCGTCAGTCTGCTAAGTGCAACTTTGTGTAATGAACAAAGTGATTTATTATTCATTTGGATAATCTAGATTTTTTTCAACGTACAGTTTGAATAGATTTTATGATTTTTCTTGAACTGAAAGGTTTCCTTATTTGTATTAGAGCTACCACAGTATGTTAAGTGCACTTGATTAAATTGTTTTAAACTTTGTTTTGAATAATTTGGACTTCAGATTAAGAATGCCGAAGTTGGACGATTTGGCGATCAATCTGAAGATGCTGACGAAGACTCTTGAGAGAGAGGCTAAACGAAGCAAACAGTCACAGACACAACAGAGAAGTCAGTCGTTGCAGTATTCTTTCCTTTCACTCAATCAAATCAAAATCTCTTCTAAACAGTCAGTGACTGTTATAACAATTGCATATCACTTTAAGAAAGGAATGTACATGAAACGCGGCGTTTCTTTCCTATAAGTCTGTTTGTGGTCTTGAAATTGTTTGGCCTAACTTTTCCGGACAACCTAAATTTCTGGGACCTGAATCGACCAATTTTTTTTACCTGAATCGACCTGAAAATTTGAAAAAGCGAAAAGGAACCACTGTGCCGAAAATATTTGTTTCATATTTTTGTAGAGAAAGTGACAAAAAGTAAAAGCAAAGAAAATAACCCAAACTGCACAAGGCTTTTTAAAAATTACTTTTGCTTGATTTTGGAAAATCAGAAGGAAAACCCATGAAGTTTTATGGAGTCGAAATGTCTAAACGTTTTTCTGGTGTTTTTTTTTCCAGAAATGGCTAGAGAGCCCGAATCGTCAAATACCATTTTTTGAGCCGATGAAAGTTTTTCCATTTCCAAATTTTATAAGTGAATTTATATTTTTTTTCATAGTTTATTGTAACAAAATACCTTTTTTGCTTTCATTTCTTCGTTTGATTTTTTTTCTTTCCATTGTTGGAAATTTTGCAGAATTATCGTTTGTTTTTTTTTGTTTTTTAAAATTGGGAAAATGCGTGTTCTTTTCCACTTTTGTGATTTTCTTATTTGCTCGTTTAGGTAAATTAAAGAAAGCAATTGAGCAAAACAACATGGAAGGGGCGAAAATCTACGCTGAGAATGCGATCAGGAACAAGAATGAGGAGCTGAATTACCTCAAACTGGCATCCAGGATAGACGCGGTGGCCGCTAGAGTTAACTCAGCCGCCAAAATGGGAGCACTCACTAAAAATATGTCTGGAGTGACAAAGGCTCTGGACAGCTGCATGAAACAGTTCAGTCTCGACAAGGTTATTATTATTTATTGATATTTTCAAAAATTCGAACAAGTTTTAAAGGACTATTTGAGTTTTTGGTTCTGTGTGAGATTTGTATGGCTACGGTAATTTTTGTCTGCTAAAAATTTTGTCTGCAAAGATTTGAACTACGACTGACTGACACCCTATCGCCGAGTGCACGAAGGTTATGGCGATATTAAAGAAAATATAAAAAAATCATAACTTTTTGAAATTTCTTGATTTGAACAAACAGTTTATGATTATTTTTGGGTTACATGTCATTTTGCCCCAAGTCAACTTGTCCCAGCCCAACTTGTCCGATTCCAACTTGCCCCAGATGACAACTTGTCCAATGCCATCTTGTCCCATAAAATAAACAATGAAACTTGCCCCATTTCTTTGATATCCTCGTAGAACATAATGTCGGCATAAAGATGAAAGACTTTTTTGTTGAACAATTAAGCTTGAAACAAAATGCGGAATCATTTAAACATGCGCTGAATCAAAATGAGTTCAAACAAAATGAACAAAATGAAAGCGGCAAAATTTCAATGCAATTTTCATGTCGAGTTAAATATTTCAAAAGATTGATTGCTGATTTTGTAAGCTTCTATAGCAAAGTTAATAGTGCACAACACTCTTAATCAAGAAGTCAAGAGTTCAAAACTTGAAGAAGTCAAAAAATTTTAGTATGAAATCAATGAAATGGAAAACCGCAGGTACTGCCTCGCCCCTTAAACCCCCCTATACTTGGTAACCCAGAATAGGGGGCGGGGTGAGGGAAAGAGCAAAATTATTGCAGTATTGGCCTTTATCATCTCTCAAAATTTGGAACCTGTACGATGGCTATAAGTTAAAAAGTGGTGATTTTTTAAAAATCAATTAAAAATGCAACAAAATGCCGACAATTGAGTGGAAATTATGCCGACAATTTAAAAATTACGAAAGAGTTAAATGAGCTAGTGCATATAAATAGTCAACAACATGGTCTTTGTTGAAGTTAGTAACAATCGTGGGAGAGCGTCATTGAGGAGATTGAGCATGTGGTGGACAGATTAGATCTTGAGCAAAGCCTGTCAGATAAAATTGACGAACTTGCCTCATACTTTCAGAGAAGTTATATAAAGGGCGAAACAATAGGGCGAAACAGTAGGCAACCGTTATTCCCTATGAGTCTCTGGAACCATTCCCAAGAAGCAGCGGAAGGCTTGATACGAACGACAAACGCCGTTGAAGGTTGGCATCTTGAAGTGACAGCATTATTTCAAGGGAGCCACCCAAGCCTCTACACTTTCTTGAATAAGATTCAAATGAACTCAGCAAACCAGAAGTTCAACATTTTGAAGGCTATGGTGGGAACACAGAATCAAGGGCGGAAGAAATATTGGGACATTCATGAAAAAATCAAAAACATTTCTAGTAATTTTATCTGACAGGCTTTGCTCAAGATCTAATCTGTCCACCACATGCTCAATCTCCTCAATGACGCTCTCCCACGGTTGTTCCACTAAATCAGTTGGAACAAAACTGAGAGCGGGTATTAAACGCAGTGCCAAGCTTAGCTCGCAGTTATTTTCATAGGCTTTCTTTAAGCCTAGCTCGTTACTTTTGCGTAAAAAGGCCTGGCAGAGGTGAAAGTAACAGCTTTTGATTGAAGACTCTGGAAACGCACTCGATGGTTGCGCGTTATCAGAGACAGAGGTGATGGCTTTCAGGAATTTTGATTACGTCTGTTCAGTTTTGTTTGACAGTAGAGCATAAAGGCATGGTGGGTAAAATCCACCGATTTGAATATGAATGGTATTAAGCTGGTAAAATTGCATTGGGCAAATTTTGAATGTACCGTCGCAAAGCCAAAGAGAATTGTGAACTCGGAGGGCATGAACATTATCTCGATCACCGAAAATCAAAATTCGCTCTGGATCCATAACGCCACTGTCGAATAAACAGAAATCAGAATATTCCATCGGAATTATGAAATGCCTGTCTTTAATGATTGGCATGGACGGGACCAAGTTCTGTGTCTGGCGGTTAAGAGTTCTGTTTATTGCTGCACGACTGGGCAAGGATAATTGAACAGCTTTCTCATCAGTTACTTCCTGGAGACAAGTGGCAATTATACTACTATTAACAGGTACAATTTGCTGCCTGGCATCTTTTTTCATTTGATGCATGATCTGGTTTGCCTCAATTTTCCCAGGTCTAACATCGTGGCTGTGCTTATTTTTTGTCAGTGCTCAGTAGTTTTTGTCGTCTGCTTTTTTTGTGAAATCGTGTCAGTCAATAATTAGCGTTCGTTTGTTTCGTTGAGATATTCCCCACGTAAGTTGACTCATAGTATTTATGTTGAAGTATTTAAGTGGATGTTTAAGAACGAAATGGTAAACAATGAAGCAAAATGAAAGAATAGCCGTGTTTCATTTTGTTTCAAAGGCGCTAATTGTGGATTATTGTCAAAGTTTGGCGTGTAATTACCAAAAATTATGGTTTTTTAGGCTCAGCTTCGAATATTTTCGATTAGAGTCTTTTGTTATCTCGAAACGAGTCCAGTGTACATTAGCACTTGCTGGTCCTCAATTTGAACATCAATGAATCAAGTAAAAGTGTTAAGTATGGGATAAAACGGCATAGGACAAAATGTCATGTGGGGCAAGTTGGCATAGGCTAAGTTGCCATGTAGGGCAAGTTAGTATAGGACAAGTTGGCATAGGGCCAATTGACTTGGGGCAAATAGTCCTGACACCTATTTTTGCAATAGTGATTAGTTGCAACTTAGAACAGCATTAGACTGGTAGAGTTTCAAATTTAATCAGAAAGAAAGATAACAGAAAGATAAGCCATGAAACTTGAGTAGTTTCCAATAAAGTTTTTTTTTGAAGTTTTTTAGCGCCATTTTTTGGAATAAAAAACTTCAAAAATTGAAAACAAATAATTTGAAAATTTTTCAATTTTGACTTTTTCTCGGATTTTTCGACAAAAACCGTTGCAGTATTAACCTATTTTTTGTGACCGTCGAATATGCCTAAATTTTAGGTTTTCGTCACATCCTTTCACCACACCACGATCAAAACACAACAGTAAAGTGGAAAAATGTCATGAAAAATCCTTTTTATGTATTGTTTAAGAATATGGACGGAACGTTGTGCTACTTGCACAGCAACCGGCGATTCTTGTTTATTACTTGATAGATTTGTAACATAGTGGTATCCGGAATCGATATCCGGTTATCCGGCAAACTTCTGGTTCCGGCACGGATATCCGGTATCCGGTGAAATTGCACCGGATACTGACCGCCTTTTTTGCCAAAAAAAAATTTCAAAAAACACTGATTTCAAAATTAGAGTATAACATGATTCAATTAAAATTTAGAAAATTATCATGTACAAGTACCAGTTTTTCACATAAATATGGCTTCAGAGGGTTTCTCCGTTGTGTAAGAATATTCTAGCAAAATCATACGCAATCTAAGCTTATTACATACATGTACATCGAGCTCAATCAATAATTTGATCAATTCTGCAATTATCCGGTGTATCCGGTAAGTTTTATTATCCAGTATTTTCAAAAATGGGTGCCGGGCACATCTCGACTACTGATATTCTACTTAAATTCTACTAGTATATTGTATAATAATTGTATAATCTTTATTACTTGTATAACCTGTTGTGCGCGTGTGCTATTAGGTGCAGAATCTGATGGAGAAGTTTGAGGGTCAGTTTGAGAATTTGGACGTGCAGGCTTCCTCCATGGACCAGGCCATGTCAAACACAGTCACCACCTTCACCCCCGAAGACCAAGTCAGGGGTCTCATGCAGGTATGCCACTGTCTTCATGCCCCTTACATACGTACATTTTACCAGGGGGCACATAATCAAACAGTGCAATTAGTGTACATAATCATAAAGAGTTTTTCAATTCACGCCATTAATTTTTGGACATCATTTAAGCCATTTTCTTCGTTTTTCCTGGGTTTTGCTGGCCGTGTTTAAGTTTGTTTAAGACGGAAACGAATCTACAGTGTTTCAATGAAGTTATCAATAAATTCATTTTTTGTAATGAAATTTGGTTTTAGATCAAGCATCAAGAAAACATAAACACACCTGCTGCTGTGATATTACCAAGGCCAATTTCCTTGTTTTTAACACAAAAAATACTGTTTGCAGGATGTTTTTAGGTGTCAATGAAGGAATTCATTTAGGTCGTGTTTCTTTTTTGAGTTCAGGATCAAATTTGACTTTGCTCTTTTTAAATGGAACTTTTGCTCACATTTACCAATTGTCATGAGAAACTTATATTTAAAATGCAGTCTAGGTTTATGCCACAGCTACTAAGTCAGATCTTACAGATATTATGGAGAAATTGGCAAAAATTTGAATGCATCAGACATCTTAAAGAGATATCTATGCTTTGCAAAATCCATGATTGCATGTGTATGTTTGTATTCAAGCTTGTAGCGAAAAGTTTACCAAAGCAAAGTATGAATTTGATGAAAAAAACCTGGACATAAAACAATCGGAAATTTTTATCGAAGGAAAAAAAATGAATCAAAAGCAAATCAAAGCAAGGTAAATTTCTCGTTGATAGTCAAATCTATTGCTTGTCTTGTGTGGTGCTTGAGGGGGATGTGGTTTTATCGTTTTGAAAATAAAGTGTTTGATTGCTCATGGCGTGCCTGCCGACTGAAGGACTAATTGTCTACTCGGTAGCCTCTCAGTTCGCATTTGTAAAAGTTTTAAGCTCGTCAAAGCTCTGTTTATATCTATAAAATTAGTATAAAATGTCTTTCATTAAAGATTCTGGAAAATATAATATACTTCTTTAACACTCAAAAGTTGAGAAATTTTCAAAACAAGGCAGTCGGTTTTTACGTTCCTTTTAAGTTCACTGACACATCTGTCTGTTGACTATGTTATATCACTTTTTTTTGGCTATAGGAAGTTGCGAGCGAGGCGGGTCTGGAGTTGAACACGCAGATCCAAGTAGCTCCATCGGCTGCATCCGCCCAGAGCGAGGAGCAGGAGGAATTGTCTCGCAGACTGGCAGCACTAAGGGAGACACATCAGTAGTGCCATTGACATCATCAGAATCAAAAGACACCGTCGACAGTCAGAATAAGAGATCGAACAGAAGAATTATCAATCCAGAAGAACTTTTGGTGTAATTTGAACGTTTAGATTTTGCGCAAATTTATTCGAAGTTATCGGTTGCGACAGTTAATTGTACCCTGCGCTGCTTTTTATTTTTCGTTACACTTAAAAAATTCTAATTTACCAAAAAAAATATCCGTATCAAAAAAGTTCGATATGGAATTTACAACCCATTTTTAAATCAAATTTTAGTGAAAACTATGATTTGGTAAATTATGACCTATTTTTGAAAAATTGATTCAATAAAATGTAAGCAAAATTTATGAGGCCTACAGCATGATTGCATCTCTAATTATTTTGCACTGTTTTATGAAGACCAATGTGTAACCTCCGTTTAAGTTCAAACTGTCTCACCCGATATGTACGTGTAAGTTAAGCCTAGATTCTAATATCTCTTTCAATTTTTTCGCAGAATCACGATCCATCTTGGTTTGATAGCAAAATGAACTCCCAATAAGAACTTAGTTGAATCCCGAAATTAAGTGATAAATGTTCAGATTATTTTATTTGTCAGTTTGTTGAATCAGCCATTTTGAGTCTATAAGTTTTTAAGATATTTGCGAGTTCGAATTTGTTACTAAATTTGTCAAATGGAAAGAGGTAATATTGAGAAGATAATATACTAAGTTATTGTCTTGAAATGCTCCGAAGTGAAATGCTCCGAGGTGAATATTGTCATGTTCTAATATCAATAAGCTGAAAGATTTTGCTGTAACAATGGGTAAAGATTTTTCGAAGAAAAAAATGGTTTCATTTTTTTCAATGCGAGAAATCTTTCAAACAGACGGACTGGGTCGAAGATTCTATTTGCTCAATGCTAATTTCATTGTCCATTCTCTATTTTGAGTTTTGTTCCCAGAATTTATTTTAAACCTCATTGCTGTAAATGTTTCCATTCTTTTTTGTTGATAGATAAAATCATAGGTAGAAAAAATAATTTAATTTTTTCATTCAAAGTTTTATACTTATCCACAATCGGAATTTTGCTTGCGTTATTAAGCCAGCATTATCAAATCCGAACTCAGACTTTTCAGGCTAACAAATTGCTGAGCAGAGTCACTGCCTGCGAAGACAAAGCTCCGGGGTTGGAATCCGGTGAGAACGTTTTTTGCTAACTGAAAAGTTTTCAACTGAAAAAGAATTGTCGAACTATCGTTTGTTTGCTTAATTATATCGGCTTAGCTGACGCATTACGGAATTTACATATTATACCTGCCAGAGTGTCTTGTAATCGGGAAGTAGAATGTTTTGCTTGTTAACATTTCTTAAAAATCTATAAGAGATTGAACTTCCTCTTTGGTCTAGAGGTATAGCGGTTGTCTGTGCATCCTAACGTCTGAATTTCGAGTCCAGGTCAGACCTTTTTTGCAGTATAAATTACTTTCCGGGAAAAAATTAAATTGTGGGGCTTTTGTTTGACTGCGTGATTTTGGCTTAATTTTCAAAGCATAGATTTTTTGTTTCTAACAATTATTACTACAACTGACATCCGTTCTGTTATTTTGTCAATAAACCAACTGGGATTTTGAATAGGTTCGGTCGATATTTTTTTGGCTTAGTCAATTTAATGCGTGTTTCATAAAAACGGGTATTATGAAAATGTATGGTATTGGTTTTTTTGATTTAGTTTTTTGAGAAGCTTAGGAAAAATTTTTCGCCTTTTTCAAAAATTTAGTTTTTCTCAAAAAATACTCTGCCGATTTTCTAAAAAAAAGTGGTACCAATTGGAAGTCCGCCCACTCCTCTGTGTGTACGCATACTCCCCAAACCTCTTTTTACCTTGCCCTACTTTTGTACAGCCTTCGAAAAAGCGTATGGGGGGGAATTTTTGACCCATAATTTTGGATTTTTACATTTTCTCAAAAACTACTACCCCAAATCGGAGATTTTGGTTTCAATGGATAGAACAGGTTGTGGAAAGCTCCCCTGAATTAGCAGCTACGCCCATTTTAGTTTTTTACACAAAAAGTTAAGGCCCTTAAAAATTCAATTTAGGCCCAAAATTTTTCACAAAAAGTTATGCTCTCGGAAAAGTCAAATTCACGATTTTTTTTCCTTTCTTTGAAACTTTTCTCAAAAACTACCCTTGCAAATCTGAGGTTTTGATTCCAATGAGTAGAACGGAGTGTGGGAAGCTCCCTTGCTTAAACGGTTAAGACCAATTTGTTTGCACCAAATTTATGACCCTCGGAAAAGTCAATGTTTTCATTTGTTTTCTGTTTTTGAATCTTTTTGACTTCTAGAAAACAACTCAATCTGATATCAAGGGTTTAATACAGGCAACAGGTTGTAAGAAGCTTCCGTGCATAAGATTTACGCTCTAAAGTTTGAACAAATAACATGTTTCTGGGGAAATTCCGAGATCACAAAAATTTTCACTCATTTTATAATAGAGCAACAACTAAGATTTTGGGAGAAAAACAATTCTTAAATTTTGAAATTACCTTCTTCATACTTCATCAGTACAACAAAATCAAAAGTTATCAAACTCCAAACCGGACCCTCAAGTTTTAGCTGGGACTCTAGTTTGTGTCGTTTGAAGGGCAAAAATTGATTCTTATTTTTAGATAGAACTCAGGAAGTTTGTGGTGTAAAACTTAATCGCTTTATGAAATCAAGTTCTTGTGTTTTTTTTTGCTTCGGCTCGAAGGATGTCTGTTCAATTATTATGTTTCATTGTCAGCTCGGTAAATGATACAAAAAGCTAATTTGATGCTGGTGGTTTTTCAGAAATATAATTTTTCATTAAAAAAAAAAGCACATTTTTTTCCGCCGTTAATTTTTTAAGCTTTTTTCCGTCTCATTTTTTATTCGTTAGCTTGCAATGTTTTTTGTTTTATCGCCATTGATGCGAAATTTTGTGTAAGAATTTAACGGAAAATATAGCTTTTGAAGTTTTTATTGAGTGTTTAATTTTAATGGTGTAGAATCGTTCTATATACTATCGTTATTAATGCTATGAATGAATATTATTCAAACAATAGCTGACGTTTGAGAAACGCGTATCTGTCTACTTAACAATGAATAAATTTACATAACATTTTTGACTAATCTGCAGTCATGAAACAATGAATTTTTACATAAGCCAGCTCTCACTGCGAAGAATTTTCTATGGAACTTGCATAAATTCCCAAAACTTGATTTCAATTCCCATAATCCCAAAGTCCTGATAACACAGCGATATTGTCGCACATATACAGATCTTGTAAGCTTGATTCCCTCAAGCTAATAGTGCATCACTGAAGCCCCCACATTCCAAATTCAGCTTATTAGATTAATGAATTTTACGGATGTTCTTCAAATCTACCGATTCGTACCGGGAATTCTTTAAATCTACCGGGAATTGGCGCGTAGCTTTGCCTTTCTTAGTTGGGTACAAGTATAGTAGTTGGGGCCCTGAAAAAATAAAGCAAGTATGAAAGATGGGTCCCGTGAAAGTTTCAAAACCACAAGTCATCTAAAATTCACCCTATTTCCGAAAATTTTAAGCGCAAAAAATTTCTCCGGGGACTCATCCACATTTTTGGGACCCTGCTATCGTACTTGTACCCGTAGTTGTATTTGAAATAGCGAGTGAACTGTGAAAAACTAAAAGCATCGTTTCCATCAGTTTAAATCCAATTTCCTCTTGCTGGGAATAGCTTTGTACTGGATTTATTAAATGTAGTTATTTAAGTAAAACAATTGTTTTATGACTGATTTATTTAGTGTTTTTTTTAAACTTATCTATTTGACGACATAGTTTCGCTATAGTTTCGCTATTCGTTTGAACTTAATTCTTATTTCAGTGTAAGGTTAGAACTTTCTTTTTCAGATATCGCAACATGTCGCAATGGGCTCGGGTTTCCGAATAGTTTGCAAGAGTAATGTCGGTTATGATTACTAAATTTTGTCATACTTATTTATAACTGCTAGATTATAGCTGTCACATTTCACGATATCATAGATCTAACTTAGAATTATCTGCGCTAATTTTGTAACTGATTTTCGTATCATTTCTGTGAGATTATTACTTTACTTTGAATTACCTGATTCGGGTTTGGACACTGCTTTTCTATCGTATCGTTTTTACGTCATATCAATTTTGTGGGCGATTCAGAGATGTCACAAGGTAACATTAACAAATTTTAAGAGATTATTTATTATCTGGGGTGGATGATTTTCCTCTGCGGGGGAGTCGGGAGGGGGGTTGATGTCGATAAAATTTATTTTCCAGGCTCTCCTAAAATCTTTTAAAAATCCTTAGAGGTAGTATGCATTGGCCAGTCCGCCCAGTTTTTTAAGAACAAATTGGATGTTTTAAATTAGTACTAAATAGGCACTTGTGTGTGGTAAGTTGATCCGACCACTGAATATAACACAGTGAATTTTTGTAATTTTGGAGGTTTGTTAGAGTTTTAATTGAGTTTCTGATGATGCTGAAATTTTTTAATCTAGCTTTTTTTGAAAGAACTTGCATTTTTCCATTCAAGTAATTTTTGGAGGTTTGTTAGAGTTTTAATTGAGTTTCTGATGATGCTGAAATTTTTTAATCTAGCTTTTTTTGAAAGAACTTGCATTTTTCCATTCCTTAAAAACGATTTATGACTGTCTTTGAAATTTTTTATGACAGTTTGCGAAAACAGCCAAGTTCTTTTTGCAGTGAAATGCTGGAAAAGAATAACAATTGGACTTGACTCCGAAAAAATAGTTTTTGACTGCCCTTCGAAGAAATAATTTTGGACTTTCATTATTGACGTATAATGAAAAAGAATCGTGTGACCTATAATCATGTAATCCGACTATCGTTTAACGTATAATCGTATTTTTGGCTTCCGTTTAAAAAACGGATCCAAAACTCGGATCAAAATTCTCGCTCAATTACAGCAATCGCTCAGTGCTGTTAAGGTTGTTATCACTGCTCGATAATATTTGCCGGAAAAACTGATTGCTCCCAGAAAACACTTTGTTGGAAAACACCATCAGCCGCCCGTACATCTTCTAGTATTCAAAGAAAAATCTTTGTATCGCAAAAAAAAAGAGTATAATCAATTTTCTTATCGTATAATTCTGATATCTCGCTTAATTATATAAACAAATCATTTTTAAGGTTTTTCGTGTAAACTTGCCGTATATCGTATTATAGATTCAAAACACTGTCTCTACACTTGTGAGCTTTAGTGCGTTAGTTGATTAGTACGATCCTTCTTTTTTTCTAATCTAACTCGCAAATAAAAGTGATCATTATAAAAGTTCACTTCTTTGGAAATTTCACTGACCGTTTGGAACTTGCGTAGTATCTGTTCTCTGCTTTTTTGTGGCTTGTGTTTGTGAGTTATTAAGCGTCCGTGCTTGAGAGGTTAGTGTGTGAGACTCATAATGTCTAGGTTGCAGGTTCGAATCCGAGACGCTGCCGAGTTTTTACTAATTCGAGGCTTATTTCTACTTTTTCTTATTACGTTTTATAGAGCAGCGTTTTTGTCGTGTTCTCGCTAGTGTTTGCGAAGCGCAGCTTCGCCTCTGTGTAAACCTTTCTCGTGAAAATGCATTTTTTAGAGATATGTTTATTGTTTTATCCAGATAGACAGGTCCGTTTTAAGTATTTTAGTTCAATTTTGAGTGTTGCACCACAAAAAGTGAGGCATTACCATAGTGGTAAGACAATAACTAAGAGATTGTCAGATCGTGTACTTGATCATCTGCATCGGGAATGATATAGAGTGAGGACGAGATATCTTTTGGCCTCTAGTTTCAAGTCGACCACAGCCTGACCAATTTTGGCTGCAGTAGTGGTTAAACGTGAAAGTTCAAGACGCAAAAAACGGCACTAAAAAGATCTTGCTCAGTATAGTAATTCATGCTGAAATGTGAAGTAATAGGAGAGACGACGGACTATACTTAGACAGGCTACATAGCCTTTCAAAGATCCTCTGCGAATCGCGCCAGCCATAATTATAATTTGAAAGTTTGAGTGGAAGCCGAATGTTACATTTAGATGCACAAAATATGGCCAATTACAACCCATGGCACGATGCCGCCACCACTTCTATGCCAATGGAAACAGAAGATGCGAAAGTAATTTTTAATTCGAGTCGCCGTTTCCTAGGGCCCTTTCGAGCACTTATGAACCAAGAAGACCCGTTTGCAGGAGTGAACGTAGACGCAGACGAGGTGGATGCGAGACAGGTCGGGGGTCTGGTGAACGTGTCTTCGAAATATACAAGCGCAAATAGGTAGACACATTTTCCAGCGAGGCTTTATATTTTGATTATTTCTTTATAGCTCATTTCCTAATATTTTTAATAATCGATCTGCAACATATTAAAGAACAATGCGAGGCTGCGGCAAAATTTCCCTGTCCAGCTGGCCAGGAGTTTTTGCCGCAGCTTTCATAATATTTTTTTAATAGTCAAAGACGGGCAGATCTAGGATTTTCTCGGAGGGGGCGGGTTTTCAAAAAAAAAGATCGTTAACTTTGTCAATCTTGTTTTTAGGTCGACCAAATTGATTTTCTGAGCTCTCAAAAACCACTAAAGCGACCCTATTTTGACCGCAGGCAAAAGTTTCTGCGCTGTAGGCAAAATTTAAAAAAAAAAACAGGCGACCAAAGGCATTTTTAGGCACTTTTTAGACAGTTTTTGACCAAAAACCTAACTTTTCGGCACCCTATCCCCCCAAAAAACAATAGTACATATTGTCGCCCAAAGGCGCCTTGAGATATCAATTTTTGCCAGTCAGCCAAAAATTGGTATCTCAAAATAGTACAAAGAAAAGCCCACCGAAATTGCTGCGTATTCTTTGTCAATATTAACTTGTAACTTGGAAAATTGTTAGCTTTCAACTTGGTAATCAAGTAGGAAATTTCAACTTATGATTTTAGCCTTTCAAAAGCATTAATATAACTGCATGTAAAGTAATTTTACGGGACAGGGCAATGAAAAAGAGCCCCATAAATCTCTGTTTCAGAGAGCCTCTGTTGCACGAGAGAATCCAGCGACTTCTCAGCACCTCCTCCCCCAACGAGCCAGACATCTTCTACAAACTGTCCAAAGGTGGACTGAAAGGACGAGCTATTATTGTGAACATTACAAGTTTCACAGGTGAAAAAAGAACTTATGCACTTATGCAACTTTTCTTTTTCATAATTTCTCTCTCATTGAAATTGTTGTTAGTAAGATAGTGAGTTAATGTGAAGTTTTTGCTTTTTGTGCTAAGTATCATTCTGATTAGCTGGTCCAAATTTCTTCAATGATAAATTTGGGGTCTTTTCCAACGCGGAAAATTCAAAAACTTTCTCTTTGTTGTTTAATGGAGAAGGCAGTGTAGCTTGAGTTAAATGTTGGAATTTACAGCAATAGTTTTTTCAGAAAGTTGTTGTTTCTTCAATTGAGTGTAAATTAGTTGATGAGTTAGTTATAAATTGTTTTTGATGTCCCTTGTGTTCTCATCAGGCGATGAACAGAGTCGCGAGGGTTCGAACAGAGACGCCGTGAACATGATGACGTCATTGGAGAGTCTGGGGTTCAAAGTGGAGGTGTTTGAGAACCTGAAGAGCAGAGAGTTCTACCAACTTCTCTACAATCTCAGTGAGTACAATCTCAAGTTCAATCACATCATACCGCACAATAATGGGTCACCGGCCTATTAGCATGTGTGTCGATTAGCATGCCCATGTAAAAGAAAGTAGATTGAAGATTTGGTCTTTCACGTTTTCCTTTTTCAAATTTGCTATTTTGAATAGCGTGCACTTGGCCAAGTTTTGAATTAGGCGACAATGAAAATTTAACTCTCATGACATATCAAGTGGTTTCCGAAAATATTTGAATTTTTAGATTTTTTTTTTTCCATCTGAAAGCACACCCATTTAAAGCAAACATCATCGCATGCCAATAGGCACAAATGATAATCGCTACGCCCTTAAAATAATAATTGTTCAGCCGCTGGAACAAGTTAAAATAAACACGGGTCAAGTTTTTATCTCCATTAAATTACAAAAAGCAAAGCTTGCTTTATAGTATGAACTCTCTTTTTTTCCAACCTAAGTCGCAAATATTGTTGCGACAAAATCTGTTCATTTTGATCAATAACCAGCTATTAAGTACAGCCAATGCTAAGGATATTAACAGAGACTATTTTATTACAAATAGTTTTTTAGCTTAAAGGTATCATGGATCTGTAGCGTAGAGGTTGGGAGGGAGACCCGCTTCAAAATAAGAGGGTTCGAACCTGGACAGGGTCGGATGTTTTTAATGAGCATTTTCGTATACTAGTTAAAATGCGTCCGCTCTATAAATGGAGTATGTTAGCTTGTAAATTTCTTTTTTTTTCAAATTGATTGGTACTGCTAATGCGTCATAATTGGCTTGCGTCACTTAGCAGTTATGTAGACTCATAATTGGCGTGCGTCACTTAAGAAATTTTGTAGACTCAAAGTTTTACTCATTCACTTTTTCCAGTATCGTTATCAGTCATATTTTTGCTTGTGCATGCGAAGTACCAGGGGCGGATCTAAGATTTTCGGGCACTTTTTGGAAAAATTTTGGGCACTTTTTGGAAAAATTTCACAAAAAAAATTTCACACACGCGTTTTTTTTTGGCGCGCTCCCCTTCAAAGTAAGTATATATTGGCGCCTTAGAAAAATTTTCGGGTCCGTCACCAAAAATGGATTTCTTAAAAGTACCAAAGGGGGGACCCTATGGGTCGGCAGGGGTGTCAAATCCCTGAGGGGGGGGGAAGGATTTTATGATGTTGATCTTAGGCTGTAGACCGTCAGGTTCGCATTTTTCAATAAAAGCTTACATCTTAAACTGTTTCCAACGCTTTAGTGAAGTCTTATTATTACGCTACGTTTTATTTCGGAAACTCTAGAACATGGTCTCAGCGCATGATTTTTTCAAAATTTTTAACCAAAGTTTTTAATCACTTCTTAGAGAAGACTTAGTTGCTATGTAGTACAAAAAATTCAGTAGTAGAGACCTTTTTTGTAAAAAAAAAGATCTAGGGTTCGAAAGACCTGATCTCCTAAGTTTTGGGAGTTTTCTTGTCCCTTTTTTGCTGGTGTACGGGAAGTAGCTCTAGTGTATGCGTTTGTGTAGCAATAAGTATTTCATATTTTTGTTTTAGCTCTTGACCCGAAGAAAGTGAATGCCAATGTAGATGTGTTTGCTATGGTCATTCTTTCCCACGGAACTCAGTGAGTCTCACAATTTTAGTCATCCTTTTGCAGACTTGAAATAACGAGACAATGCTTGAATTCATTGAATTTATAAGTATTGCTGTTAAAAGTGAATACCCTGTATGTTATTTCATACTGAAGATCGTGTGTATTTTTTCAGTTAATTTTTAATTTTTCTTAAAGCTAAATTTTTTACCCTCAGTGGTGAGCGGTGGTGAAGTGGTTTCGTCTCCGCCTCACAATTGAAAAGTTGGATGTTCGAGGCCCACCATGATCCGTAATCGCTGCCTGAGGGCAAGGCAACATTACCTAGTCCAGTAAATTAGCCAAAAAACTGCATGTAATTCTGAAACAGGGGCGCAACAGCGGCTCTCCGCGAAGAGCTGAACAGCTCGTATGTTGGTCCTTACCCTTGGCGATAAACTGTCTCAATTGTTTTTTTTTACTTTCAAAATTGAGATGGGGATCCAATGCTTGGTTGTTTTCTGCGAAATTTTAATCTGTGTTAGATATCTCAGAGAATTCAATTGCGAAGTAGTTGGTTTTGATGTTAGAAACCGAGAGGAACATGACGTCATAATGAGCAGTGACTCGGAGGAGATCCTGTTCAAGTACATCACTTCCCAGTTTGCAGCCAACATCGCCAAGACACTGGCGGGCAAGCCGAAACTGTTCTTCGTCCAAGTAGGTCCAGTATATTATTTGAGTAAAACTAATTTGCAGGTTAAAGTCACAGAAGATTTTTGTGCAAAAGATTACCTGTTTCAAAAAATGCTTAGAAAGATTCGTACCAAATTATCTGCGATGTAATCGGAAAATTTGATTCCACTTCAATCCTCGTCCCATTTCCCCACATGTTATGAATTTTTTAATGTGAATAAATTAGCTGTTTTGAAAATATTTGTTTCTTATAAAAAATGCGCATTTAGTCACCATAGCTTAATTAAGTATTATGAATTTGAAAATTTTGCAAGGTGTGCGTGTGGGGGGGGGGGGGGTGGGTTAGGGGGAGTGGAAAAGAGTCAAAAATCAGTTAGTTTGCTGTTTATACTGGAGTTAAGTCTTGATGCTAAGTTTTTTAATGTGTTTAAATATATTATTTACAAATATTTAAAAATTTATATATTTAAAATTTATATATTTAAAAATTATAACCCAAGTATGTTCTGTCAAAAAGTTAAATATATAAAATTTAATTTAGTACAACTTCAAAAGTCAAGTATTAGATATTTCAATTTAAAAACCCAAGTGTTTGAAAAAAAAGTATCTTCTATGAATAGAAAGGGAGTAAAGTGCAAGCAGGTCAATCGGTGTTTGGTTGGTATAGCAGCCTGTTTGTTCAGGCCTGCAGGGGGGATAAAACTGACCCAGGGAGGGAAGTGGCTGCCGACTCTGCAGATGGAACGGCAGATGGGAGGAGCAAGATTGCCATGCGGGTTCAGAGTGACGGTGTTGACGAGCCAGATGCATTGTTCTTCCGGACAATCACGATTCCCGCCGAAGCAGACATATTTGTAGCCTACTCCACCCCTCCAGGGTCAGTTCCTATTCGAAGTCTTAATGAACAAGTTTGTTAATACACAAAGTTATTAAGGATAAAGTTAGTTCACGCTGAATCTTACATTTTAGCATTTTAACATTTGGCCTGTTTGTTGTGATAAACTTATCAAAGAGCCTTTTCTGCTGTTAAATAAGTCGTTTCAGATAGTTGTACAGTGAGTCGATTAACCAATAGCCTCTTTGGAGGATTTCAGAAAATCCGACAAACGACAAGATTACAAACAAGATCAACGTTTCTTGACCTGGCTGACGGTCGAAGAGTGATTGCAATCTTCAATTCACTAATCTTAATGTTTTTGACCCGGTCGAGGGCTGAATTATCAGAAATTATTTGGTGTTTGACTGCCACAAATGTTGCGATTAAGGAGGATGTCAACTGAAAGTCTACACAGTTGGGCTGAGAAATCTTGCTGTTGTCTGTGCTCAGACTCAGTACATGCACAGGAAACGTTAACGTGTTTTACCTGTTGTAAAGTTGCTCCCCTCAGTTGCATCGGAACGGAATCAATCATCCCACAAGCGGAACCATGTCGATAAAGGTAATAATGAATACGTTAGCTAATTTACGAGACCAATTGCATCACCTTAAGGGACTGCCTAATCAAGTAAAGTTGCTGCAAGAGGAAATTAGAGGTAAAAGTTGGAATCCCTACAATATTGCTGCGCAAACAGAAAAAACCAGCATATTGAACAAGCCTGTGTTCAACCTTAGCGACAAGGGCCGTGATAGATTAAAGAAATACAGCAGCATCAAAAGATACAAAATTGGTGACTCTGAAGATGAATCACCACCAAAAGGTAAACCAGATAGAAAACCACACAGAATGAAACTAAAGATCGGAACGAAAGAATCTACTGGTAATTTCGCGGCTGCTAAGTGAAATCTTGCTCGGAGACACATTTACCTAGGAAGGATTTCAAAAGAGTACCAATGAAGGTATAAAGAACTGGTGTTCAGCAAATGGAGCTGAAATTCTCAATATGAGAGAAGTTACAAGGTCAGGCAGCTCAACAAGAAGCTTTCACTTGGTATTTGATGAAGAGTCTAGCAGTGTCATTGAAACAGAAGATTTCTGGCTTGACAATGTGATTCCCGGACGCTTCTTCCTAAACCAAGAAGCTATAGACTGGTTGAAAAGTCTAAAAAAAACGACAACCCAGAAAATGATTGACGACGCAGATACGCTTACTGTGTTTTTTTTTAAATGCCAGATCTATTAGAGTAAAACTACTGAAATGCAGCCATTACAAATTTGTAGTTTTTGATTTCTTTTTTATCGTGGAATCATGGCTTTGCTTAAACTCAGATGAAAGTTACTTTGTTAAGCAACATTTCTCTGGATCCGAAATTTATCGGTTCATAAATTAATCACGAAGCGACAGCTGTGGTGGAGGACTTATCTGTATTTACTAAAATGTCTTGAGTTTCTCCCTTAAAAATCATATATGCAATGAAAGCTTCGAAGCCTGCTGCTTAAGTTTTGTCAGCAAAACAACCACTATAATTTGATTATTTGTAGACCTCCCTCAGCCAGTTCCACCAATTTTTAGAAATTTATATATGAAGAAGTTTTACCGAGCTCCTTGCAATCTGACCTCATTCTCATTGATGATTTCTATTTACAAAAAGTGTCAAGCTCTTGAACATCTTTTTTTAATAACTTAGTTAATTGTTGCTGAACCGACTCACCAGTGCGGTATTGTACTAGAATTAATTGTTACCAATAATCTAGAGTTGTTAGAAAAAGTTGACATAGAAGATGTTGTTTCTCTGATCACAAGCTACTCAAGTTTGATTTAATTTCATGCAACAATCTTCCGAAAGTTTCTAAATGCCTGAAGAGAATTTAGAAAAAGCTCCCTTAAAAGAAATTCTATGTGAATTTGAACTAAATCTCAACCTCAATATGCACATATGAGACGGGCAAGTACTGATTGAACACTTAATGTCTGTTCTGGAAAACACGGTAAACCAATTTGTACCTTTAGAACAACGAAATGCGAAACTGAGGGTATGTCCGTTTTTTGATCAAGATCTTCAAATCGCCAAACGAGTAAGGCGTTTACGAGAAAGAAAATATCGCCTAAGGCTATGTGAAGTTAATAGACGAAGGTTTTACAAAAAAAGGTTGCGGAATCCAGAAACTTTTTCGACTTGAAAAAAAAAGGAATTTTATCATAGAAAAATCAATGAGTGCCTAAATTCTCAGAAAAATTTCTCTTTGCTGAAAAAGTTGCTCGCAATCATACCAAATATCCGAAAGCACTTGGTGATCTTGAGCATTTAAATGAAGCTTTTGATACTTTTCATTGACAAAATAAACGAAATAAAACAATCATTTTGAACAGAACCCCCGGAACTCAGATACCGAGTCCAATCATCAGTGCTCAGTAAAATCAAAGAAGTAAAAAGTAGTAAATTTGAAGAAATCATCAATGCTCTGTCAGATAGTGCATGTGTACTGGATCCTCTCTACCCACTAAACTATTCAAATCTTTGTGAGAAGTTTGCAAAGACTATCTCCTTCTAGCCCTGAGGGCAAGTTTCCAAGATGGTATTTTCCTACAAACTCCAAAAAGCCATAATAAAACCGACGCTAAAGAAACCATCACTTGACCCAATTGTTAAAACATTATAGAACTATTGCTAGTACATGGTTTCTGAGTGAAATGTTGCAGTGAACGATCATCTCCAAAAATACGACTTGATGGACGATAATCAATCTGCTTACCGAACCTTACGTTCGATTTAAACATGTCTTCTGAAAAGTGTTGAGGAAGTTTTGAATGGCTTGATGCAAATGAAATTGTTATCGTTATAGGTTTTGATCTGTCTGCTGCGTTTGACACCATTGATTTCAATATAATGAGTGAAATATAAACTTAACGATTCGGAATCATAGGAAATTGAAATTGCTGGCTAATGTTTTATTTAACCAATCGTACGCAGCAAGTTAGCTGCTAAAAGACCGCCTCACAGGAGACCAAGGTGAAATTTGGAGTACCTCAAGGTTCCATTCTAGGTCCCATGTTATTCACGATGTACATAACGACAATCGGTGACTTTCTTAAACAATCTCAAATTTGTTATCAGGTTTACGCGGATGACGCGCTGATGTCTTTGTTCTTGATAAAAATACCGAGTCGGATATTTGTAAAGAAATGATCAAAAGAGTACTTGATGATATCTCAAGAGCTTTCAGTCAATTGAAGATTAAAATCAACCCAGGTAAAACGGAAATTCTTTTTATGAAATCCAAACGACTCAATTACATGTTCAATAATATTACAATTATGAATGAAGCAATTTCTCTAGTTAACTTCTTAAATTCTTTAGAAGTTACCTTGGACAGTTCTTTTTCGCTCGACAAACATGTCAACTTGATTTCCTCATCGTGTTTCAACCTGCTGCGTAAACTCTACCAGGTTCAAAATTACTTATCCCTGAGTCTCGAATTTTGTTAGTGAATAGTCTGATTTCCACCGGAATTGAGTGATGCAATATCTTTCTGACAAGTACTTCGAAACGAATTTTTGAGAAATTTCAATGTGTTTAAAATTCGGCTGGTCGATTCGTCTTCGGTCTCTTGAAACTGAATTTTGTAAAACTGAAAAATTGGTTTCAAGTTTTCACCGTACCTCGTTTGGAAAAAAAGACCATGAAAATGTGGGATTAAAATAGTGGAATAACTTGCCAAGTCCTCTTCGAACTATGAAGAAGCCACATGTTTTTAAACGTGACATAAAGACGTTTTGTTCAGAAAATCTTATAATCATGGTGCTCATTATTACATCGTTTCAGTGAAGAAAATGTATACAAGACCAAGTAGAATCAGCCAAATCAAGGCAAATTGAAGAAAAGAGGAATTGAAAATATTGAAGCGAATAAACCTTTTTGAGGACAAGCCATTCAGCCGAGTAAAAGTATTTTTCTCGGATAAACTGTGTGTTAGGTAGGATCGTCGCTGGTGTATGGCGTCTTTTTTCGAGAGGCACTTACTATCTCTTGTCTCGGTGGAACTATCGAAACCTTGTGTAATGAGAACTTTTTGACTTTTTGAAGGAACTGTCGTATTGAGTAATTTAGTTCATTTCCAAAGCTGTCAATCAAATGTTCACTCTTGGTGCTAGACTAATTGATTAGCAGGTGTTTGTCCTTGGAACAGTCTGTCACCCTTGGATATTGTTTCTAACCACTCTTGATGCTAACTTTGCAAGATTAAGTTACTGTATATCTATCTCGGAATTAACAATTGCTCGACGATCGTTTTACCTTCTCGACATGGCGCAGTCGGCAGGATTAGGTGGGGGAAAGAATCCACTGGGCATCACGGGATTTTGGCCAGCAAAATGCACGGAACCGCCAATGATGTGGGAATTCTGGATCAACAGATTCCAATGGGGAATGGTCGCCAAACACTCGCTGAATCCAATGAACTTTTATTTCGCCGCGAATCTCACAGCCGCACAAATAACTGACTTGCCGGCGGAAGTAGACGGAAAAAATCGGCGGGAATCGGAAATGGTGTTAATTTCGAACCTGTATTTGTGTTTGGGGGAGAAGGGGCAGGATGAACTGCACAAAAGACGACCACACCTGGACCTTCAGACGATTCGGTACCCACGGATGATACACGCGCTGGAAACGGAATTCAAGAAAGAAAGGAACGAAACATATGAAACATACCAACTCCTTTCTCGTAAGCAATTTATTAATGAAAGTCTTGAGCAATTCCACTCCGTACTCAGCGGATTGGCAGCGCGGTGTAACTTTGGAGTACTAGAGGACCGAATACTAAGAGACGTATTCATTGTCAATATGAACAACCGGGATGCACAAAAAGAACTACGCAGGTCGACAAAAACACCTGAGGAAGTGTACCGGATAGCTCTCTCGTACGAAAAGGGTAGCAAGTATGCATCCTCATACGTTGCCACGGGATCAGCGGGGACCCCTGGATTATCATCAGGAGGCGGAGGAATCCAAATAAAATCGGAACCAGTTGGAATAATCCGGGGAGGTTACCGGAACAACCGTTCAAGGGGCCGGGGCTCTTACCAAGGCCGAGGATCGTATCGAGGAAGAAATCCTCTAAATAACAACAAATGTTATAATTGCGATCAGCAAAATTTCACCAGGGAACATTTGGACAGATGCCCAGCAAAAGGGGTTACATGCAATTTTTGCCACAAAATTGGCCACTTCGAAAGAACCTGCAGGGGAAAACGTGGAAACCAACGAGGACAGGGAGCCGTAGGAATGATACGGGAGAATGTCGACGATCATCAACTAGAAAATTCTGCGGACGAAGAAGCATCACAACACGCAAGTTCCATTGGATGGGTCAATAAGAATCCAGTGGTGCACTCGTGGGACTCAAGTAGTTCTGACGGGGACTATATGGTCATGGCCATAAAACGGAGAGGAGTGACAGAATTGAAGGTTGCTGGGGCACAATTGCCGATCAAAGTCAATGGGAAACCTACTCGCGTGTGGATCGATAGCGGATCCCCAATCTCAATTTTTACCATCGGGGAATTACGGAAAACATTGGGAACATCAGGAGTAAAACTGGACAACCTCACGGAGGAGGATAATGCTTTTCGGGATTATGGAAACAATCCCCTACAGATGATTGGAACAATGGCGGTAACAATCCAATCCAACGGTTGGAAGATCCAGGCAAGGATAAAAGTGATCGGGGGGAACCGACCATCAATAATTGGAAGGGATCTGATGCCCCAACTAGGACTCCAGTTGGTGCAACAAACACCGGGGGACCAAATCATGTCCATTGGAGAAGGCAGTCACGACGCACTGGAACCAGAGGGGGAGTTGGATTCGTGGCAAACATACTTCAGTAAGCAGTTTTCAAATCTTTTTAGCAGGGTAGGAAAAATAAGAAACTACAAAGTAGCAGCTGAATTTTTTGAAAACCTCACCCCAGTACAACAGAAAGGGCGTCGAGTCCCGATTTCGTTGCAAGAAAAAGTAGATGCCGAAATTGACAAATTATTGAAACAGGGTCATATCGAAAAATTACCTGAATGCTCGGACAAATACTTTGTGTCCCCAATAGTAATAACCGTAAAGAAGGATGGATCCGTAAAATTGGCACTAGAGTCGAGGGAACTAAATAAACAAGTGCATAAGAATAAATACCAGATGCCGAATATTGAGGAATTAATGGACACGGTTGGGCAAACGATTAGCGAAAAAAAACAGGGAGACGTATATTTCACAACAATGGATTTAACATACGCTTATGGCCAACTGCCACTAAATGCGGAGACGAGCATACAGTGCAATTTTTCTCTAATTGGAGGTCGTTCGACGGGTACATACCGTTTCAAAACCGGATTCTATGGTCTCACTACAATGCCCGCGGAATTCCAACGCGCAATGGATTGTATACTCGCCGAATACCCGCAAGCGCACGCGTTTATCGATGATATTTTGGTCGTAACCAAGGGAACAGCAGTAGACCACATTGCAACGGTAGAGAAAATTTTAAAGAAACTGGATCGGGAAAATATGTCCTTAAAATTGACAAAATGTAAATTCGCCCAACGAGAATGCGAATGGCTAGGACACAAAATAACTCCGACTGGAATTACTCCATTGGTTAGGAAAACAGAACCAATAGAAGCGCTAACGCCGCCACGGACCTTGTCGCAATTAAAATCGTTTATGGGGTCGATACATAGTTTGCATAAGTATCTGCCGGCATTGGCCGAATCATCGGCACCGCTGCGGCCCCTATTAAGCAAAAATAACGAATACATTTGGACACCTGAATGTCAGAACGCGTTCGAAAATCTGAAGAAGCAAGTTTCAAACATTGTTGAATTACGGCACTTTGATATCCACAAGGACATTCGCATAGTGTGCGATGCAAGCCATAATGGGCTCGGCGCGGTGTTGGAACAGTTGGGACCAGAAGGATGGCGCCCAATTTCGTTCGCGTCGCGATACCTTAACGAGGCGGAAAAGAAATACTCAACAAACGAATTGGAAATGCTGGCAGTTGTGTGGGGGGCTGAATACTTTAGAAATTACATACTGGGCCGAAGCTTTTTGATCGTTACCGATCATAAAGCCCTGATATCCCTTTTGAACGGTAATAACAAGAAAAATAAGACGATGTTTAGTCGTTTAACTCGCTGGTTAGATCGACTAATTCCCTTTGATTTTCAAATTGAGCATAAACCGGGGGCTAAAATTGGTTTGGCGGACTATTTATCACGTCATCCAAGTAAAGAAGCAACGCCAATTAGTGCGTATGATAATATGTTCACGGTGGCAAAGATCAACCTAATTCGCAACGCGCTTGGCTTTAATACATCCAGGGGACCTACTACATCCAAGGGACAAATTTATACAGCGAATAGAAAGCTTTCTATAAATAGACTGGAAGTTTCGTCACATAACGACTCGGTAGAGGGCGGAAAAACATGTAAGCGGAAATCAACCAATCAGAAGAAACCACGTGGTTTAAGCCGACGGCTAAGCGAAATGCGCACTGGATTAGTTGGGGCTATTATTCATTCAGAACACAGTTGTTCAAAATTATCCAAATCCAATCTTCAAAATCAAAATATTTTTATATCCAGCCCTCAAAATCTTAAACCACATATCAACATGGACCGAAGCATGCGCAAATGGCAGAAATTTCTCAAACAGCATCCAAGCCTAAATAGTAGTAGTGACGAAATCGAAGAATTGCCCCCAAATGTATCACTAGAAGCCATTACCAGAGAGACAAGATCAATGATCAGTGACATAAAGACGTTTTGTTCAGAAAATCTTATAATCATGGTGCTCATTATTACATCGTTTCAGTGAAGAAAATGTATACAAGACCAAGTAGAATCAGCCAAATCAAGGCAACTTGAAGAAAAGAGGAATTGAAAATATTGAAGCGAATAAACCTTTTTGAGGACAAGCCATTCAGCCGAGTTAAAGTATTTTTCTCGGATAAACTGTGTGTTAGGTAGGATCGTCGCTGGTGTATGGCGTCTTTTTTCGAGAGGCACTTACTATCTCTTGTCTCGGTGGAACTATCGAAACCTTGTGTAATGAGAACTTTTTGACTTTTTGAAGGAACTGTCGTATTGAGTAATTTAGTTCATTTCCAAAGCTGTCAATCAAATGTTCACTCTTGGTGCTAGACTAATTGATTAGCAGGTGTTTGTCCTTGGAACAGTCTGTCACCCTTGGATATTGTTTCTAACCACTCTTGATGCTAACTTTGCAAGATTAAGTTACTGTATATCTATCTCGGAATTAACAATTGCTCGACGATCGTTTTACCTTCTCGACATGGCGCAGTCGGCAGGATTAGGTGGGGGAAAGAATCCACTGGGCATCACGGGATTTTGGCCAGCAAAATGCACGGAGCCGCCAATGATGTGGGAATTCTGGATCAACAGATTCCAATGGGGAATGGTCGCCAAACACTCGCTGAATCCAATGAACTTTTATTTCGCCGCGAATCTCACAGCCGCACAAATAACTGACTTGCCGGCGGAAGTAGACGGAAAAAATAGGCGGGAATCGGAAATGGTGTTAATTTCGAACCTGTATTTGTGTTTGGGGATGCGAGAATGCGAATGGCTAGGACACAAAATAACTCCGACTGGAATTACTCCATTGGTTAGGAAAACAGAACCAATAGAAGCGCTAACGCCGCCACGGACCTTGTCGCAATTAAAATCGTTTATGGGGTCGATACATAGTTTGCATAAGTATCTGCCGGCATTGGCCGAATCATCGGCACCGCTGCGGCCCCTATTAAGCAAAAATAACGAATACATTTGGACACCTGAATGTCAGAACGCGTTCGAAAATCTGAAGAAGCAAGTTTCAAACATTGTTGAATTACGGCACTTTGATATCCACAAGGACATTCGCATAGTGTGCGATGCAAGCCATAATGGGCTCGGCGCGGTGTTGGAACAGTTGGGACCAGAAGGATGGCGCCCAATTTCGTTCGCGTCGCGATACCTTAACGAGGCGGAAAAGAAATACTCAACAAACGAATTGGAAATGCTGGCAGTTGTGTGGGGGGCTGAATACTTTAGAAATTACATACTGGGCCGAAGCTTTTTGATCGTTACCGATCATAAAGCCCTGATATCCCTTTTGAACGGTAATAACAAGAAAAATAAGACGATGTTTAGTCGTTTAACTCGCTGGTTAGATCGACTAATTCCCTTTGATTTTCAAATTGAGCATAAACCGGGGGCTAAAATTGGTTTGGCGGACTATTTATCACGTCATCCAAGTAAAGAAGCAACGCCAATTAGTGCGTATGATAATATGTTCACGGTGGCAAAGATCAACCTAATTCGCAACGCGCTTGGCTTTAATACATCCAGGGGACCTACTACATCCAAGGGACAAATTTATACAGCGAATAGAAAGCTTTCTATAAATAGACTGGAAGTTTCGTCACATAACGACTCGGTAGAGGGCGGAAAAACATGTAAGCGGAAATCAACCAATCAGAAGAAACCACGTGGTTTAAGCCGACGGCTAAGCGAAATGCGCACTGGGTTAGTTGGGGCTATTATTCATTCAGAACACAGTTGTTCAAAATTATCCAAATCCAATCTTCAAAATCAAAATATTTTTACATCCAGCCCTCAAAATCTTAAACCACATATCAACATGGACCGAAGCATGCGCAAATGGCAGAAATTTCTCAAACAGCATCCAAGCCTAAATAGTAGTAGCGACGAAATCGAAGAATTGCCCCCAAATGTATCACTAGAAGCCATTACCAGAGAGACAAGATCAATACGCACAAATACAACTCTCTCGTTACCCTCGGAATTCAAAGGAGAAACAGTACCACCAGTGGACCCAAACCTTGTATGTATGTCAATTATCCCGCGAAATCGTAAGATCGTTAACAAAACTACTGCATTACCTGACCTGTTTAATTTAAAATTCATAGAATCAAATTATGTATCGGATCCCCAACTGAGCGCTATTCGCGATCTCATTATTACACAAGACCCGGATATTCATGAAAAAGTTACTCGAATGAGCCGCTATCATGCTCAATTCGTCAATGATTTCTCAGTGAAGGAAAATGTAGTTTGGATGGACGATAAATTAGCAATCCCAATTAACCTCCAGTCAGCAATCAATAACCGAATACACGCGTACCATCACGGGAAGTCAAATATGTTCGATGCCGCAAAGGATGTCTGGTATCCCTACATCTACCGTTCAATAGCCTCCATTGCAGAGGGGTGCCCTGAATGTACTGCAGCCGGTAAGAACTTAAAGACGTTAATAGGTAAAAATCAACTGGGATCTGTACCAGAACCAAAAGAACCGAATGAATCTGTCCAATTAGATTTTTGGGGCCCCATCAATTACTTAAATGAATCCTCTAAATATGTGCTCGTAGCGGTCGACCGGTTCTCTCGTTGGCCATCGGCAATGATCTGTGGAAATAATCGTTCGGACAAAATATTGAAATTCTTGAAGAGTTATATATCAAACCACGGGGTGCCACGGAAAATCCACATCGATCAGGGAACTAATTTCTTGTCAAATGCGGTCAAAGCTTTTTGTAATGGGGAAGGCATTGAAATCATTAAATCACCAGTAAACGACCATCGGGCAACCGGGTGTGTCGAGCGTACTATTGGAAGTCTTAAGAATTCAATCCTTACTTTCGCTCACGAAAAAAATCCTGAACCCTTGGAGAAAATGGTCGAACGGGCCCTTGGTGCTCTCAGATTCTCGAAAAACTCAACACTTAGAATTTCGCCTTTTGAAGCTCATCATGGTAGAGAAGCAAACACAGTTTTACGGAATCTTACTAAAAAACCATCGCTGCAGAATCTGGATTGGTCACGGGTAATAAAAACGAAAAATGCTTGTTTAGATAACACCGATCCTAGTGTGCAAGATATGCCCCATCCAGCCGACACAAACTGGAGTGTGCGATCAGACCTCGACTATGATATTCAAAACAGGACCCATGCACGACGCCTTACTGTGGATCAAGCTGAAAATCAGGACGACGAACCGTCGATACGCAGAAGTTCAGATCCCGCAGGACAACCGGGACCATCCGGATCGTTGTTTCAGCGCACTGGAAACAAAAACCTAAGAAGGTATAGACAAATTCATTCTAAAATTAGATCTGAGAGTACACATACACTGACGTTAGATAATGGGGTTGTGCTTAGGAAATCGGGAGTGGCCGCGAAGACCATACCAAAGAAGAAATCAAAAACCGCAGCCAAATCCGTACTACCGGTACCAGTGAACGAAGCGAAAAAACGGGCAACTCAAACAACACTACCACCGCCAACTCCGCGCGAAGTGAAGGAACGATGGACCAAGCGAATTGGGGAAAAGAAACGGGAAAGGACCGGGCGCCGATTCGAAGAAAATTACTCTGAATCAGAGGACAGCGAGGATCTACCGATTATCTCGGTAAAACGTACTCGGCAGCAAGAAACTACCACCTCTGAACCACGGATAGAACGCTCAGCAACAGCAATACCAGAGGCCGAAGCTGAAACCGACCAGGACACCATCCCGGCACTAGGCGGTGAGTTGGATGCTCCAAATCCAGGGGTGCCAGTAACGGAGAATCCAGGGGTGCAAGACTCAACAAAACCGACCACCACCGGCAAGAAAAAGGGAGTTTCATCCAGGAAAGCAAGGCTGGTCTCATACAGTAGCCAGGGGGAAAGCCAGGACGAGACATCATCCACAACGTCTAGACGAAGCGGGCGGAAAAGAACTGCGGTCACCAAAATGGGGGGCGTAATGATTGACTTTATCAATCAGGACAAGGAAGGAAAAAATTGATCGTCGAACCTAGAAACTTCAAACTTTGTTAAACTGTTCTAACCCAGGGAGAGGGTGAGTCACTACTGGCTTAAAACTCAATCGCTATCACTAACAAGTGATTCTTTCGTTATTAACAAAAAGTCGTCATTAGTTAAATTCTGAATTGTATACTGTAACATGAAGCTAGTAATTCGTTTCAACTATCTGTGATCAATCAACCACCTATTTTTCTAACCATCTATTTTCAGTCATTAAAGTAAACCTGCGAAATTATTTCTACTTAACTAAAGTTTTCATTATCGAAGGAGAAGTGTCGTATTGAGTAATTTAGTTCATTTCCAAAGCTGTCAATCAAATGTTCACTCTTGGTGCTAGACTAATTGATTAGCAGGTGTTTGTCCTTGGAACAGTCTGTCACCCTTGGATATTGTTTCTAACCACTCTTGATGCTAACTTTGCAAGATTAAGTTACTGTATATCTATCTCGGAATTAACAATTGCTCGACGATCGTTTTACCTTCTCGACAGAACTGAAGGATTGGAATGCGAGGAACTTAATCATAATGGGTGGCACTAATAACCTTTATGATAAAGCAGGTGCCAGATTAATGGGACCGGTGGAAACATCGGATGAAATGTTCTATCTGGTTCAAATGCTAAAGTTTGACGGTTTCAATGTGGGAATCATTAAGTTGGTTGGACGAAAAAAGAAAAGCAAAACCATCTGAAGATTAAACCAATGTTATGTTGATGTCGCTAAAGAGTTGAATGTTCCCATATATGTGATCATAAGATACAGGCACAATTTTTGGATGGATGGGCTTCATACAAATTTTTCGGATTTACGAGAACTGGCCCTCATTTTTAGAATTACTCACCAAAAGGGGATAAGGGGGAAAGGAGAAGTTCAGATGATGCAGAATTTAATGCAGCTTTTATTTCTTAACGTTTTTCTTCGAATTTTAACTTGACCCGGTTGATGGTTGCATACGGAAAATGTGACAGTGACCATAGTTCGTCTTTTGACGCGGTTGATAGTGTATACTAGATTTTATAAGAAAAAATAGCCTGGTTGAGGTCTGAAGTAACACATCTTAGTCCCAAAAGAAGTGGATAAATCAGACGATCATCATCATCATCATCACTTCCATTTCTTTTAAATTTCTTTTCACATTCATCAGCCTGCTACTAGGTAAACTATGCTCTCCCTTAACAAATTTGAAAATGTTGCGAAATAACGTGAATGTTTTTATTTCAAAAATGAGGTTTCAGAGGAAGATAAAGTTGTAGTGTAATGCAGTTTTCTCAAATTGCGTTATTTTATTAAGAAAATTTCTTTGTAAAAGGTTTTTAAATTTGAAGAGTCTTAAGGCCAGACTTGTTTTTGTTCTTGGAAAGTCTCCGATATGTACAATTTTTGTGAAAGTTTAGTTGAGTTTTTGGATTTTTCCAACTGAATGTTGCCTTTGCTGTGTTGTCTACTTAAAGGCCTTTGTGTTGCCTTGTCTGCTAAAAGACAGAGGTTCATGTATTTTTACAGATGCCATTTGTTATAAGAGTCGACGAAGTAAGTTTCGACTCTTATACTCTTATATATAGTCGTGATGATTTTTTTCGTCTATTTTTTCAGGATATGTTCACGCTCAATTTTGTTCACGCTGCTCAATTTTGATTTTTCGAAGTTATATTTTTGATTTTTTTGAAGTTCAGTTCATTTCCTTTGTTCATTTCCAGTTCATCTCCTTCATCGTAATGCAAAAGTGCAAGGGCGAAAATAGTGATCGACATGTAGTTTTGAAAATGGATTTTAATTATCAAAATTTACAGCGAAATAGAACTTAAAAACGCTTTTTTTTTGTTGTCAATTTCAGTATACGACGTAATTTATAATGTTACTTCAAGGCAGCCGCACCAAAAAAGATGATTGCTGAAAATTCATGCGCAGGACAGTCTAAAATTTATTGTAAGTGACTAAAAACCGTTCTTTTACATATAAGAGCAAGAAAGCCTTTTGTAAATTGTCTGGAAAAAAGGAAAATCTACTTTTGGAAGTTTTGCGAGCTATCCTTTATCCTACTTGATAATTTTTTATTGACTGTTCTGTAATTTTTTTTATTGTTTAATATGCAATGCACTTAGCAATTTGTGTTTTCGTCAGATTATATTTTCATAGAAGTAATGTATTTTTGGGACTAGAATGATCTTTTGTTTCATTATCACAAAACATGGATAGAAGTTTTTGTGTTATAAATCCCAGGTAGTGCGAAGTTCCAGCTTCCCACCCTCTTGTTAAATTGCAAAAAAAAGCTGCTCAAAAGTGGTTCCACTTCGCCTTTGTGTAATTTTATGGTTTCGATGCTTATTTTATGTTGCAGTTACTACTCGTGGCGTAGCCCTGAAAGTGGATCTTACTTCATGCAACTTCTCGCCTACAGATTGTACCAAAATGGAAACTTGCAGAATCTCGATCTTAGCACAATCATCACCCTCGTTAGCCACGATCTGGTCAATTTCCGCTCCAATGTTCCCCAGAGAGAGGGAATGCACAAGAAAAAACAGGTACCCTGGATATCATCGACACTCACAAAGAAACTCAAGTTCAAACCTTAATGACTAAATTCAATTAAAAACCTATTTGTAAAGTAAAATCTTCGTTGCTGTAAATAGCGGCTTTGTTCGTATTCGTACTAGATTAATATCCGTGCTAGTAATGACCTAAGTTAATCTAGATCTATCGTTAATAATAAAATGGGGGTAGGGATGCATAAAGGATTAATGGACTGTTAACAAGAGCGGAGGTTATGTTAGAGTGCGAGTCAACTTTTTCAATCCAAAGGCCACGTGTCTGTGAACAATCTTTGTATTGTTAAATAGAGCATATCATTTATATCGGATAATTGAACGTGTATTTATTGCACCGTTTTATTTTTGGGTAGAGAATGATAACTGGCAAATTGGCCCGGTTCTTAATTACTCTGATATGTGAGGCCTGAAGATTGATTCTCGTAATATTGATTCTCTTTTTTTTTGGGTGAGACTTCCAGAGCATTTTCAAATTAACCATTAAATAATTTTTGAGTTATTCGTCGTTTTTTTCCGTGATGTACGCGAAATGCAGCTTACGTGTTAAACAAGCAATCAGGTTGAGAGATATCATGAATTAGATAATAAAATCAGATCGACTAAGCTGGTTGTTAACAGGGCAAAAGTTTTATTTGAAATTAATTTCTTCTACTTGTGATTCTATTTCTATTTTGTAAACGCTTCATCAAATTTGCTAGATGAAAATTTGTAAATTAACAATCAAGTGCTGAGAATTGAATTATAGCAATCAAAATCTGAGTTTTCTGTTTAAGATCAGCATATGAAAGCAGCTTCTAAACCGGTGTTTTTTTACGCTTGCGACAAGCAAGCGTTATCAAATAGGAATAGACTTTTTCGGGTTAACAACTTGTTTAACAGAATCACCCTTATCTTGGTTCATATCGAATTCAAAATTCTAAGCAACTTCGGCTTAGTTAGTCTGTCGTAAGAATTACCTATGGGACGGCAAAGGTCCCCATTCGAATCTGACGAGGATCTGTTTTTTTTTTCTAACGGGAAAATTCCGTTTCAAAGGAATTGTCGGCCAATGATTTGTCTGCTTATGTTCTGTCGGCTTAATTGCCACAAAGAATTTTTTGCTGTACACAATTTACATCGTAATTTCTTTTAGTTATTTAAATTTAAAGTCTGCTGTTTGTAATTTAACAAAAGTTTCTATATGTTGGCTTAGTATATATTTTTTTTTTTTTCATTTAGAAGCTTTATTCGGCCTAAGGGTTTTCGGCTTATAATTTTATCGGCCTACTAACCTGGTTTTGGGTCGTTTGGGGAAACCATAATTTGTATGCTTTCTCACAGATCGCACAGAGTCGAATTTATAGTTCAATGTTTTTCTGACAACAATTTTATTTTCGCTCGATAATTATTGTTGAAATTTCATTAAACGCTATCGAATGCGTTAATAGACGTACTGTTTGCAAATAAATTATCATTCCAGACAAGATTTTGAAGTTTAAAAAAAGGCTTAGTGGCTCTCCTTTCCTTACCTGTTCTCTAGCTTGCAGCGCTCTTTTTGTGATACTGCAAATGACGCGAAGCTTCGCTTCGCCTATGTTATAAGTTCAATTTAATTTCTTCCTTGATGGGAACGCAAACTATGCTCTTCAATGATAAAACTGTTAATAGCGCAAAACGTTCAGACTCTTTTATAGGTCGCGATGATTTTCTTTGCGGAAAAGTCGTAACATTTGATCAGGATAAAATTTTAATTTTTTGCGGTTTTTTTCAAGTTCAGTTTATTTTCTTTGCTAAAAAGAAGGCAAACTCCACTATCGAACAGCAAAAATGTGAAGTTCACGAAAAGTATGGTCAACTTCTTATTTCGAAACAGGATTTTATTTTTTAAATACTTAGCGAAATAGAAATTATACCTATTGATTCAGTTTTCTGAAATTGGGTCAGTTTTGTCGAAAAAATTCCAGTCATACCTTGTTCTAGAAATTCAAAGAGCTTTAGGGCCATCTTTTTTTTCTTTGAAATTCGAGAAAGAGAAGAAAGAAATGTTTTAATTAGTTATCCAGTTTTTTTAGGTATCAATTTATTTTTTTCATAAAACAGTTTTAAAAAATAAAGTTTTTCGGTTGAATATATTTTTCTATAGATTTGACTTCTCCTAGTCTAAAAATTTGATTTTTGCTCAGATAATACGAATTATTTTAATACTTGCGAGAGCAAGTGTTCTGTAATTGTTAACAAAGCATTTTTCCCGTAAAAACGCTTCCTACAAATTCAACTTGCTTTTCTACTTTTTTCTTATTGGAGCTTAACGGTTTGCAGGATTGTTTCCACTTGGCCGAGAGGTAACTTGTATTGGTGATTTTTCCTACCTGAACTGGAATTGATCCTTCTTATTCAGTTCAAACTGAAAGATCACTTCCCGATTTTTGTTAAAATTAGCTGGCGAAACATGACCTTTAGTCATTGGTTCGAGCAACTTTGTGTGGGTGATTTACCATATATATTTGATCTGATTTGCTACTGGAATTATCACTCAAATCTCATTAATTCACTCCTTATTAATCAACTGTTTGTCGCTGCAATAACCTTGATAGGTTATGGGCCCAGATGCCCAATCACGAGTGAGAAGTCAGGAGTCAAGATTGACTGTTTGTTCAAACGAATAAGGAAAAAAGCTGAGATTTGCAGTGGAGTTGTGACAGTAAAAATCACAACTTGAAATATACAACTGATCAGTTAGACAACTGCGAGAGAAGCAGGCCAAAACTACTTGGATATAGACGATTGATCAGACAGAGAAGTGCAAAGATAGAAGAAGGGCAACACAACTAGTAGAGACAGGCAACTCTGACGACAGAAGCAGGGCAACACAACTTCTAGAGATAGACAACTCTGACGATAGAAGCAGGGAAACACAACAGAGAAGAAGAGAAGACAGTCAAAAGCACGAAGGGGCACTGAGTGAGCACAGCAGTGGAAGAAGCACTACACTATTGATAGTGAAAAAAAACTGAATCAAACTAATAAATTACATGTTTTATTTGTAAAAGTTGCTGATTTATACTCAAATTTTGCGGAAGGATAACTTCGTTTGTACGCGGTTGCTCGAATCCGACACAAAATCAATCCAAAGAATACATTGCAATTTTTAAAAAAAGAAACTGATACCCCAGAATAAAAAGACGAATTTCTATTTTGCTAATATATATATTACCTAATATGAAATCTGAGGAGGGACCTTAGCTTTGCTAAGTCGCTGATGTGTTATTCAGTACGCACTCTGTTAGGTTCCAAATCAGATTTTGGTAATCAAATATACTTGCATAGTTATATAAGGGGGCGATATTGATGTATATTATAAGTATGATTTTGATGTAAGAGAAAACGGGGTCATTGAACTTTACCTAGGGCAATACTTAATTTTTTGAGTTTTGGATTGAAGCTTATTTTTTGTGTGAGAATTAAGTCAAAAATAAGAACTTGGATTAGTAAAGAAATGTCAAAAACTGATAGGAAAGTTTTTTCGGGAAAAGAAGAAGATTTTTCCATCTTTGAAGAGCAATTCGAGGCACGAATTTTTCACTTGAAGTTAAGGATTTTAGATGAGACAGTTGATTATAGAAATTTTATGCCAAGTTTAGGACCGAATGCAAGCAGTGATCGAAAACAAGCTGCGATAGATAAAAGAAAAGAGGTTTTTGAAGAAAAACAGTTGCATATCTGGTACGAACTTGTGCAGGCTCTAGATAAGAAATCAGTTCTGTTTTTAAGACCTAATAAAGGCAATGGTAGCAAAGCTTGGGTTGTTTTACGGAAAAAGTTTAAGAGTTTTGAATGACCCAGGCTGCAAAAACTAATCTCCGAACTTACAACTTTGAAAAAGAATAGCAATGAAACAGTGATAGATTTTATGACTAGAGCAGGGGAGATTCAGTATAACTTAGAACAAGTGAACGAAGGAGTGAGTGAAAAAATGTTAATTTCAATTATTTTGAAAGGACTTCCAAAACAATTTGAAACTTTTTCTACTATAGCTAAGTTTAGTAGAGATGAGAAAAGTTTAGATGAGTTAAAAAGAGATTTAGTGAATTTTGATAGCGAGAGACAAGTAATCGAAAAAGAGCATGCATTTAATAGCGAGAACAGAGTTTGTTTCAAGTGTCATTAAAGAGGACATGTGTCGAAACTGTGCAGATAAAACTTAAGCAGCAGACGAGATAGTGAAGATAGAGCACGAGAAATTCAGTGCTATGAGTGCAAGGAGTTTGGACATATTGCAAAGTATTGCCAAGCAAAGAAAAAGTTCATTAGTAAGACTAAACAAGAACAGCAGAATCTAGTAGCTGAAACAGAGGCTCATTTTAGTTTCCTGAGCGGAGTGTCTCCGGGCGAGGATTTAGTTGTAGACTCTGGAGCTACCAGTAATATGATTAAGGATCGAGACATAATTGTTAGTTTAGATGAGAACTTCAAAGGATCGGTTAGCAATGCAAATTTCCGTGAATCAAAAATTTTAGGGAAAGGTGAAGTTAGATTCAGAGTGAAAGATGAGAAAGGCGAGTTTAAGATGATTGAGCTGAAGTATACTTTGTACGTTCCTGAAAACTCAAGAAATTTATGAGTGTATCAAAAATGAAGAAAGCAGGAGCAGAAGTTGTTTTTGGTGCGAGCTCGTTTGTTCGCCAGGGAAATAGATCAATTTACCCATTAAGAGAGGAAAATGGTCTCTTTTTATGGGAAACTTTTGTAGGAAAAGACGAGTGTTATGTAGTAAGCACATTGAAACAGTGGCATTGCAGGATGGGTCATAATAACTACAAAGATTTAAGTCATTTGGAGCAACATGTTGAAAACATGAAGATTAATGACTTTAAAATTGAGAATTGTAAAACTTGTGAGTTGAATAAAGCAAAAAAGAAGCCAGTCCCGAAAACTTTTTATACCAGGGCAACCATGACA
The DNA here is from genome assembly GCF_963678635.1 of Symsagittifera roscoffensis. Classification (NCBI taxonomy): domain Eukaryota; kingdom Metazoa; phylum Xenacoelomorpha; order Acoela; family Convolutidae; genus Symsagittifera; species Symsagittifera roscoffensis. Next base: position 36,254,941 of record NC_087070.1, read on the forward strand.
CTAGAATTTGTTCACACAGATATTTTAGGTCCTATCGACCCGCTAGCAGAGGATGGACATAGATATGCTATAGGTTTTGCGGACAGTTTTTCTAGATATCTGAAAATTTATTTCATGAAGACGAGAGATGAGGCAACAGAAAAGTTGGAAAGGTTCATTGCAGACATAGGAGTCCCTCAGACTTTAGTTTCAGACGGCACAGGAGAGTACATTGGTCAAGATTTTAGGCGAGGTTGTAGGAAACAAAAAATAAGACTGGAAACGTCGGCTCCTTATACCCCTCAAGAGTACGGAAAGATAGAAAGGTTGTGGGGAACAATTACTCCAATGGCTCGCTGCATGATTTTTGATGCGAATATAAAACTTATTGGCCTTATCCTCTTAGTATGGCTGCTAATCTCAAAAATATGTGTTTTCCTTCTGCTATAGGCAAAACACCCTACGAGTCAATGTATGAAAAAAAACCCTATCTTAATTTTGTGAAAACTTTCGGGTGTGTAGCGTATAGTTTTGTGGAAAAACAGTTTCGCAAAAAACTAGACAAAAACTCTAGAAGTGGAATTTTTCTGGGGACATCGGAAAATAGTAAAGCTTATCTGATAGGAATTGAGAGTGAAGGAAAACTCAAAGTGCAAAAGTCTAGAAACGTTAGTTTTGACGAATCTAAGTTCTACTTTGAGAAAAAGATAGAAAGTGACGAAGGAGAAAGTGTAGGTGATGAATTATTTTTTGGAGAAGTTCTCGAAAATATACCGAAAAGTGCTAAGGAAGCTTTAGCAGACCCTGACTGAAAAGAGGCAATGAAAAAAGAGTTTGATTCATTAGAGAAAAACAAAGTTTGGGAACTAGTTAGAAATAGAGGAGAGAAGCCTATAGGCAGCAGATGGCATTTTGCTTTGAAGTACGGACCTAATGGTGAAATTTCCAGGTTTAAGGCTAGGTTTGTTGCTAAAGGTTTTAGTCAAGTTGAGGGAAGGGATTTTCACGAAACGTATTCGCCTACAGCCAAGATGTCGATCATAAGAATAGTCCTGAATTTAGCAGTTCAAAATAGGTATCAGTTGAGACAGTTAGACGTTAAAACTGCATACTTGAATGCCACACTAGATGAGGAAATTCTTATGAAGCAACCTGAAGGGTTCGAGAAGTTTGATGAAGAAGGAAAACCTTTAGTTTGTCTTCTGAAGAAAAGTCTTTCTGGACTGAAGCAGTCCGGTAGAAACTGGCACAGGACTCTAAAAAGATATCTTGAGGAATTAGGCTTTGAAAATTCAGTTTTTGATGAGTGCTTGTTTGTTAGGAGGTTTGAGGGAGAGATAGAAGGTTTAATTTGCTTGTTGGTCGATGATATAGTGGTTTGTGGAGCAGACAAAAATTTCTGTAGCTGGTTTGGAAGCAATATCTCTGAAAAATTTGAGATAAGCGAGATAAGTGATCTTAAATGGTTCTTAGGAATGAAAACTGATTACTCAGGAAACGAAATTAGGATAAGCCAGGAGAAATATGTTGAAAAATTGATATCAAGATATAGAATGACCGAAACAAAGCCGATAATGACCACTATTGGTGAAAACGAAAAATTGACAGAAGAAGATTGACCTTTAGAAGGTAGTATAGAACAAGAAAATATGAAAAAATGTGACTATCGAGGACTTGTTGGTTGTCTTAATTACCTAGCTTTATCAAGTAGACCCGACATTTGCTTTGCAGCAAATCTTCTAAGTTCTTGTGTGGAAAACCCAGGTGAAAAGCATTGGAAAACCGGAAAAAATTGTCTTAGATATCTGCTAGGAACAAAAAGTTTACCTTTAGTATACATGAGGGATAGGGCCTTGAATCTTGTTAGCTATTCGGATGCGGACTGGGCTGGAAATATAGACAATAGGAGAAGTACCTCAGGATATTGTTTTAAACTCAGTGACAACTCAGGTGTAATCAGTTGGTCTAGCAGACTTCAGCGTTGTGTATCAACTTCAACAGCCGAAGCAGAACACAATGCTGTGGTCGAAACAGTAAAGGAAGGAATTCATTTACAGGGCATACTTAGCGACTTAGGCATAATTTGTAATAGGCTTTTAGAAGTTTTCGTTGATAACCAAGCTTGTATTGCCCTTAATAAACACTCAATGAACCACGGCAAGACGAAGCATTTTGCCATAAAACTACACTTCCCTCGAGAGTTAGTTGAACAGAAGAAGGTGACATTAACCTTTTTACCAACAGCAAACACGCCTGCAGACGCATTGACGAAAATTTTGGGAAATTGCAAAACTGCATTTTTCTGAGACATTCTACTAGGAACCACCTAATTTGAAAGGCGGGGTATTGGTGATTTTTCCTAACTGAACTGGAATTGATCTTTCTTGTTCAGTTCAAACTGAAAGATCACTTCCCGATTTTTGTTAAAATTAGCTGGTGAAACATGACCTTTAGTCACTGGTTCGAGCAACTTTGTGCGGGTGATTTACCATATATATTTGATCTGACTTGCTACCGGAATTATCACTCAAATCTTATTAATTCACTCCTTATTGATCAACCGTTTGTCGCTGCAATAACCTTGGTAACTTGGTCGCCTTTCGTCCTAAGGTCTTGGGCTCGAGTCTCGGCCGAACCTTGTTTTTTCAGCATGTATGAAATTGAAATTGTTTTCGTGTAGAAATTGAATTGTCGGACTTTCGTTTGTCTGCTGAAGTTTTGTCGGATTAAATGCCACATCACTGATTTTTTTATGCGGGAAGCAATTTTCAATATAATTGCAAATATCGTTCCTTGTAGTTTCAATGAGCATTTTAAAAACTGGTGTCTGCTCAAAAATTTACGTATTTGTGTCCGCATTCGTTAGTTTTGGTCCGTTGCAATTTTTATGTAGAAATATTTTGCTTAGAATGAACTTTTATCGAGACGTAAGATTTTTTTCCAGGCCTAATTTTTCAATGTGTTTTCCACATGTTTTTTTTAATGTTGTGTTGTATCGCAATTTATGCGAAGCTCAGCTTTGCCTCTGCGAAAACAAAAACTAATTATTAGAGACCATATTTTATATGTGTGTTGTATCTTCACGATAAATACCTCATTAGACGTGGTACAAATTGAATTTTATTAAAATTTTTAATGAATTCTGAAGTTCACTCGTGAAAAAAATGGCATCCCTGTAAAACGGATTAAACTATATCTGCTTTTTAAAAAAAATTTCAATGTCTCGAGAAAGATGCGTCTGAATTTTTTGCTGTTGATTTGAAAAAAAAGAATCACTGCTGTAGGTAGTCTTCAACTTCTGTATGATGCAGCTTTTAAAAAGCTTTGAATGGTATATTTTGAAATTAGGTGAAATCAATAGTGTGAACTCATTGCAGGCAGGTACTAAGACTGCTTTTTACATTTAATTCAGCAGGGGAGATATGCATAGTGGTAAAGGGTTCACTTTAAAACCTTTACACTGTGTAATCCATCCCCTGTCATTGCAATGAATGTGTGAGGATAAGCTCTCACTTGAATTCAAAGTTCAATTCTACCGCAGTAAAACTTGAACGTTCTTGTCACAAAAAGAGTTTCGCTGAACTTGAGTAGCAAAAAGAGCTTCGATCGACAATAAAAAACTCAGTCTGGAACATATAGAAGTGACAGAATTGGATTATGCTTGGAAAGGTTAGAAAGCTTCTCAAAAACCCTCTACGTGTTGTAGAAATCTCAATCATCCCTTTCATGTGAGAGAGCAATTGACTTGTTAGTCATTATTTGAAAATATTTTGATTTTTTTTATACAATTGCATTTAAAAATTCAAATTATGAAAATTTTATTATTGTTATAGTTGATGAATGACTAAGTAATGACCTAAAATGACCTAAGTAATGATAGTTTTAGCTTAATTTAATGTGCAAGCTATTTTAGTGTCCGAGGTATTTGTTTACTACTAGAAATTGATCCTTGAGATCATTTTAGGAGGGTGCAAGAAATTTTCTGGTTTCTCAGTTCTTTCTTTTCAGTTTTTGATTTTAGTTGAGTTCACGAAATTTTAACAAAAAGACTCGACTGCGCCTTAAATTTTGCGAAAAGAAGACCTAACAAACATTTCAAAGTCAAAAACTTGATTTAACTTTGCAACCAGAAATATTTGTCAAAATTGAATAACTAAATTAATTAAAAAGTTTGTTTTCAAAAGATTATGTGAACAGATATCTTCCGTGTTTTATGATTTTTATTTCGATTTGTGAAATGTTTCCTTGCATTATTTTGAGGATGCATTTTTGCAACTTATTCAAGAAATGCCCTCTGGACTTTTTAAAATGACGACAGTTGATTAGTCACAGAAACACAAAAATACTTGTTTGTTACCCTTAGTTGTGTATTTTTCTTTAATTATTATTGCCAGTCTAATGAATACAATATTCAACATATATCGAAGCTTTAGCATTTTAAAAAATGTATGAATACAAAATTATTTTACAAAAGATATATATTTTTAAACAGTTAAAAATCTACTCAATAAATTCTAGTTTTAATAATCTTCAATTAATTTTTTTTTAAATTGGCCTAGCACGTTTTTTTTTGAAAAACTCTTTCACGTGTTTAGCCTTGCGATGAGCAAATGTATTGCAATCGTGAGCTGGATTTTTCCGTAAATAACTTTGTTCATAGAATGATTGAATTAATTGTCATCTCCATCTCTAGTTCCCTCAACGAACAAACAGATGAAGAACATTATGTTACGTGTAAGTTTACCAACTCCAACTTTAGTAGTTTTTTTTTAAATTTTGTTTTCTCCCGTTTTTTGTTTATTAGGCTCGAAAGGCATTGGTTGATAAATTTTCGTCTCAAAGGCATCTGTTTTAGTCGTTTTAGGAGCAAAAATATTTGATTTCATTAATTTGAGATGTACTTGGATTTTTTGAGTTTTGGAGTTTTTCGAATAAAAACTTTTTTTTTCGGCGCAACGTGTGTCTGTTGAAGAGTTGTCGGCTGTGTTACCGCTTTACTACACAAGCAACTCTTGTGTAATAGTATGAAATCTCTTGTTTACCAACCTAAGTCGCAAATATTGTTGCATTATATTAACACAGACTTTTATATTACAGTTAGCACTTTAGCTTCAAGGTATTATGGATTTGTAGCGTAGAGGTGGAGAAGGGGATCAGCATTAAAATAAGAGGGTTCGAACTTGTTTCAACCTGTTTTTAATGTACTTTTTCGTATACTAGCGAAACTGCGTCCGTTCTACAATTGAGGCATGTTAATTGATGATTTATTTTTTCAAGTTGACAGGTACTGCTAATGCGTCATAATTGGCTTGCGTCACTTAGCAGTTATGTAGACTCATAATTGGCGTGCTTCTCTTCAGAAGTTTTGTAGACTTAAAGTTTTACTCATTCAGTTTTCCCAGTATTGTTATTGGTCATATTTTGCATGTGTATGCGAAGTGCAACTTCGCCTCTGTGTAAAATTTAGTTTCGATGCTTATTTATCATTCAATATTCTTACTTCTTGGCATATTTTCGTCAACGCAATTTTTAATCATGTTAAAGTAGGAAATTTTTAAAACATGTATTGTTTTATTTTTCTACAGCTTTATTCTTCAGTTTTGTCGTTCACTTTGTCAAGTAGGTTTTTATTGCAAGTTTATGGCTTTTTAAAAACTTTTAAAAAATTTTGAGAAATAATTCGATTTTTTTCATTTGTCGCTTAATCTGCAAGTAGTGAGAGTCATTCGTGTCAATCACAAGTGGTTTGAAGCTGTCTTGCCTCTGCCTCTGTGTTTTAATGAAATCGTGCACGGTTGCATTGCTGAGCTTCAATGATTTTGCATCTACAACGCTATCATTAGAAAAATAGTGGTGGTCAAACTTATCCGAATTGAAGCTACTTTAGCAATTGCGATCTCACCTTAACTGTCAATTAGGTTTTGATGATTGAACATTAAACATAAATATAATCATCGATTGAATGGAATAGTTAAAATTAGCTTGAGTCAAGTTAAACTTGATTAAAGTTAATTTCTTATGTTTTTGTCGAGCCTAGAGTCTGATCCTTAGGCTGGTAGCGCAGAGCCTAAAGAAACAACTTTGAGGAAAGATGAGTAAAAGTTTTAGAACGTTACCAAATGAACTGTTGGTTATATATAGTTCTCGCTGTCTTAGCGAGTTTTGCTGACTATAGGTTTTGCCCAAGTCAAAATATCAATTTGGATCAATTGCAAAATAAAACAAGACTGCTCGTATCAGGGCGAAGCCCTGAATGTTCCGACTGCCTTTAAGGTTTATGGAGCAGCAGTAAAAACATTAGAAAAATAAATGAAATAAAAAAAATGAAATTTTTTTTTCTAAAGTTTGAAATTTTTTTAATGAAAATCATCACCCCACACGCCATATAAAGTACAAAAGGATAGATTTCGCTCCTTGTAACAAATCAATTATGGCAAATAAGCTTCTTCCAATCAATTTGGAACGATTTATAAGACGGATTAAATCTCCGCTTACGCGTTAATAGCGCGAATTATATCGCGCGTTAATTGTCCCAAATTGGTCAAAATGGCCATCTTTAAACCCTCATAACTTTACGAAAAAGGATTGCAGGTAAACTATCTTTTCAAATTCAAGCTCAGGACAGCAATAGCTTACGAATGATATTTAAAAATTCCGTCAAAAGGGGCTAGTTAAAAAGTCGAAATTTGTCTGAAGAAAAAAAAAACCCACCCCGAGCACAAATATTCCGTTACTTTCGTATCGAAAGTCGGAACAATGACTGGCAAAAAGCGCAACAAAAAATTAGAGCTCTCGCTGCACACTCCCTCCATCTAGTATTCATAGATAATTTAAGCAGCACATAAATGTTTTTTTTTGGTCAGTTTGCGGCAAATTGCCGCAGTAATATACAATCCCGCGCGCATCCATTTAAGATAAAATGAGAACGAAATTTCACCAATAGGATTTCCCACAAATAAAACTCAAATTGAAGAAAGTTGATCGAAATTATACGAAAACAAGACTGCTCGTATCAGGGCGAAGCCCTGAACGTTCCGACTGCCTTTTAAGGTTTATGGAGCAGTAATAACATTAAAAAATTCAATGAAATAAAACAAAAAGAAAAAAAATTTTTGTTAAAATTTGAAATTTTTGATAAAAATCATCCCCCCACACGCCATATAAAGTACAAAAGGATAGATTTCGCTCCTTGTAACAAATTAAGCTTCTAGTGGCAATTAAGCTTCGTTCAACCAATTTGGAACGATTTATAAGACGGATTAAATGACCGCTTAAGCGTTAATAGTGCGAGTTATATCGCGCGTTAATTGTCCCAAATTGGGCAAAATAGCCAAAATGGCAATCTTTAAACCTTCATAACTTTACGAAAAATAATCACAGGTGAAATATCTTTTCAAATTTGAGCTCAGGACAACAATACCTTTCGAATGATATAAAAAAAATTCCGTCAAAAATGGCTAGTTAAAAAGTCGAAATTTGTCTGAAGAAAAAAAAACCACCCCGAGCACAAATATTCCGTTACTTTCGTATCGAAAGTCGGAACAATAATCTTTAATGCGTAGATGGTATGTTAGTATTAATTGATACCTGATATTTCAGCAACAATCGACACTTGATACTGCTTTTTAGTCTGTGAATTGATACCTCAATAATGAAGTTTTGTCAAAAATGAGTCCGTGTTTGGTGAAAAGGTGCCAGAAACTATAATATTAACCATAATCTCAATTTTCGTGTTATGGAAATTTTTAGTAATTTTGAGTTTTAAGGACCTAGCTAGAATTTAAATTCAAAAGATTATTCAACGTAGACGCACAGGTTGAAATTCAGCGATCTAATGCAAAATAACTGCACAGGAAACGTAGCAATTCCATTTTCTATACAATGTTAAACTAACGAAGATTCCCTCACCAAAATGAAACAACAAAAAAATAAGAAACAGGTATGAAGCTTATTCAAAACTAAATCCTTATTGTGAAAACTAAAAATTGAAAGAAAGGAAAACCGCCTAAATTTTTTTCTCAATATTTTGGCGTGTGATATAGAAATATCTTTTGATTACTAATACTTTATCAAGAATTTTCGGCGTTGCTGAAGCATTTTTTAGCGCTTTTTTGCTGCTATCGCTTTTTGAATTTTTAATGCTTATTTAACATTCAATTGTCTTGCTTTCATTTTTTCCTTAAATTTTTTTGGGCCAAATAAAACACAGATATGAGAATTTTGGTAAATCTAATTCTTTCGAATTGGCGGCTTTCCTCTCAATTTATGTCGGCTGGCTTGTCATGTTATATTACTATTTTATCGCAAGTGAATCGACGCTCCGCTTCGTCTTTGTTTGAAAATTGATTGCAAAGGTCTTTGTGCATAGAATAAAAACTGTTCACAGTTTTATCTTGAAAAGTTCTGCCAGACCCAATGTGAAAATATACTGAATGAACTTTTTATTCATCGTATAAACGTATTTTTTTTGGATGAATCCCAGTTATTTTAATGTAAGGATAACATTCTTATGATCCCTATTTTTTCTGATTTTTCTGAGTTTTGCCTTTATGAGATTCGGTGCTCGTGCTTCTTATTCTTGTTGAATGAAATACTGTATTTAAACTCGCGAGCTTGCGAGCGTTAATATGTTAGTTAGAACCTTCTTTTTTCTAACTTAACTCGCCAATAAAAGTTTCCCGTAAAAGTGTTCATTTGGTAGCACTTTTGCTATAATCACGATCTGTTGCATTGGAAGTTTCTTAGCATTTGTTCTCTGCGTTATTTGAAGCTAGTGTTTGTTATTGATTAAGCATCCGTGGCTGAGTGGTTAGGAGGTCATAATCTCTAGGTTGCAGATCCAATTCGAGCCGTAAGCCGAAATTTTACTAATTCGAGGCTTATTTCTACTTTTCTTATTGCACTTTACAGAGCTGCTTTTTTTGTGGTCAGTCTAGTGTTTGCGAAGCGCAGCTTTGCTTCAGTGTTGTTTTTTTCCTTCATCACTGTATTAACCAATTCTATTCAAGCAACCTCTTCGTTTTCATTTTTTCACTCAACCACTTTTTTCCGACCTAACCAAAGAAACGGTAAACACGCCGCTTTTACTGAATAAAATTGGCTCCAAAAATGAATTTTAGTGAAACGAGGCCAAAAATTCTGTTGCTGGATTTTTGGAGCGCGCTCGCTTGCTCAAATTGATCATGTCGAAACATTTTTAGCTCAATCACAAAATGAGGAACCCCTTGGACTGTAAGAGGTCCGAAATCCTGTAGCACTGTTTGCCCGCACTCTTTTCTAAAAACCCCAATTAGCTCGTATGTTCTGTTGCTGTTGTGGATAGAAGTTTTTTTTACTCACACAACAAGTTGTTTTCTTCAAAATGATGCCAAAACTGAAACTAGTTTTGTATTTTTGCGAGGTTGATTGTTGATTTGGTTGATTTTGAATATTGCAAAGATTTGGCAATCAAACTAGGCCATTAAATGTTCAATAGGTGAAACTTCAGGATTCAAATATTTGACCGAAGCTTTGTTGTACATAGTTTTGCAATGAAGAATCAACCATGTTGACGGTAAGTCTTCAATAAGAATAAATTTGACATCTTTCTTCGCTATTTTGTACCTATAGATGTCTAAATTGTTCACTCATTCATTGCTGGCTTAGTTATTTATTATCATATATTAAACTAAGCAGTGTTTGAAGATCTATAAAGTGAGCTTTGGAAGTTCTGATGGCAGATTTTATAGAAGACAACTCGGTTTCGATCGATTCGGAAGAATCTACACCGCAAAAAGGAATCGCAGTTCCCGTTTCTTCCGATTATGAGTCACAGGCCGCCGGAAGTTCCGAGTCCAGCGGTTCCAGTTTTGAACCGAGGTCGGAAAACGAAAACCAAATTGGGCGGGAGACTCCCGAAAGCGAGGACACTTCGCGAAACTATTCGGCGTCTCCGACAAACGAAGAGATGGGGGGAATAAGATCTGAAGACTACGAGAACCGATCCGAGACTCTTGTGGAGCCGACTGTCGACGAACAGCTAGAAGATTCTACAGAAAGTATCTCAGTTCAAGGTACCCCGTTTGAACAAGACAATTTTCACATCACGAAGCAAAATCAGAACAAAAACAAGGATAAAACGATTTAAGTAAATAAACTCAAGAATAAGGGAAAGTTTTTCCTGAAAGATTTTTTTCAAAAAATATATTTTTTTTAAACTTCCGATTGTTTCTTTTTTTAATATGAGGCGATTGAATTAGGTACAAAAATTGCTGAACGAAAGGCAATTATATCTAAAATATCGCAACAAAAACTAACGTAGAAAATTAAGTGTCATCGAAATTGAGGTCAGTGTCTCCAGTTTTGGGAAATATGGTCCAAAAATCGGATAAATTCAGAAACATTTTGCTCTACAATGGGAAATTTTTTCGAAAAATTTAGAGTCCAGGTCACAGTTGAAAGGGTTTGCATATATTTGCAGCTGAACGCCTAGGAACTTTCCTTCAGAAAATCAAAATTAGGATGAAAAAATTAAACTACGCGCCAAAGTTCAGTCCTAGCTCTAGGAACAAGAATGGTCGCAATAATAAAGAGAAGAAGACTATCTAAATTTAGAAAAAGACGATGCTTCTAGCGACGGCAACAAAACTGGAACACCTAACGATGAAGATAATAAATCGCAAATAAGTTCAAAAACGGACACTAGCTTTGAAATTGTTCACGCTGAGCCTGAAACAGCTGAGTACCTGCAAACCCCAGGGATCGATGCCCCGAACGCCTCTGAAAAATCAGATGATCCAACAGTGATTTATAAAGGTGGTGTTGACATTGACTTCGAAATTGGAAGGCGTGATGAAGACAAGCGACATTCAGTGATGACGTTTTCAGACGGGACGGCCTCAAGTCGAACTACTTTAATGGACAATTCAACCGCGGTTTATGAATCATCAAGTCAGTTTGATGTTCGTGATGCTCATTTGAACGACTATGACAGTCAAGAAAATGTAGGAATTGGACATCCTGATTTGGTTCCGTTGAAAACCGAGTCTAATTTTGATATTTCAAGTTCTACTCGAGATCATCAAGGTTTTCGTCACGGCTTTTCGGAGCAGCTTGAGGCTAGAAAAGAAAGCGCATCGGTTAACGATCTTTCAAATCATCGCTCAACACTTTCGAACCAAAACGATGAAATTAAATTGAACGATGCAAACGTCCAGAGGTTCATGGAACTTTCTGGATCCACCGAAACGCCTAAAGATTTCAAGGATTCCGAAGTTACTAACGCAACTGTTGCTCCAGAAATGCGCAACGAAAAAGACGAAGATTCCACTACAAATAACGTTCAAAATTTGACAACATCAGCTATTGATGATGTCACCAAATCGGAAGAAAGTTCTAGAAAAACTGAGGAATCAGACGAGCAAGAAAGAAGGCGCACGGCATTCCGAAAAGGCGAAATTGACCGAAGTTCGGTGAGTTTTAAGGAGTCACGGAGGAAGTTCTTGCAGACGAATGAGAGGTCTGGCTCGCTTCAAGTTGGAAGATCGGGCGTTGGTTCAGTCAAGCGGCATGTGGGTACGTATCTAGAGCGTGTTAAAACGGGGTTATGAAGACGGAGGGGGGGTAGCGGCGTCATAGGTTGGCATTTTTTTCACTTTTTCAATTCTGCCATTTTTTCCTGTAAAAACCCAAATCCTTTGATTGAGTTTCACGGTTTGTATTTTTTGAATCAAACGTCAATTGCTGTTTATTTACACATTTAACGTATTGCCAATGACAATAAGACAAGCTCGCGTAAGGTATCAGTTTGTAGCTATATTAGTTGTAATTTGAGCATTTAAAAAGCTAATTTTTCTGTCGTTTTCAAGTTTTGCAATGGTATAGTTTCTACAAGCATAGCCGGTTACTACGCAAGTAGGACAGAATGTTCGGACCATAGTCTTGAAAAAAAAAAAATTCTTCAAATTGTAGTCGTTTTTTTTTCTGCGTGGTGCGATAAAAAGATCTGAACGAAAAATTGGAGGCATATTCGACGGCTATAGTCAAATGAACAAATTGGAAAACTATTTTTGTAGAAAAATGACTAGAAAAACAAAAAAAAGTTTTTTTTGCAGTTTTTTGAATTTTCGATATTTTGGTTTCCAAAAAGGCACAAAAATCTCAAAAAAACTTATTTTAGTCGATTAAAACTACGTGTTTACATCCTAAAATAAGCAATTGTAAGCTTTTAAGCTATTAAAGAAAACTATCGAACACTCGAAGATCAAAAACTTCAAACCTGTTTTTCTCGACACTGGGAAATATTTTTTAAAAGTTTGTAATGTCATTCCAATCACGACTGAAAAGGTTTTAAAATGATATGTTACTCAGCTCTCTCCCATGATTATTTGAGGTAGCTGATTTTGCGTGGAGAAAAAAAAGAAACGAGTATGGTCCGTTACTGTGCAAATAGTCTTATAAAAAACAAAGAAGTTTTTTTTTCAAATTATTTCGTTATTTTCAGCATGTGATAATAAAAAGAGCTGAACAAAAAAGTAAAGATTAGGCGTATTCAACACTCATAAGAAATAAACAAGTTGAAAAACAATTTTCATAGAAAGAAGACTAGAAAAACGAAAAAATATTTAAAAAAAAACGTTCTCAATTTTCTTGCAGTTTTTTGATTTCTCAAAACTTTTTATTACTAAAATTTTTTCATTCGTATGCAGCTTTTTTAATTTTTGAATTTTTTTCATTCCAAAAAGGTGCTAAAGTACTCAAAACTAACGTTACTCGAGTAAAACTAAGTTTTTAAGCTATTTTAAGTCATTAAAATTAGCCATTGTAAGTCTGCCCGCACGCTTTATTCGCTCGAATTACGATGATCAACGAGAAATTTCAGATCAGTTTTTGTCGACACGAGGAAATTTTTTTGAAATTCTTAAAATTCGTTGGCTAAGGGCTTTAACATAATTATCCTTCAACTCTCGTTGTGGTTGCTGATTTTGCGTGGAAAAAAAACACAAGAAAAAAAACTAAAACACGCCCGAAAACAAAGTTCCCATTTTTCAAATTGTCGGAACAAATAAAAACTGAAACACACCCGAATACAAAAATCTTCCTGCTTTGTCAAATGGTAAAAACAATAATTGCTGTTAGTCCTTCTGCTCTTACTCGACCGAACTAACCGATTACTCTACTTTTTCTACTTACAGTAAGATTTTGGAGTTCCTTGCCGTAAGACTTTTGCGTGAGCGGTGCTTTGATGGTGAGGGAACGTTAACCAGCCCAGAAAAACAGCCAAAAATGTGCATGTTATTCTTAAGCAGGGACACAACAGCGTTTCTCTGTGATGAGCTGAACAGCTAATGTGTCGATTGTTTCACTCGTGGATAAATGTTTTAAAATTGTTTCAAACTTTAATACTTCACTTTCAATGTTTACTTGAGGACGTGCCTCTTTGACCCCTTCGGTGGAGAGTGATAGCTTGAAGAGGGCGAGTAGTTTGACCTCACTTGACCCTGACCTGCAGAGCAAGATGGAGAGACAGAGACAGAAGTCAGGAGGGGAGGAGATGATGGAGGGGTTGAGTATAGACGAAATGCTCCATCTGCAGTCAGTATATATTTTAAATATTTAAAGAAAACAGTTTGTTCACAGAATGGTGACTTAAGTTGTCATTTTAAAAATCACTTTTGACATGCCTAAATTCTAGAAATTCAAAAACTAACATCCTTTAAGTAGTAATTAGGTAAAGGCTGGGTTCTCGCTTAGAAGTATGGTCCTGTTAAAATCTCATTTAGAAGTATGGCCTCGTAAAACTACCAATGGTTTTCTACTAAAGTCAGGCATATCGAAGTTTCTAATGGTAATTTTCAAGTTTTGCCGGTGAACTGCTATTTTTGATAATGTGTTAAAGAAACGTTAGTGGCTAATCTTACGAAGAATTAATTTACAAAAATTTCCTTTTATTTTCATCCACTTGAAGTACGTGAAGAATATTTCAAGTTGTCTGGCGGGACCGCACTAAACGCGCTTTTGAATGGGACTCACAAAAACGGCGAGACCACCTTTCTAAACGAGTACAAAATTGTTTCAGGTTGTAATTAATTCTTCAAAAAGAACTCTCAATTCTTTTATCGGGTTCGTGGTGTTCGTCCTAGTTTCCGTCAGTTCATTTTCCGTTTTTTTAAACGCGCATTTTTTTGGAAAAGTTTTTATCGGCTTACTTAAAGCATGGGTTTTGTTCCAATTTCAACATTTTTTTACTATAACTGAGAGTTCAGTGATTTTTAAATTTACCAAGTCTGATTTTGCGTAATTTTTTTCATCATTCTTTTGAAATATTTCAGCAGATTGTTATTTCGATCTTGTCAATTTATATGGCGTAAGTTTGAGAGCAAAATATATTAGTATAGGTTATGTGCTTCAGTATGGGTGTGTCGTAAAATTTTTTAAAACTTTATCAAATTTTTTCTGACAACAGTTTTGTTTTCGGCTCAACAGGTTTCGACTCAAAATATGTTGCCTTTATTGCCGCTCGGTGAATCAATTCCAATTATTTTGAAGGCTGCTCATAACCTTTATCAGATTCAATCATGAAGAAGTTTTTGTAGCTGAAGTTTTCCCACCTTTTTCAAATTATATTTTCAAGTAATTTTTTCATTCAAGTTTTTTTTTAAAAAATTTTCGGCTGTTTTTTTCACGGATTATATTTTAGCGCAAAATGTAGCGTAGTTTGAAGTTTTTCAAGCTACTTCAATTTTGACTGTTGTGTTCTGTCACAGGTTTTCATCAAAACGAGTTTCAGTTTCAAACAAACATTTGAATATGTCGGGTGATTTTTTTTTTGAATTTTGTCAGTTTTTTAAGAGTCGGAGGTTTTGTGTATCGCAAGTGATGCCATTTTGAGCTTTGCCTCTGTGTTAATATCATGAAATATAGTTTTTTGGTGAATATGATCCTAAGCAAAAACTAATTCCCCTTTTTTTCTAAGAATTTTTTGCCTGCAATTTAAGCACGTTGAAAAAAATTATACTTAATTCACATAAATAAAGATAATGCTAACTACTTCCTGACTTCTCAGGTTTCCCCTCTCTCCTTCGCCCGCTCTGCAAAAAAGGGGAAAATTTATTCAAAATTGTTTCCTCAATTTGCTTTTTACTTTTTGCTTGTTCGTTTTGCACTCTTTGCAGCGATAGGTTTTAGTTGCAGTATTGTTTTTTTGCTTGTGTTTGCTCAGTAATCGGTCCTTTTTATTTCATGATTCTCTTCAGGCGTGAAGCCAGGGCAAACACGGTGCAGAAGATGGACATCCGGTCGAGATATGACCCCAGCAGGAGTACAGTTGTTGACCCCAGGAGATTCAGCATCACCCCCGACAGAGCATCAGTGGGCAAACTAGACATGGATGCACATGTGAGACCCAGTCATAGTGGCTCTCAACCGACCCAAACCCCCACCCCATCGCACATAAGCATCAACTTTTTAGTGTAACGAGGGGTTTTAGAGGGTTAAATATGAAAACCAAGTATGAGTATGTTTGCCATTGCCTAATTAGTCCGCATGCCGATGTAAATTGGACGATGTAAGAAATTAGACAATGTAAACAAAATTTACTTCTAAAAATTTGCAGGTAGGGGATGAAGGAAAAAAATTGCCGTGGATTTTTTCAAACGTTTTTTTTGTTGCTACTCGATTCGTCTGTTAGTTTTTGTTTCGAAGTTCCATAGTTCCGCCTGGTACTATTTTATGGCAACCAATTTTAGTCCACTAATTCAAACGCCAAGATTTTCCAAAAGCAATTGAACTCATTGTAGAGATAATCAAAGTATATTTATTTTAAAAAATCTATTGAAAGCGGTTGAATAACAAGGATAGCCGGTTGCTGTGCAAATAGCACAAAAAGTTCCGACCTCAATTTTTTTTTCTAAAAAATTGTTTTTTTTTTGTTTGTTCGGCTATGAGCGGATCTGAATGAAAGCCTAGAATATAATTATATTCGATAGTGGGAGTAGAACAAGTATCTTTGACAACGGTTTTTATCAAAAAGTTAATCGAAAAACAAAAAGGCCAAAAAAAACTTTCTAATTTTCAAAAAGGCCAAAAAAACTTTTCTGAACATATTACATGAGAAATATGGCTGCTCATATATGACATTTATACACGTTATTTGTAACTTGGGCTCAAAATTTTGATCATATTTCATCAGAATTTGGATGCAGAATCTGTAAAATTCAGGTGAAACGAATGCTGGGAAAACATCATGCAGCCTTCGAGGACAAATTGCGATCACTTTTCGGTGAAAAATATAAAGACTACAGCATAAGTTACGACGATGTTCTGAAATACTGGAAGGGACGGCTCAAGAAAATTGAGCGGGAAAACGACTTGCGAACGGGAAAGAGGTGAGAGAAAAAACTCCTTTTTGATTCAGAATCGATGAACGTAGTAAAATCTCTCATATAGGTCGAGATCACCACCAGCGGATTTAGAGGGAGGGAAGAGAGGGGGGAAGGGGGGCGTTTTTCTAGGATTCGACCCCCTGCCAACCCAAAGGGTAACCCCTTTGTGCTAATTTGAGATATCCATTTTTGGCTGACTGACTCTAAAATTTTTCTTAAGGCGCCTTGCGTGCCAAAATATACTAATTTTGACGGGGACTTTTTGGCCAAAACTTTCCAAAAAGTGCCTAAAATGCTTTTTTGGCCTGTTTCTTCAAAATTTTGCCCAAGATTTTCCCGAAAATTTGGTCAACATGGAGTCTTTATAAGAATTTGGGAGCGCTCAGAAAACCAATTTAACGACCTCAAAATGAAGTCAAAAATTTTTTTTGAAATTAGTTTTTTTTTTGAAAATTGGCTCCACCCTGGAGAAAATCCTAGATCCGCACCTGGTCGAGATGATTCCTTTTTTCAGGATAAGTCTTAGAATTTCAGGGTCACGTTTAATCTTTCGTGGTTTGATTTTTGATTTCTTTTTAAATTCAGTTCATTTCCTTTGTTAGAAAAAAAACTCCACTATCGAACAGTAAAAGTGTAATGATCACAAAAAAAACGATCGATTTCAATTTATTTTCAGGTTTTCTATCGATTTAAAGAGCTTACCTTATGATCTATTTTTTTTTTAAATTAGCCAATTTTGTCGAAAAAGATAATCTACGTTTTTTTTTTGAAATTCGAATTTTTCAAATAATAAGCCAGTTTTTTTCTAATGTTTACTTCATTGAATTTTTCCCTACTGTCTATTGGCTATGCTTGATATTCATCAAAAAGTAGAATCCAACTTCTAGGTGATGATCGGCTATGACCTTTCATGTTCGCGAATACAATAATTGATAGAATTTACCATCGGCTCTTCTCATTTCCCCCTCTACCAACTTTGAATTTCAATTTTAAAAGTCTGCTTTATTTTGCCATAATGCAATTGAATTTTTGGCTTGGTTAACAAATTAGCAATTGTGAACAGATTAGTTTTTCAGATTACCTTACATCGTAATTTTACGCGTTGGCCAGAACAACACTTAAAATAACAATAAAAAATAGAAAATTTAAAAATTTGGGAAAGTGGAAAATAGTCGAACTAAGAAAACGTGAGGTTGATCAGCAGCTATATTTTTTAGTTGGAGCCGACCAACTTCTACGATTTCTGATGCAGATGATCAAAGTAATTTTGAGCAGAGGTCTGGGAACGATTCACAGGGCATCGAACAGATGAGTGATATCGAGGCTATGCTCGAATCATTTTTCACACAGGTAATCTCATAACAATTAACAAGGATAGCCAGTAACTGTGCAAGTAGCACAGAATGTTCCGACCATAGTCTTTAAAAACTACAAGAAAAAAATTTCATTTTCAAACAAGTGTCGTTTTTTCTGCTTGGCGTGATAAAAGGATCTGACGTAAAACTATAATTTAGTCATACCCGCATCCAAGTTTGGGCGTGAAAAATTGATTATAAGGGATAATTATGATGATTTTCTGACAATTATAATTGATTATAATTACCAAAATTAGGTGTTTAAAGGATTTATAATTGGTTGTAATTGTGATTTTTCCAAGAGATGATAACCTCTAATTCTTACAAAAAACCGTTAGAATCAATTATAATTGAATATAATCGATTATAAACTCTATTTTTTGCCAAAATTTTGTCAGTTCGAAACTATATTCGAATTATATCTTATGGTTTATATTTTTTGTGTCAATAAGAAAATCTCTAAAAGAGATCTCTTGAACACTTTGGTTCATGTGAAAACAAAGTTTTACCTCGAAAAAATAGTTTCATAGAGATTCTTTCATATTAGTAGAAAGGTTCCCGCGGTAGATGAAAAATAAATCTACCGAATCAATCATGAAACTAAATCAATTTGCGGATGTTTTGGTGGTTAAAAAGCTAAAAATATGCATCACAAAACAACTCTAATGGGGAAAAATGAAAAAAAACCTTATAAATATGAAATGATTGGAAAACTTTAAAAACACTTTTCTCAATTTTCATAGGAACCTACGTCTACAAAAAGCATAAAATATAAGCAATTTAGATGCAACTTCGAAGACGAAATGGACAAAAAAAAGGGTTTATAATCAATTCTAACCGATTATAATGGATTTTTGTGGAAAAGTAATGAATTAGAAATTTGAATAAAAATAATGGATTATAATTAATTATAGTTTGATCTTAAAAAGAGAGATTATAATCGATTATTAATTGATTAAAATCCACTGTTTCTCAATTTCAGTAAGACTGATACTAAACTCGTAATATAATCGATTATTAACGCTTGAAACTGGATGCGGATAGTAAAAAAGGCAAACAGGACTACAGACTTTGAAGAAAAGTGATAAGAGAAACAAAAAAATCATAAAAATATATTTTTTTTAAATTCAAACTTTTTTCAATTTTTGTTTTTGCAGAAGTTTATTTTTGAAAAACACACCCGAATACAAAATTATTGTCAACGGCCTAAATTACGCATAAATAAGCGTGCTCGCTCACTTTTTTTTGCTCGAATTTAGACGAAAAATCAAAAATATAAGGTGATTTTTCTCCACACTGGGAATTTTTTTAAAAACTTTTTGATGTCGACTGAATCAGGACTGAAAAACGGCTACTCAATTTTCTCCAATGATTGTTTGACGTGGCTGATTTTGCGGGGAAAACAAAAAAAGAAAAAACTAAAACACCCGAATACAAAGTTGCTCCCCAGTTTTTAAACGGTCGGAACAAAAACAACAATTAGATAACATTGTTACATATCATTTAAGAAATGTTTAGCTTAATCTAAGTTAAATCTTTGGTTAAATTGTGTCTTTTTATATCTGCAGCTACTTTTTTTTAAATTTCTAGCATATTCAGCTGCTTTACTTGTGGCTAATGTAAGTAAAATGTCAAAGGTCTGTGGCGCAAATACGAGGACAGGGGCTCTAAATCTTCTGATTGTCGGATTGAATCAGCATATTTAATTCATATGTCGGATCGAGTAGCATATTTAATTTTCAATAAAAAATAAGATAAGTTTGAGTCAAACATTCAAAAAAATCAAAAAGATTTTACAAAATTGATTTTATATTTTCTGGGAAAACCTGGCCATGTCTGATCAACGATCATTTTTCTTTGTTTCTAATATATGCCGATTCCAAACCCGAGAGGGGGTCTTCTGCATATTAGATCGCAGGTAATTTTCTAGCAGTTTTTCTTAGAAAAAAAATTTTGTAGTGCATTTCGCTACCAAATGGTTGCTTCAATCTGCAGCTGCGCATACAAAAGTGGCATCATCGGATCGGCTTGTCTTAACGTTTTCTGACCTCAAATTCTTCTTTGACTGCTGCCAAGGCTTGGGTGGTCTTTGAAAGTTTTTGGTGTAATAAACCCAAAATTTGCGTCAGGGTCCAATTCTTGTAGGGTGTCAAACTCCTGTTTTTTTTTAAATTGATCATATCATCAGTTTGTGCAGCTCAGGCAAGCCACCTGTGGTAAATATTTCATCTCCTCGGCTGAGTATCTTTTAATGTTTTTTTAATTTGCCATTTTTTCAAATGAGTCTCTTGTCGGTATCTGTCTGTGCTACTTGCACAGAAATTGGCTGTGAATGTTCACAATCAGTTGTGAGACTGATTTATTATGAACAGGAAGGACTGGAAGACTCCGACAACCTGAATACTCTCATTTTGAAAGATTTGCGAGCCAGCGAATTCACTCCAGAAAATCAGATCGAGGCAACGGGTGTTCCAGTGTATACTATTTCGCCGTCAGAGGGCGATGTCTTTTCAAGTTCGGTGCCGAATCTACCGACTAACTTGACCTTGAGTGAGTCGCAAGGGGACGAGACTACGAATGATGTTTCTAGTCATCCCGAGATAGTTCTAGATGACGAGTTTACTTTTGTCGAAGAGGAGAAAAACGAGAATATCAAAACCGAAGGAGCCGAATTAGGTAACAAATCGGGCTATTTTTTTCTTACTCTTTTTACCTACTGCTGAAGTCCTCTTAGTCACTGCCAATATTCTTCAAATTATATTAGTAATGATTAAAATTTGTTTAAAAAAGTCACCGAAAACCTCGAAAAGATTGAATCAATTGAAACAGATTATTCAATTTTTTACATTCACAAAAATGTTGATTCAACGATGTGAACAACTATAGATCAGAAAGAGTTGTGAAACTAAAGTTTCCGACCTGAACTCATTGGTGCTTAATTGGCGCTTAAGTCTTTGAAAAAATTGGAGCAATGTTTGATCGTGTCTTACGTTTTAGGCGTTAAAATACAACGGACCAGCAACTCCGTCTCGATGTCCAACGAAAAGGAACCCTTGCCGGCTAACAACGAAAACATCGACAACAACGCTAACAACGACAACAACAATTTAGTCCCACAAAAAGGCACCACAAACCAAACTTCAGGTATGCAAGGCTATAAACTTTTTGCATTCATTGATTAATATCGGAGCAGTAGCGTGCCAGTGGGGGGGGGGGGGGGGGGGTTTGGACCGCCCTTCTTTTCAATCAATTCTGGCTGCCAAAATTTTCCAAAGGGTCCACCCTGTGGTATAACTTTATGACATCTCTTTTTCAGTGACGAACCTCAAAATTTTTTTAAAGGCGCCTTTTGTGCCAATATGACTAAATTTGAGGGGGGAGCGCGCGCCAAAAAAAGCGCAATTTTTCAGTCAAAGTTTTCCAAAAAGTGCCTAAAACCACCTTTTTTTTACCTGTTTTTCAAAATTTTTCCTGTGGCGGAGAAAATTTGACCGAAACAGGGGTCTTTTGGGAGAGCTCGGGTAGCCAAATTGATCGACCTAATAAAAAAAATGTCGGCAAAACTTTCAAAATTTTTCGAAAAACCGCCCCCCCCTAGAAAAATTTCTGCGCACGCCACTGTATCGGATTATATGTTTAAACGCCAATTTAAGTTTTCATTTTTTGCTCAGGATCTCAAAACCGAAGAAAGTTTCTGTGATCTATTTGGTTTTTGATAATAATTTTTGCCTGATACATATAGCTTGTATTTTTTATAAGGACATGGCGAGTTACTTTTAATTGAAACTTATTGTTATCAAAATGAGTGTTTTTAGAAAAAGTGTTGTTTTTTAGAAAAAGAAGAAAACTACCAGGAAGTCGAACGACGAGGATCGAACCTGAGTCGAACCCTCCGAAAAAGCTCGACCACTTCCAAATCTTCCCAAGATAGCAAATCAATCCGATCCCGAACCAGTACTAACTCTTCCGCATCACGAAGGCAAACTGCTTCAAATGTGATCGCAGTTAACATAAGCGAGAGTCGTTCGGAACAAGTGCCGACAACTTCGAGGAAAGAGGTCTCACCAGGCGAGAAACCGTCGTTTCAATCGGGAGTCCAACAAATGAAAGATCTGGCTACAACTTTGGATCGGAATATTGACAACAACAGTCCGTCTGATTTATCAAAACAGCATTCAACAGTTAGTGAACATGGTCTTTGCTGCTTAGCGCCTTTTTTAAGATTCGATAAATGCAGTTCACTCTTAAGCTGGTCGAGATGATTTTTTTTTTCGTTTTTTTTTCAGGAAAGACTTTTGATTTCTTCTTAAGTTCAGTTCATTTCCTTTGCTGAAAGGAAGGCAAACTCCACTATCGAACATCACAAGATTAAAGGTCACGAAAAACTGACTTCTAGTTTCGAAAGTTTCTGATTTCACAGCGGAATTAAATTTTTCCCTATTGATTAACTATTTACCTTTTTAAAAAATTGGATAAAACGTTTTAAATAAATGAAAAAAGTACATACTTATGTGAAAACCATCGGCTCACACGCTATGTAAAATGCAACGTGTTTCATATTGCATATAAAAAATATTAAATAGACAAAAAGTATGCCTCATTTAAATTCGGAGAGATTTCGAAGTCTGATTAAATTTCCGCTTACGCGTTAGTAGCCGAATATATATCGCGCGTTAATTATCCCAATTGGCTAACTTGGCAAACGTGATTGACTTCTTGTTATAAAACTGAACTTTAATTTTCAATTTTCCCAGCGGAATTAAATTTTTAAGCTATTGATCCAGTTTTTTCAACTGGATCAAAGGTAAAACTATTGATCCAGTTTTTTACTTATTGATCCAGTTTTTTTCATGAGTCGATTTTATCAAAAATGTGTCCATCTAAAATCTTTCGAAAATTAAGGGTTTACAAAAATAAATCTTTCTTTTCTGTTGCTTTGCGTTCATTGACTCTTTGCCAATTGTCTCTTGGCTAAGTTTTCGCTTTTGTGTTTTCAATATTTTTTTGTTTTAATTACCTTTTTCCATTATTCTGGCTGACTTGGGCAACCAGGATTAAAAAGTTCAAAAAGAAAATTTGCAATTTTTTCTATCAGAATATGGTGCTTCAATTTTAAAAAACTGTTCTATGAATTAATGATTGGCAAATGAAGACAAAAAATGAAAACTGCTGCTTCAACTTTACAAAAGTTAGAGAAACAAACAAGCAAAAGAAAAGGTTCCCATTTTTTTGCTTTAACCAATAATTTTATTTAATTTTGCAGAATAAGAACCCGGATTCAGATGTCGCCCGTGGCTTGTCAATTCGCGATGAGAACAACCCGCCTGCAGTAATCGAGGTCCACCAACTCGGCTACCAGTCCGACTCGAACTCGACTGATACTCTCTGCAAAAACGACGACAACAAAAAGAAATGCTGCTGCTGCTCTTCTTGTTCTATTCTTTGAAATAAACTAAATATTATACTATTTTAAATTTAAATTAATTTTGTCTAAATTTTTGATTGAAACTCACAGCCATTCTTTTTATTCGAATTTGAATAATTAATTTTTGATTTTTCCTCTAATTATTAATAAATGTATGGTCAATTAAAAGCTCACAGCATTAGCTGAGCGTTGTCACTCATCGTACGCTGATTGTTACTAATTATGGTTTCACTTTTTTGTCGTTTCCGTTTTATGAAATTTTTTTGAAATAGACTGTTCGTATTTAAACGAGGACTGGAAAGCTCCAATTTTTTTTTTATAATGAGTGAAATAATATTGGTAGAGAAAAACGAATACACTTCAAAATTGTTTGATATTTTTCATTTCGTTTTTGCCGGCTACTAACGCAAACTTTGGACAATTAGTTTTCCTCTAGCTCACCGCCTACGATATTTAAAAAACTTGTAATTACATTGCTCAAAAGATAAATATATTTAGCCTTAGCTTATTTGACAATTTTTAAAACCGCGTACCCTAAAAAAAACAGTTTGCATAATTTAACCTAAAGTATTGCCGGTTGTTTTGTGACTAGCACAGAATTTTTCCACTAATTCTAACAAATAAAGACAAAATAAATACAAAAAAATTCTCCTTTTTTTTCATTTTTGTCTCAATCAGTGTTAATAGGCTGATTGATGTATGTGAAAAATTGCAAGAATGAAAATTAATGCAAGAAAAGTAAAATAACTATGAAATTCAATTAGAAAAAGATTGCTCTTATCAGGGCGAAGCCGCTAATACTCCTACTGCGTTTTAAGGTCTGAAGAATAGTGTTCGCTTTTAAGAAAACTTAAAAAAGGCTAAATTGGCAAAAGTTTTAATGTCGTTTAATTCATGATCAAAAAGGTTCCACATTCACATATTCCTTTACTCATTCAGATAATTAATTGTGGTATCACGTTTTGCGTGATTTTTTTTTCTACAAAAATTAAAATCATAAACGAACCCAAAATCAAAGTTCCTCCAAACTTTCAGTCTTCGAAAAAATTATTTCTAATTGCTAATTTCAAAAGCAATTTTCCGAACTCAAGTTTTCTTTGCATACAGAACACTCAGCGTGGAACTATTCCGTCAACTTTTTTTAAAGCCGTAACAGCAACCCTACAAACGACCCACATAGCATTGATTTCAATGATAGGAATGATTAGCATCTAATAAAACTGACAAATTTCGACAGTTTATTAAACTCTTTTTAATTAGCAAGAGAAAAAACTAGCTGCAGAATCAAATCATTTTTAGTTCAGGTGCAATGCATCTGTTATGCTTGCTTATTTATACTCTCCAAATTTTGATTTCACTACGAATAAAGAAGTTTTGCAGGTTTTGCGTCGGTGTTTTTGTTCTGATTGGGTATTATCTGTCATCAAACGTCAAAGTTTGTGGATAGATTGGAACCTGAGAGCTGTTTCAAAACAATCAGCTGGTGTTCTTACTTTGCAAATGAAGAGATTCCAATTTGCTTTTTCTCTGAATCTTGGGTAAAAACTTGTGTCCGTTGATACTTCAAACCTGGGAAAAATTTCGGTTGTTTGGCCCCTCTTGATTGTTAGATTACTTCTATTGTTGGCCAGAAACAATTCGATCCAGCCACTTCCTGTGTCCTCAATGACATGACTTGTTTCTTGTTTTTTTTTGATGAGCCTTTCCGTACTGATTCCTTCTACATGGCAGTTACGCGCTAGTTGGACACTGTTCATCATAGTCTTGATGCGTTGTTTCGACAAAGCTCGTCAAAAATTGTTCCACATTTTGCGATATGCCAAGTAATCAGAGAGTTCTGTTTTCCAGGATTTGTCTCTTAAGCTTGAGCCATATTTGGCTTTTGAATAGCGGTGGTATGATGAGTGAAATTTCATCCCGGCAGTTCAGGCATTCTTGTAATGCCGGTTTTTTAACTTCATTCTTGAATTGTGTCAACGCTTTGTAAGCGTTTGAGGACGTCACAAGATGTTCTCCTATAAGAAGAATGTTTCCTCTTTTCTGGTTTCTCATCAAATTGCAGTCTATTTAGAGCATCCGCATGCAATATTTTCTCCTTGTATTATGGTTCAGTTTCTTGTCGAAACCCTATCCGCGGTCTAGCTCATCTCTTTATTGTAGCCGATATTATTTCTGGTATCTTCTAGCTGGACCAAAAAGGTTTTGCATAGATTTGAATTCAACAAGCAGAGTGTTTTGAGCTCGATTAAGAAGTACTTCATCCGTTTCACCGCACACATGATAGATTTTTATCTTTCTAGATTAAAGAAGTTGCAATCGGCTTAAAATGGTCTCTCCGAAGCGTAGATCACGTTATGATTTTTGTGCCAGAGACCCTCCAACCGCCTGTTCGAATGCGTCGCTGGTCACCGTCACTTGTTCGGGCAGAGAATAACTGGTTTTGAGCATAATTCTTATTTAATTTTTTTGAAGTAGCTCCTTTTGTTTGTCGGCTCACTTCAAATCTTGATCCCGTAGGTCAACATCTTTGCTTTAGGGTTCGGAATCTTTCGTCCGTGAAACCTACCAGTGCACAATTGCTTGAATTTTGTTTCGATTCGCAGAATTTTTCAAACCGAAATTTGGTTTTCTAGGTTGTCCTTTGACTGCCAGTAAACGCTCTGCGTTTAGATATTCTACTGATCTTTAAATCAGTTGTTCGACCTGGCAGATGATCAAACCTTGATTTAATTGAAATTATTTCCAATGCCGTTTTGAAAATTTGAAGAATTTTTTTTTCAAAATTTGCGATAAACAGCAGATCTTGATTAGCGCATGTTGGGAGTTTATTGTACACACTCCTGTGGAACTATCATTTCAATCGATTTGTTGGTAGGCGCAAGAGAGGTCAATTTTCCAAAAACTTATCTCAATGCATTTTGTGGAAAAAAATTTTACGTCGGGCAATGCGTAGCCTTCGTCTTTTTTTGCCGTTGATAAACCGCTGTACTGTTCACTGTTTTACTTTCTCAGGTACAAATATTGGTAAATTTTCTAGCCTGTACTGGCTCAATTACACGATGTTTGACCATGCCGTATAACATTGCCTTTATTGTCTTGCATTGACTAGGGAATATTGCTTGCTCTTCGTAAAATAGATTTAAGTTTTACCCCTGAGCCTTGTTTCCTGTGATTGTCGGCAGTGTCTCCGGTATGTTATGTATCGCGTACTCTATTGATAGCAAATTTGTTCATGGAATCTGAAATCCTTGTTCGATTGTACAACTGTTAGGTTTAACTTTGATTTGACCGAACTATTCAATGTCAAACACAAAAAGCTGTTTCCATCGTAAAGTTTTTGTTTCTGAGCAGTTCTGTGTAGAGTAGGTTTTCTATGATTGTTCCAGATGCTCGAAGAAATCACTCCTCAAATTCAAGATGTCTTTGGGATGAAACTTCAAGTCGTTCAAATGTTCTCTTTTTGATAGTTTTTTTTACCTTGACATATGTGAATTTGACATTTTTTTACCGTGAATGTGACATATATAGCTTTGACTTCATTGATTGGATTGAGTAATGTCTTGAAAAATTAGTATCGTTGACAATTTCGATATTTGGTTACATTCCAACTGATAATAGAGGGACGGTTAAAAAATGAACTAACTCTCATGTATTTACCCAACATTTTAACTCAGTGTTTTTAACCCGAGTGAATTAAGACAATATTTTTATTTGCCTTGCGTGTTGGGAGGACGCTCTCCATTTCAACATTTTTATCGATTTGTTATCAAAAACTACTACTTTCATTAAAAGACAAAATTTGTCTTTTAGCCAAAAAAATAGTTTGAACATGGTTTGAAAAAATAGTTTGGACTTCCTTTCAAATGTTTTCCTATTTTAAAATGCCCCTGTTGCTTCTGAACTTGAAAAAAAATTGAGCCTAAAAATCTACAGCTTTTTTGATTTGTTTACTTTTTAGATTCGACAGCAGCCAGGAACATTTACGATTGGTAATTGTTTTGGCTCAAATGAAACACTACAAAACAATAAAGGAAAGACAATTGAAACAAATTAAAATTGACCATTCAGTTGACACAAAAAAAAAGAAACGCCTCTAGAAAATTTTACAAGGTGCAGAATTCTATTACGTTTGCATACTTTCTATAAAATTGCGATGAATTCTCAGTTTAGGTTTACACCTGATGAAAACATTTTTCATTCACAATGTTGAAAATTGTTAATGAAAATGCAATTGTTAAGTTGAAATTGACTCTTTTCAAACTGAAATTTTAGGTCGTAAGGAAAAAAAAGCCAACTTTTCTCGGCTAGTTGACACTGAAAAATTTTTAGATACAGCTTGAGAAGAGCACGGAAGATCATTTTTGTTGTGCTAAAAGGTCAATGAAACCGGCGCCATAAAAATTAAATTTGTAAAAGCCGTTTTTGGTCTTTTGTAATGCAATACAGTTGGAAAAAGAAAACCGCTTTTGTTGCAAGATTTGTCTTTTAAGTTTCCCGTATCAATGGAAAATATATGTTTTTTTAGAAAATGTGTTCAAAATCTTCATGATAAAATAAGGCACTGTAACAAAATTTGTAGTTTTCACTTTCAAAATTCATATAATTAAAAAGAGCAGTTGTCTGTTTGCCATGAGTGACTTGAGTCTATCGGATTGAACAGAAAAGTTATTAAATCCACTTCTTTATTATAACTATTATTTAATAAATCCTAGATAATTCCTGATAAAACAACTACTGAAAGTTCGCATGGAGTAGCCAAAAATTCTGAGGAAGGTGATAGATATGTTAGCAGGGATTCAAGAATTCAATAAAGGAATTCTATTCTGATAACAGATCAACAGTCGATAAAGTTATTAAAAGAGGTTATTAATAATCAAGAGTAACTACTCTCAATTTTACTTAAGACTAGGTCACTTCCCTGATTTCGTGTATTTCTGAAAATATCTGGCAGAAAATAAAAATGTTGAGAAAAAAGATCGAGGGAAAATTTCATTTTCCCTAAAAATTCTTAATTAGCCTAGATTCATTTCGGGAATGTTTTATATTGGATTGCATTGGATTGGAACCTCTTACTAAGGTATGTAAAAGTATTGCAGTTCAACTTGAATGATTTGGCAATTTTTTAGCCTACTGGAGCATTCAAAGTAATTAAGAAAAAGTCCTTTTTCCTTCTAGACCAAATAAGCTTTTGTGCATTGATTGGAAAGCAGGTATTGTACTGCATTTTAGAAAACTAATTTGTGTAATTTAGCCCTATTTTATTTTGTGTTTCTATTTTCTACTTCAAAATCGGGCTAATTGTTTTTATTACTCGGTCTCATTTTTGCCAAAAAGATTTGTCATTAATCCTTTTGCGTAGTTGGAGATTGTTTATTAAAAATCTACAAAAAATATCTATATTTCTTTGTTCTTTTTCATTTTTACAGAATTGAAAAAACCATTTTGAAACTTAACTGACAAGTGAAAGTTTGTTTGTTTGTTGATTCTATTTATTGGATCTGTTTCGATAACCTTTTTAATGTGTCCATTTACATAAATTGACTAAATTGACTCAGTTTCAAGCATAAATTTTATCATCGATCTCTTAAAATTTCAGAAAGTTAAAAGAAACCAACAAAATTACTATTATTCACGGGGAAAAAACGAAACTCGACCGATATTTTGCTGAATTTCTGGAGACCCAAAAGATTAAATTAGCCCAGTTCGAACTATTTTTGAACTCTTTTTATTGTTCTTTTTTGTTTTTGCGGCTTTAAGAGACAAATTAAATTGAAGACTACGATTCTACTTTTAGTTAAAATTATTTGCCTTCTAATGATTCAAATTCGTGATATTTGAACAGTAATTTCGCCTCGATGATATACAGGTAGGGTACATCCTGTATTTAATGGGCTGTTAATCAAAGTTGATGATAAATTTTGAGACTAGCATCCGCTAAGATCTAAAAGGTAAATTTGATCGGACCAATACAAACAAAAATTGCTTTTATTTGTTCACAAGTACAGAAAACTTTTCACAATCTCGGTAATTTCCGAATAAATCTGAAAATTTCCGTTAATTTTTCTTCCAAAAAGTTTTTATTGAAAGATCACATTTTATTTGGCCAATTTTATATGGCTTATTTATTGGGAAACTATCTTGTATAAATCACCATCTTTTATAGATAAATAGTGTTTGCCTATTTCTCACTTTTCAAGATTGATCATCATAAGCCGAGTAAGTGTTTACTTAAGTAAGTGATTAAAACTGATATGATTACATATCTGATATCTCTACCACATGCAACTTGACCATCTTTACAATCTGAAGTTTTGTTTGGTTGGCCCAATTTCAGAAGAAAGTTGAATTTCTGTTCACGGAATGCCCGTTTTTCGATCGAGTATTTTAAAATGTAACTACTTTTGCTTTTATAAATTTCTACTAGATAAGTTTTCTAACCATTCAGTTCGTTACACAAATGTTTCGAAGGTAAGTGAAATAAGAAAAGAAAGAGGGGGTATAATTTTTTCGTGGATCTGAATTTGGACACTTTTTGAAAAGTTTTGGGTTTTTTCGCGCTTCAAAAATTTTTTCAGGGTGCCCACTCATTAATTCGTCCGTGTCTGAATTCGTGGAAAAAATTATAAATGAGTTTTTCAGGCTGAAATTTTGTCAATATAATCGATTCCCATGTCGACCTTAAAATAATGTTGAAAATCGATTATAATTATCGTTTGGATCTACTTAACAATCTCCACACCGCCCTTTCAAGAAAGGCGGGGAGATTTTTTAGTAGGTACAATAGGGGGGGGGGGGATTGTTAAGTAGATCCTATCGTTTTCTCACATTACAAAATAATTGTACAAAACCCATTTAAGAAAATTTTTAAAAGAAATAACATTTAAAGTTTTTTTCACAAATTTAAATTAGTAAGATAGTAGTATCAGCAAATATTTCTCGAAGTTTGCTAGCTAAGACGATAATTCACATTAGTTAATTTAAGCATTTATTGTTTTAGAACGCTGGATTTCCGAGGAGCAGAAAATTCCGTTAGCTACATTCACTAACGATTATATATCAAACGTGGTTTTTACCCGAAAAACTAGTTGAGGAAAACTAAAGCTCACAAATGGAGACATTAAAAATGTTTAATAAACAATTTATTCCTCAATTCATTTATCTTTTTTTGACGTTATCTTACGTCATTGGTGCTCCAAGAGAACTGACCAATGAGAGAAGAGCTAGCGATAGTGACTCATCATTATCGTCCGGATGGTGTGTGTTGAGTTATGAAGATGTTACCATGAATCAAATTGTTGCTGATCAAATGAAAATTCTCCAGGTATTTATTGTCTGATAACTACCTTTCTTTCAAGGTTTCATTCATTTTTTTGTAAATTTCAAAACTTCTTTGCTGGTATCAAAAAAAGGGAAAGTTTAAACATTATAAATTTCAAAATAACAAAATTTGAAAAATAAAAATCGTCAAAAAAACTGATTCTGATTTCAGAGTATTCTGCCATAATATCTGTAAAAAGTTTCACATTTTCTTTTATTTTGAGGAGTTAAGAAAAGAAACAGAGTATCCAAAACAAGAAAGTTTGCTTTAACCTCTTTAATATTTTAGGACTCATCGTCAAATTCATTTCTACTCCGACACTGTCCTCTAATTCCAACTAAACTCTTCACCACTTCAACTGCAAGTCCGAGTCCTGTGATTCTTTCCTTGGACCGCAATTACATCCGACTTCAACATTCCGAAACAGTCCTGGACATTTTGGGATCGAGGACTGTCAATGATGTTTCTAAGATGTATGTTGTGAATAACAGCGATAGTTGGTTCCAGTCGCGAACACTGTATGATTCAACTTCAAGTGGACAACTTTTGTCAAGCCATGATTCGAAGATTCTCAAGACAGGTGATTTTTAACTGAATTTTATCAATAGACTTCGCTTATAGTATCAATAGACTTCGCTGATAGTATCAATAGATTTCATAGAAGTTGCAGAACTTCAAAAAAAAATGAAAACTTTTGAGATTTTTTCTTTTGTAGGTCCTATTCAGACAAAAATTCCCTATTAAGATAAACTAAAAAAATAACGGACTAAGTTAACATCCCCAATAAGCTGGTCAGTTTTGTTCCGACTACTGTGTTGCAACAAACTGACATCGTGTTTTAATTTTGTTTCTAAGTAACTTATTTAGCTGTACAGAATTCTAGCTTGTATAATTAAAACGGAAATCAGTGGCTGAAAATTAGTCGAAAAAAAAGAAACAAAAGAAAATTTTCAATTGTAATTTAATTTTCTATAAACATAAAACCTTCGATGTTTAGCTTATCTGGACGCAATTGCCGCCTACTCCAACCGACAAGTGAGCATCTTCGCAATCCAAAATCTTGGCCCCAAACTCGGAACTTACGAAGTGGTGAATGGACTTCAACCACGACACGTGAACACATTTTTTACCAAGTCGGCTCTAGATCTTCCTGTAATCTCATTGGTCACGAAGAGCAACCACTTCGACAACGACAATTTAGGACTCTGTTTTCTTATTGGTCGAAAACTGGAAACCGAGATCACTCGGAGTCGCGATTTGTGGTCACGACTCCAAACCCGATTCGACCGAAACAGCGAAAATAAATTGGGCTCACTGGTCAATTGCGTGTCACGAAACTTCGCAGTTAAGGTCATTTCAGACATCAAACGATACGATTACTCGTCGCAGACTTTGGAAACTGTGTTCAAATTTATGAAAAATGAAATTCCGCCGGCATTAGCGTTTCCTATTATCTCAAATTTCCTCTGGATGAAACGATATTCTTATGATTTTTATCTCAAAAACGTAGCCAGAAAAGATGTGGTTAAACATCTATCCCCAAGCATGTTTCTATACGAATTAAAAGTTATAAGTTATAAGGACTTGGAAGAAAACTTAATAACTTCAGTCATGAAAAGTGAAGAAGTTTGCCCGATAGTTATTGACATGCTGTTCAAAAAACTACACAAAGATAGTAGTAACGAAGTTATGCGCCCTGATATTTCTCAAATAGTTCCTTATTTATCCGTGTTGGGAACACGCACTTTGAATTCTAAGGATTCGTCCTACTGGGCGAAAATCGGCGAAGTTTTGATAAATAAAAAGAACCATAAACTGGAAACAATGCAAGAATTTGACCTTTCGAGATTAATTTTTGAAAATATTGGCGGCCTTCTTTCAAAACAGAAATATTTGGAACCGAATCAACTAATTCCGATTTCAAGAGGAATACCTTTTCATTTTTATCAATCCGGACTCATTAACGATGTCGAATTAGAAAATTTTCTTCGTGAAAATTCACAAAATTTGGGAAAATTATCGCCTTCAACTGAGCATGTGTTGCTGAACCGCGGACCAATTAATCGCGAAAACTTGAAATCATTTGCTACACGACAACACTGCTACAAGTTTTCGGTTCTTAGAAAAGTGTGGTTCTCAGAATATCAAGAATTTATAGTTGGAGTTCACTCGCAATTATTTTTCGACAAAATCGAGAAAAGTTTGATTCAAAGTTGTGAAGTAACCGATCCAAATTTAGGTGCATTAGATTACGCTGTGCGACTGCGAGGCTTTATGAAAAATAACCCTACTTTTAAAATAAACGCCCGTTCTGTCAACTTGCTCGAAAGTGCTCTATCCGGAATTTTAATCGAAGAGATTCTCAACCTTTCACCCTTTGAAGCTCTTGATGTTATAAACCTCATAACTTCAAACTCTGAAGTTTATAAATCAGACGATCAGCTTATTCGGACACTCGCTAATAAAGCGTTTGATGTGGCCTCAACTTTTTCGAAAGCGCAGTTTGGCGTTAAAGGAGATCTAACTTGGAAAAATATTCCTCAAATTTATTTATCCTATTTTAACTCTTTCATGCTACGAGAGCTTCCTCTTGATTTTTACAAAGATGAAGTTGAAAATGAAATTCAACGTCAAAGGTGTGTTGATATTATCAGCAAAATTGGGTATTCAGAAAAATTGAAAACCCATTTTTCGCCTTTTAAAGCTCAAAACTTCACCAATTTTTACCTGAATTGCGTGAACAAAACAAGGTTAAGTTCAGAAGATTTAGTAACAATGGGCTCACTTATTTGCGAGTTACCGTCTCAATTTATATCCCAATTAAAACCCGATTCGGTTAGAAGTTACGGATACCTTTTTAATGGCTGCTGCTTGACTAAATCTCAAAGCTCAGCCCTTCTGAAATTAGCACAAAAAGCGGATCTAAGTTTCGAAGAAGCATATTTATCTTTCGGAGCAGCTTTGCCGATTATTTACTCAGATGCCGAGGAATTTGAGAAAATCAAAGTTTTTATTGAGAAAAATCAACAGAAAAGAATCTATTTTGAAAAAGTTGCATCTTCACTTTCACAAGGCGTTGAAATTCTTTATGAAAACGGAAGTTTTTGTCGACGAAAACTATCAACTCGCGATTTCAATTTTTACGAAAATTCGATGAAACTTATATTTAATTCAACTTATACTAAGCTAAAAAGTTTAATCGAGTATAAACC
Source organism: Symsagittifera roscoffensis (assembly GCF_963678635.1). NCBI lineage: Eukaryota > Metazoa > Xenacoelomorpha > Acoela > Convolutidae > Symsagittifera > Symsagittifera roscoffensis. The sequence continues at coordinate 36,288,591 of NC_087070.1, forward strand.
GTATATAAGTTCTTCTCATGATAAAAAATTTACCCTTAGCCCAAGTTGTGCAATGATGAAAACATTTGGCGAATCTTTGCGGTTCGCAGATTTGAATCAATTGCAAATTATTGCGGATTTTGATTTCCAAAACTGCGTAAAACCCATTTCGGACTTGAAATTCTTACAACCGTTCCAGATTGATTATTTCCGCGAAAGATTGATTTCTCTTAAAAAAGCGGGGCATTATTTAAAAGAAATGGGTTCTTTAGTTTCAAAGCCGAAGACAAACGATGATTTTCAATTACTTTTGATGATAAATTTCACCGATTATGACGAAGTTTCGTTACACAGTTATCTAGAAACTTTGTCGTTTGAGCAATTAAAAACAGGATTTGACAGATTCTGTGCAGTAAACCAAATTTCTTCGCTAAAAGATTTGAAGTCGCTCGAAATAGCAACTCTGGGAAACTTCATTTGCGCGGCTGATGTTGAAGAACTATTTTCAGAAGAAGGGCTCGAATTGAAAGCAATCAAGTTTTCACTTCCAACTTTCTCAAAATTGTCGGCTTGTGGACATGAAAAAATGCGGATAATCAAAAACCAACTGGAAAAACAAGGATTGATATCGAACAAACTTGAAGAAATGACCGAATTTGACGTGAACGATTACGGTTACATTTTATCCGGATTCACAGCTCTAGAACTGAATGAGATTTCGGTCAAACGGTCTCTCGTCTTGCAGTACGCTGACGTTCCATTTTTCAATGCACTACCTGATGATGAACTGCAGGGCTTAAAGTGCACTTTTTGGAATTCGATTCAACCTAAAATGCTGCAGAAGATTCCAGATAAGCGACTTGGCAAATTAGGCGAAGCGGTTCAACAATGTATTCTGAAAAATATTCATTCAGGCATTATTCCACGCAAACATTTATTGCAAATTCAAGGCCAGTATTTCGAATTTGAGGGGGACGACAGCATTGTAGATGCAGACAAAAGTTCAATCTCAGAATCCGATGAAAACTCGCAAAAAAAATCGGGCAAAAATTTGAATATTTTGACAGAAAATGACGACTACCTGCGATCCAATCGTTTAACTGTCACTTATATAGTTTTAAACTCTTCAAAATTGTTAAAATTTACGGTAGAACATTTGCTTATATGCTTGTTTTTATTTAATTTGCATAAGTTCAGCTTCTGTTTATTTGATTGATCAAGACAACTAAATTTTTATTGAAAGATTAATTTTTAATTTTGGTTTTAAATTGTCTTTTGTGCTTAGTTTTAACCCAGCTAGAAGTAGTTTCTGCTTAGCCCATTTCAGATTTTTTTCTAAATTGAAACGCGAGTTTCTAGCCTTCATTTATTTTCTCGCTACAATACCCGCACTGTGGTTTTATGAGAAAAAAATCGATTGCAAAATAATGCATAGTCAGAATTAAGTCCATTATAATGGATTATTATTAAATTTTTTGCCCTTGAGCTGGATTTTAATTCCATTTTCATCCAGTTTTTATTAAATATTTGAATAGATATCAGTATAACGAATTATAAAGGATAGAAAATCTGTATAAATTTGTTGCAAATTATTTATACAGCATGCAGCGTTTTCTGCAATAATCATGGTCTACTCTATGTCTAAGTTTTCTCACACACAACTTTGTTGTTCCGACTTTCGATACGAAAGTTACGGAATATTTGTGCTCGGGGTAGTTTTTTTTCTTCAGACAAATATCGAATTTTTAACTAGTCATTTTGACGGAATTTTATTTAAATATTTCGAAAGCTATTGTTGTCTTGAGCTTAAATTTGAAAAGATATTTCACCTGTGATCATTTTTCGAAAAGTTATGAGGGTTTGAAGATTGCCATTTTGGCCATTTTGACCAATTTGGGACAATTAACGCGCGATATAATTCGCGCTATTAACGCGTAAGCGGAGATTTAATCCGTCTTGGAAATCGTTTCAAATTGGTTGAAAGAATTTGTTGCAAGGAGCGAAATCTATTGTTTTGCACTTTATATGGCGTATGGGGGGATGATTTTCATAGAAAAATTTTCAAATTTTAAAAAATCTTTTCATTTTATTTTATTTCATTCAATTTTCTTATGTTGTTTATGTTATTACTGCTCCATAAACGTTAAAAGGCAGTCGGAATTTTCAGGGCTTCGCCCTGATACGAGCAGTCTTGTATAACTTTGTCAAACGATATCCCTCAAACTTTTAACACCGATCTTGAATATTAAAAATGAAGAAAGGGAGAAGCTTAAGCTTTGGTAAATCAGAAAACTCGTGAGTGGATAAAGGGGGAGGGTTTTTCAATGCACTACCTGATGATGAACTGCAGGGCTTAAAGTGCACTTTTTGGAATTCGATTCAACCTAAAATGCTGCAGAAGATTCCAGATAAGCGACTTGGCAAATTAGGCGAAGCGGTTCAACAATGTATTCTGAAAAATATTCATTCAGGCATTATTCCACGCAAACATTTATTGCAAATTCAAGGCCAGTATTTCGAATTTGAGGGGGACGACAGCATTGTAGATGCAGACAAAAGTTCAATCTCAGAATCCGATGAAAACTCGCAAAAAAAATCGGGCAAAAATTTGAATATTTTGACAGAAAATGACGACTACCTGCGATCCAATCGTTTAACTGTCACTTATATAGTTTTAAACTCTTCAAAATTGTTAAAATTTACGGTAGAACATTTGCTTATATGCTTGTTTTTATTTAATTTGCATAAGTTCAGCTTCTGTTTATTTGATTGATCAAGACAACTAAATTTTTATTGAAAGATTAATTTTTAATTTTGGTTTTAAATTGTCTTTTGTGCTTAGTTTTAACCCAGCTAGAAGTAGTTTCTGCTTAGCCCATTTCAGATTTTTTTCTAAATTGAAACGCGAGTTTCTAGCCTTCATTTATTTTCTCGCTACAATACCCGCACTGTGGTTTTATGAGAAAAAAATCGATTGCAAAATAATGCATAGTCAGAATTAAGTCCATTATAATGGATTATTATTAAATTTTTTGCCCTTGAGCTGGATTTTAATTCCATTTTCATCCAGTTTTTATTAAATATTTGAATAGATATCAGTATAACGAATTATAAAGGATAGAAAATCTGTATAAATTTGTTGCAAATTATTTATACAGCATGCAGCGTTTTCTGCAATAATCATGGTCTACTCTATGTCTAAGTTTTCTCACACACAACTTTGTTGTTCCGACTTTCGATACGAAAGTTACGGAATATTTGTGCTCGGGGTAGTTTTTTTTCTTCAGACAAATATCGAATTTTTAACTAGTCATTTTGACGGAATTTTATTTAAATATTTCGAAAGCTATTGTTGTCTTGAGCTTAAATTTGAAAAGATATTTCACCTGTGATCATTTTTCGAAAAGTTATGAGGGTTTGAAGATTGCCATTTTGGCCATTTTGACCAATTTGGGACAATTAACGCGCGATATAATTCGCGCTATTAACGCGTAAGCGGAGATTTAATCCGTCTTGGAAATCGTTTCAAATTGGTTGAAAGAATTTGTTGCAAGGAGCGAAATCTATTGTTTTGCACTTTATATGGCGTATGGGGGGATGATTTTCATAGAAAAATTTTCAAATTTTAAAAAATCTTTTCATTTTATTTTATTTCATTCAATTTTCTTATGTTGTTTATGTTATTACTGCTCCATAAACGTTAAAAGGCAGTCGGAATTTTCAGGGCTTCGCCCTGATACGAGCAGTCTTGTATAACTTTGTCAAACGATATCCCTCAAACTTTTAACACCGATCTTGAATATTAAAAATGAAGAAAGGGAGAAGCTTAAGCTTTGGTAAATCAGAAAACTCGTGAGTGGATAAAGGGGGAGGGTTTAGGACGCGTAGGGTCAGGGGCGGATCTAGGATTTTCTCTTTTCTCGAGGGGTGGGGCGGATTTTTGAAAATTTTGACGACCTTTTTTTTTAGTTCGACCGAATTGATTTTTGGAGCTCTCCCTTAGCACGATTTAGTACCTGTTTGGGCCAAACTTTCTGCGCCGCAGGCAAAATTTTGAAAAAATAGTCCAAACAAGGCGTTTTTAGGCACTTTTTGGAAAATTTTGACCAAAAAATCGCGTTTTTTCGGCGCGCGCTCCCCCCTCAAAATTAGTATATATTGGCGCCTAAGGCGCCTTTAGAAAATTTTTAGGGTCCGTCACTAAAAATGGATATCTCAAAATAGTACAAAGGGGGGACCCTTTGGGTCGGCAGGGGTCGAATCCCTGAGAGGAGGGCGTCCGCCCCCTCGCCCCCCCCCCCTAAATCCGCCCCTGCGTAGGGTGTTAGGGTTTGAGAAAGAACTCGAAGTTTTTTGGATCTTAAAAACACAGGCCAAAATTGACGTTTTTACGCATTTTTGGATAGTTTTGACAAAAAATGAATGATTAGAATTTAGAGATAGTATTAATCCAGAATCTAGAAATCGTACAGAAAAGTGTGCAAGCAAACAGGGGGAAATGAGGAGGAAAAATTTAAAAAAAAGATAAAAATTTTCTCACCAGTAAACCACATTTTATTATTATAACAGAGAATTTCACTTAAACAAGCCAATGTTTGAAGTGTGAAAACAACAGTCAAATTTTAAATAATTTAAGTATTTGAAAATCTTAGACTAAACATCAAGAAGAACAATTTTAATCATTGTAACCAATTATGATATAGTTTATTTAGGAGAGTAATATTATACAGACAGGTAAACAATAAACCGCATGTACAAATCAAACCCACCAAGGATCATGCAAAAAGCTATGCAACTTATCGAGGCATGACCCTGAAAAAACCTGTGACAGAAGTTGCGAGATAGTATCCGACTTGATGATTCAAAACAATAAATCTAGAAGATCTCCATTATCTTTCAGAAACAATGAAAACAATTTTTTGATTTACCCATTTAGTTGATGCTCAGTTAATTGGCTTAGGTTATCTGGTATCAGCTCGTTTGATTTCAAAAAATTATAACATTTAAGAGACACATTTTTCCATGAACGTTGCATTATTTGTGTTCTAGTTTTCATGCTTGGTAAAGTTTTTGCCACAGAGGCCCGAGTAACCCGACGAATTTTCAGAGATTCCAAACTAAAAGTTTCAAGGGGAAATTTACTACGAAGTTGATTAAAAGTTTCTTTGAATATTTGTCTGAAACATAAGTCAAAAACGGTGTCAACCTCAAACGAATGTAGGATATATGAGGCATGCTCAAATTTTCTCTTGAAACAAATAGTTTTAAAAATACGTTTTTGCATCAGAAATATTTTTTCTAATAGGTTTTTTGATGTTGCACCAAATGCAATTAAACCGTAGGAAATGAATGGCTTTGCATAGCAGTTATAAAATTTAACCAGCACATTTTTCGAGAGATAGTTTCTACCCTTGAATAGTAAACGTTAAATTTAGCTAATTTACCACAAACATTATTAATATGACTTTCAAAGTTGAGTCTGTTGTCCATTTGAATTCCTAAATACCTAAAATCAAATTATAATCGATTTACAAGTAGCGTTGTTTTTGAAATTTTACGAGTCTGAATAAGATACAGGCAGTAATCAAATTACAAACTGGTTTTGCGGTACAAAAATTTGAATGAAAAAAAAAACTGAAATAGATTGCGAATTTTTACTTCTTTTTGTTTTTTGTGGAAAACTGCACAAAACGAAACAGAAGTAGAGCAACGTTAAAAATTTTATCAATAAATTGTTAAGTTTGAGAGAAAAATGCAAGTAGAAAAAGAACAATTTGATGAGATTTGATAAATTTTTTTAATGGAAAAAGAAGTTAACTTTGCACTGTCGTTTTGAAATACAAAAACTTCGTTTTGAATTATAAAAATTTGTCAATCAAGGTCGGCAAAACCATTAAATGAACTAAGTTCAGAAGCCTTGCAAGAAAAATACAAAACGGTTTGTGGGAGTTTGAAGCCGGCCACGAAGAGTCGGCCGTATTTCCTGTCTGTTGCGTGACTCGCTCGACAATTTTCGCTTCACATGATTGGTTTTTAGCTCAATTGATTGTCCAAGTGCGTTCTTATCACTTGTTCAGTATCAAAAAGTGCTTGAGAAGTAAAATTCATTCTTACATTATTAGTTTCGTCCAAAATTAAAATTGCTTTTTAATAAATGGAAATTGATAATTATTAAGAAAAAATCAAAAATAACTCAATAAATTTCGGCCATAGTTTTGACCACTGTTTTTACGGGCATTTTTTTGAAGCAAATTGGCAAGAATGAAATTTTTTTTCCTATTTGCATCAAAATGCTAGAAAGCACAATTTTCACAAAGTTTTTTCTCAACACTGCTTTAGTTTGATTTACTGCTGAACCTTGAGTGACGTTGAGCGGAAAGGGCCATAAAATCAATATTTAATTTGACAGTAGCGTAAGTAAAACAACTATTTATTCACCTAAATTTGGGCGCAAAATAACCATAACAAGTCTGAATTTCGGTCGTTGTGTTTTTCAACCAATGATCAAAAATGTTATAAGTAACGATCAAGGTCGTCTGTTTTTGACTTGACGGTATTTGACGAGGCTTGCTAAATTATTTGATTAAAAAAAAGAAGTTAAGTTTGCACTGTCGTTTTGAAATTTGACTGTTGTTCATCTAACCAATTGAGTTGATACTTTCATTCACGGTTTATTATTCCGACTTTCGTAATGAAAGTAACGGAATATTTGTGCTCGGGGTGGTTTTTTTTCTCCAGACAAGTTTCGACTTTTTAACAAGCCGTTTTGGACGGAAATTTTTTTTTTCATTCGAAAAGTATTGTTGTCCTGAGCTTAAATTTGAAAAGATATTTCACCTGTGATGCTTTTTTGTAAAGTTATGGGGGTTTTAAGATTGCCATTTTGCCCAATTTGGGACAACTAACGCCCAATATATTTCGAGCCATTAAAGCGTAAGCGGAGACTTAATCCGTCTTCGAAATCGTTCCAAATTTGTTGAAAGAAGCTTATTTGCCGTAATTGATTTATTAAAAGTAGCAAAATCTATCCTTTTGTACTTTATATGGCGTCTAGGGAATGATTTTCACAAAAAAAATCTCAAATTTTAGAGAAAAAATTTTCATTTTGTTTTATTACATTTATTTTCATATGTTTTTGCTGCTCCATAGACCTCAAAAGGCGTTCGGAACATTCAGGGCTTCATCTTGATACGCGCAGTGTTGTTTCCAATCGTGATGAAGTGCAAAAGCGTTGAAAACAATCGGGCTTTGAAACAAGACTGAATCATAAAAAACCTTTGCGTATTTTGAAAATTAAACATGAACTTTTCTCTGAAAAGAAACCTTACTGAACAAGGCAAGTTAAAATCATGATATTTCGACTGCATTTTAAATGGTTTTAATTAGCCTGGCAATTGTCTCATTTGCGGGCATTTGGTAATTTCTGGGCTTTTTCTGATATTGAGAGTTCCTCTTCATCACGCAGCAGGTATGATCACGCTTTTGTGCATAAAGAATTTCCAAATTTTTCGAATTGAGCGAAACTGTTGTTATACTAAAACAGGACCACATATGCAAGTTAATTAAGCAGACGGGATCTGCAGTTGTCTAAATTTATCAGGCCGATGGCTTAATGGGGAACCAATTAGCTTGACAGCAGTGTTAATTATGAAGGATTTTTTCACAGCAAAATACTTCGCCATGGTCTGAATGGGCACAAAAATTTGCCTAAAATTAGTCAAAATGACAAATTACAGTGCCATTTTATGTTGTGATGTTTTGTTCTTCGAACTCAGGACGACAAATTATTAAAAGTAGCGAAATATATCCTTTTGTTTTTTTATATGGCGTGTGGGGAATAATTTTCACAAAAAAATCTCAAATTTTAGAGAAAAAATTTTTCTTTTTGTTTTATTACTTTTAATTTTATATGTTATTACTGCTCCATAGAACTTAAAAGGCAGTCGGATCATTCAGGGCTTCGTACTGATACGCGCAGTCTTTTTTCAAATCGTGATGAAGTGCAATAGCGTTGAAAACAATCGGGCTTTGAAGCAAGACTGAATAATAAAAAAAAACATGAAATTTTCCCTGAAAAGAAACTATAGTGAATAAAGCAAGTTAAAATCATGATATTTTGACTGCATTTTAAATGGTTTTAATTAGTCTGGCAATTGTTTCATTTTCGGGCATCTGGTAATTTCTGGGTTTTTTTCTGATATTGAGATTTCCTCTACATCACGCAGCAGGTATGATCACGTTTTTGTGAAGAAAAAATATCCGAACTTTACGAATTGAGCGAAACTGTTGTTATAATAAATTAGGACCACATATGCAAGGTAATTAAGCAGACTGGATCTCCAGTTGTCTAAAATTATCAGGCCGACGGTTTAATGGAATCAATTAGCTTGCCAGCAGTGCTATATATGAAGGATTTTGGGAACAAAATAATTCGCCATGCTCTAAATGCGCACAAAACTTTGCTCAGCAAAAATATTAATTTCAAAAAAGTTTAATTCATTAGAAATTATAGCTTCAAAATAAAGTTTATACAAATGAATCGTTTCACACTGAAGTACTAACCGCACATCAAACGAATCAGTATTGGAGGATCGGGTGACCGCTCGACTATCATAAAGCTCGACTAGAATAAACGTTTGAAAACCTGAAAATGTATCGTCTAGTGAGTTATTTTTGAAAGTTATGCGGATTTGAATTTGGGACCACTTTGGTCAGTTTGGGATAAATAACGACTTTTAATACTATTTCAGCAAACCCGGCAAATTGAATCGTTCCAAAATGAAATGAAGCAAGGCATTTGATATTCGAGGTTACCAGAAGCAAACTAGATTTATATTGCGCGTGTTGTGTATATTTAAAAAAGTGTACGAAAAAAAAAAGTTTTTTCTTCGAAAACGTTCTCTTTTTTGTCATTAAAAACTTCTATTTAGGCATCAAATGGCAGTCGGAACATGCACTGCTATGTCGTTAAACCAGCAAGCATGCTTCCTTTTTGGAGAGATAGCTTGTCAAAAAGAAATGTGAGTTTATGTCCGGGGTGGCTCACTCATTGAGTAATTTCAGATAAGTTACACCGTCTGCTCGTCACGCTTTCTCATTTTCGGCCGGATAGATTCGTGCAACTTCTTAATCTACTACCAATCTTAATCTTACTCTTTTATCTCCTAGTCTCAATAGATCTAGAGTACACCGGTTTAAACGAGTTAGTTCCAGAATGAGAACAACTGTATTCTAAGTTTAATTCAAACTGTTCTGGTGTTGAAACTACAGGTAGTTTCAACACTTTACAAGTAAATAGGTTGTTAGTTTTATGGAGTATGATTGGTTAATATTTAATAATTTATAGAGAAAAAAATATCATAATAATAACCAATGATAAATGCTAGTTTAGATCTGGTTCCACCCATCCGGTGTTTAGAGAGTTTTAGTTTTTCAATGTTCTATTGTATTGTAGGATGGATGGCGGTGTTTTTCTTAAGAAGTTGCGAGCATATTCTTTTTTCGGGTTTCGAAGAAGAAATGTTATCACGGTAGTTTCGTAAGATCATATTATGGGTTCTGATTGATTGTGATGAGTGTTGATTTGTTTTTTTTTCTTATTTCTTAAATCAGTCAATTATCTATTTTGTTCATTTTTTCAATATTTTGTTTCGTTTAGGTCCACGTTTTACATTACTAGCAGAGTCTGCACATAGCTAGCCAATTCTCTTCATTGTAGAACATCCGTAAATATTTCTCTAGGATAAAAATTCATGGTCTGAGCCAAGACTCCTCCACTTGGTCCTTGTGCCTCGGAAGCACACACTGGAAGCACGGAGCACGGCAAAAGACAGCCGGTACTTCACCCAGTTCATAGTTTTACTATAGGGTTTTACCACTTGGTAGATAATGTTTCTCCTATTCTCCGAAGGAAACTTGCAAATTCTGGAGCAAGCATCCCATCAACAGACACGACAAGAGGAGTGCAAGACATATGTCTTTCCTGACACGCGTCTTTTTCTCAACCTCTTGTCTTTTTCTCAACCTTGTCTTTTTCTCAACCTCTGCTGAGTGCAAAACACTGATTGGGGCTTCTGTTCTGATGGGAGATGGCGTCGGCGTCAGAGAAGCGAATATCAAAAGACGCTCCTCTTTGTCTAACATAAACTCCACGACAAAACAAATCTGCAATTAAAGCGGGTGTCTCATCTTGCGGGTTGTATTCTCTAATAACAGGCTCTCTCTGTACATCTTTCCAAACTAAAGAAGCTGGATTTGGGATCTATCAAACAGGTCCCAATCTGTCAAAGTGAATAGCGAAATCTCAAATCCAAAGCCCGTAACAAGCGGAGTGCCCCAAGGCAGCATCCTCGGTCCATTGTTTTTCCTAAATTTTTTTAATGACTTGCGTTCTCATTGCCAAAATGTCACACCTTTACTTTTCGCCGATGATGCAAAATTCATCAGCCCAGGATTAGCTAAAGAAGAAATTCAAAATGAACTTAATATGATATACAACTGGACAGTTCAAAGTAATATGCCACTCAATGTTGATAAATGCACCCACGTGAGCTTTACTAAAAGTTCAAACTAATTTTGTTTCAACAATACGGTAATTAAATTAGTGGACACTCAGAAAGATCTAGGGGTTATAATTTAAAATGACATGAGCTGGAATGTACACATTGACAAAGCAGGCTTAAAAGCAAACAAAACTTTTTCGCGAAAAAAAGAATCATATCGAGTTTAAACAGAGTAGCAAAACTGAATTTGTTCAAATCCATGATAATCCCCGTGATTCTTTACGCAAGTCCGTGTTTTGGTTCACATGAGTACGTTATGTTCGAATCAGAAGTACTTCTGGTCGAAATTCAGCGAAGAGCAGTAAAATGGATTTGCGTTAATAGTGTCTCATACAAAGAAAACTTGAAAAAACTAGGGATTCTTCCTTTGCCATGTTTGTTCAGCTAAACAACTTGCTGTTGCATTCAAAATTGATTTTGGTACGTTATGAGGCATGTAATCTAGACATACCATACTACACAGAGTTCTCGCGCACAAATTTGTTTCAGGTGAGACGTCCAAGGAAAGCCAAATGCGAACAGAACTTCATGTACCAAACCTGTCGACTTGCGAATGTGATAAAAATCGATTTAAGAGAAGGAATTGGCTTGAAACACCGACTTCTAAAAGTGTTCTGGTCAAAACTTGAGCAATACAATGAGAGCGACAAGTGTACTTGGAAATTAGCGTGCGATTGAACGGCGAACAATTGCAGAAATAGAACTGTTTTATGAAACGAGAAACTGACGGGTTCCAAACCCCTTGTGTGAACCGCAGAATTCTTATTACTACTACTACTATTACTGACACTTCAAAATAAAAAAACTTAAAAATTTTTTTTCTCAGAAAAATTTCAAAACCTGAAAAAATGAACACACCAATTACTTTATGATTGTTAATAACATAAAGCACGTATTAGTCTCGTTTTTTTGTCGAATTAATTATTTACATAAATTTTTAATAACATTTATAACTTTAACTTCAAATTAAAATTAAAATTTTAAAAAATGTTTGTCCATAGGTTGCCATAGAAGGATCTTCACTATAATTAGATAGACAAGATTTCTTGAAACTAAATTTCGAGGCTTTATAAATAAATCTGATAATGGTTATGATTGAATTTGCATTTTTCTGTTCCATTGCAGAGTAGAACTGTTTTTCTGAAGAATGAATAAGACTCAGCAAAAAACAAAAATATCTTAATTGTATCCGAAAAGGCCTGGTCTCCCCCGTACCATGAAGTACGGAAATCTAGAAAACAACGAAGACTGCTATAAAGCTGAGTTACTGAACGACTACTTCATATCAGTGTTCGGCCAAAGTGAAACACCAATTTCAAAAGGCGCACGAACGAGTTGAACGATATAAAAATATCTGAAAAACAATTAAATGATCTCATAAGCCACTTAAATCCGGACAAATCAATCGGACCAGATAAAAATGGAAATCTAATTCTACAAAATGTCATCACACCCTTTGTAAAACCATGAAACTACTTTTTCAAACTTTCGTGAATAAAAGATGTTTTCAGACATTATGGAAAAAAAGTCAGCTTACACAAATCCTCAAAGAAGGAAATAAAGCAGATGTTACCTGCTATGGAACGATGAGCCGTTTCTTTGAAAAACCAATTTTTGATGAAATTCACATTTCTTTCTGGACAAGATTCCGCCCAAGATTCCGCCCAAGATTCCGCCCACACAATGATCTCGAATCAAAGAAAGAACTCATCGTGCTATAAATCGACTTTGCAAAAGCCTTTGACATCGTCCAACATCATCAACTACTGCTCAAACTTGAAGAACAAAGTTTAGGTGGAAGTGTCAAAGGCATATTCAACTCCTACCTATCTGAGAGAAAACAATATGTTCAAATCATCAACCAGAAAAGGTCCCGCCAAAAAAGTGACACCAGTGGAGTACCTCAAAAGTCTAACCTTGGACCACTACTATTCTTCCTCTACATCAATGATTCACCTGGAACGACAAAAGATTTACCCTGTTACGTGAACTCAGATGACTTTAAGGCAAAATTCCGAAGCCAAGTCGAAATGAACAAAACAAAAGAAATCACTGGCTTTCTGAAAATAAGTGGACACCAAACACAATGAAGTACCTTGTTGTAAGAATAAACGAAGCACTAACAGCCAATCTCATGGGCAGTCCTCTGGAGCCAGTTGAATACCAACGTGACCTAGGGCTCAGTGTACGTCAAAACCTAAACTCGACTGAAAATTGTCAGATACGTTCCATAAAGGCAATGAAGGCACTCTTTCAAATTAAAAGAAACCTTACTTCGACCTGCCACTGGAAAGTTAAAAAGAACGCATATACTGGACTTGTAGTACCGATAGCAACAACCGCATCTCAAAGGTTGTGGCGAAGCAAGGGAAAACTCCAAGAGCTTAAAAAAGTCCAACACTTTGTGACAAAATGGATAGTAAGATCATCGAACGTCAATTACCGTAACCGCCTTTTTTCCCTAAGAATACTACCACTCAGTCTATATCTCGAGATGCATGATCTTCTTTTTCTATTGTCATTGAGAAAGGACGATCATCATATAGAGGGAACATTCGTTAAAAATGATTCGCTGGGAAACACCAGACAAAGTAAAAGAGGAGAATACAAGCTGTTCAAATCAAAATTGTTGAAAACCAATAACATTTTTTCCGAAGAACGAAAGTTTTCTTCCACTACGAATCAAGAACGTAACCTTATTTCGGCAACGAATTTAAAAAAGAAACCAGCAGAAAATCTACTGGCTTTTCTTCAAAAGACAACACTCCGAGGAAAACAAATGCATTTGGAGAACAAAATATTGGGGAAACTGTAACATCATAAACAAAATAAAATTAAACTACCGAACTTGAGTGTGGGTGCAAACGCTTGAAAACTGTCTCTAAATTGTTTACTAATGCTACAGCTACTACTTGTAATACTGCTACTACTTGCATGAAAGTTTTCGACTCGCATAGACTTGTATGAAAGAGTTGTTTTGTATTCTTTTGTTCTCGTCAATTGTTGTTTTTGATTATTGTGTATGCTGGTAGTAGCTAGATTTGTTTCAGCCAAAATCCCAAAATTTCTAATTCGAAACTTATATTCAAAAGTCAATTCACTGCTTCTATACTCATCGAGCGTGATAATTCTTGGTCTCTCCTTCCAAGTATGAAGGCTTCTAATGTCAGTAGCTTGTTGTTGGTGTTAGCTTAGTCTTCAACCTTCCATGACATTCCCGCAATCGTACCTTCATTTACACAGTACCTAACTTGTTGTCCTATGGTTGAGTCATTTTTTTGATGTTCGTTTATTCTAACTTTTCTATTACTACTTTGAGTTCGGCATACACACTACCCTGGATTTGCGTCCCAATTCTTGAGTTTTGGTTCAATATTTCGAGTGTCACTGACAAGTTCGTTGATTTATGATGGAGATGCTGCCATTTGTATCTGTTTGGCCTTGACTTCAGTCCATCGAGCTTGCTGAACGAGACATCTTTAAGAAGTCTGCTTACTAGAGCTGATGTCCGACTGCAAGAACAATTAAAACGCAAATTTGCCAATTTTAAAAAATTTTCGGTTTGGAGATACTAGCAGTACAACATGTGGCTGCCGTATATTAAGTTGGTTATATCCTTGATATGTATAGATGAGTCTTTGAAACGTTTGACAGAGACAGTGAAACCTTAAAGAAAACGTCCATTGCTTCCTTGACGCAAGTTCAGTCTATTCATTGCTTTCAGGTATGCAATTTCTGCTGCCTTAAATTTATCTAGGATTTTGCCAAATTGAAAAAACGAATATTTACTATGAGCTGTCGTTATATGTTTTCATTTATCGGCATTCAGTGATAGTTTGTTTTGATATCTCCAAATGGTTATTTGTGATAGGTCAATTCGAAAAGAAACAGAGGATAAATCATGGAATAATAGATTCCGAATCGCTGGCAGAAAAAACAGAAGAACGAAGGAAAAAATCAGGAATACATAAAAGGTGGAGGGGTCGTTAATGTGTTATAAAAAGAACAAACTAGCATTCTTTTACTCCATTCGGTTTCCTAAAGGGATCTGAATTAGGTTTGAGAAATTATCATTAATCCCATGACTGAACAGTTTTTGCAGTAAAAGGCCATAATCTGCGTGGTCAAAAGCAGTTTCGTTATATAAATATATATATATATATATATATATATATATATATATATATATATATCTGCGTGGTCAAAAGCAGTTTCGTTATATAAATATAAATATATATAGCTTTGTATACTGTTTCCGAATAAAAAATAAATTGAACTACGCAAGATTTTCTTTGTCGCAATCCGTAATGACATTCTTAGAAGAAGCGTTCCAGATGTTTATAGAGCGCATTAAACATGCATCGTTCGAAAATTTTTGAATTTTTTGAAACAAAAGACGAAAAGATACTTGTTTTAAGAATGGAATGCAATTGATGTTGAATTCAGTCTTGATTATGTTCCACAACTTATTCGCAAATAACAGCCTTGAGCTATCTCGGTACTGAGTCACCAATATTGTTGGTTATCTTGTATAATCAATATTTTCTCAAAATTATTCCTAGCCATTGCTTTTTTGACCTTTCCTTAGATCAGTCTTTAATTTTTCCTCGAGGTCTGCTTCGTAGTTCATGTTGCTGAGTTTTGTTTGTGATAATATTGTTTGCCGTTTCACTTTTTGACCTGTTCAATTTTATTGCAAATTGCAGTGCTTCTCAAAGTTTGATGGAGTGCACCGTGTTTTAAGTTTTTCTTATAGTGGAGTATAGCGCGACACCTTAAACTAAAAACTGTCACTGTGTCATTTGAGTTTTGCTACCATCCACAGATTAGAGATTAGTTCACGGTAAAATTGATGTCCAGAAAGGTTAAAAACTTTTTCTCGTTAGAAATTTTTAAAATAAATTTTACTTCAGATTGTACTATTTTTGCAGCGTTTAACAATTCTTTAGGATCTTTTTTCATAATTTGTATCCAACACTAACAATATCTTTCCCACATCTTCAGAAGGATTTTTCTAACGGGATGTGCCTTGTTTGTTCAACTCAGAATATGAAGAGGAAAACTAAACCACTTTAGTTATTTTTGAACATTTAGTTTCTCGAAGCATACTCTTGATTTGAGGGAACAGCTTAGACAGTTTTCACAATCAACGCTTTTGTGTCCGTAGTTAACTTTTTTCCTATATTCTTGACAGATGCTATTTAGATCTCCGATTGCCTCGCCAAATTTAGGAATCTTTTTCCTCAAAACGGGCTCAAACTATTTAATCCACCTTTCATCAGAATATCTTCCAGACAGACTCCCATAGCTAAACCATTCTCCTTTCTATACTAAATAGATGCTGTTCAATTGTGTTTATCGAAGTGATTTTTGTGATGCTGTCGTTTGCAACTTTTTTTTCACTTTAGCTTTCAATGTCAAATACAAAAATCTCTATCGACTCATTAGACATGTGTTGAAAAACGCAAACTGCGTATTTTTTGCACTATAGTTTTATGAAAAGTTATATGGAAAGCCTTTGACAGCCTCAAAAAAGCTACAGGCCCACTGATTAGTTAAAAATTGTTTTTTTCTTTCAAATTACAACTGTAACTTCTATACGAGCATTATGTGTTGAAAGCGCTGTCGTAACGAGATTTATAGTAGAATTTGAGCGTTCGTTGCGATAGAGATAAGACATTCAACGTCCATTTGGCTGCAATGATACACAAAAGCGCCCATCACATAATCGAATCTGTAAACAATTGACATATAAAATAATAAACAATGTCTTTGATGCCGTTACTTGTGCCACACATTTTTCAAATTCAATCTTTAAAAATTTAAAATTTGTTTTCTGATTGCATTCAATTTTGAAAATTTGTATCATTTCATTTGCTTTGTGTTGAAAAACCCAAAATGCTTAACTTTTTCACTATAAATTTATATGATATATTTTTGAAAGCTTTTGAAAAACTCAAAAAAAAAATGCAGGAGTAATTTTTTGGATTATCACATTAACGAAGATACATGCATCTTGTGTTGAAAATTTTTCGTAGTATCCAAACAAATCAAGAGTCAAAATTTCCTTTCTTTTGCAAAGTTCTGTAACTTTGAACATGAATTAAACTTCGAAGACTTTAGAAAATGCGCAGAAAACTTAAGAAATTATTTCAGGTGGTCAACCTTTTAAAGAATCCGTGGGTTATCGTTTTGAAAATTGGTTTTAATTTTGCGTTTTTTAATCCAAAAAAAGGTTAACGCAAAGTGTTTCTTAAAATTTTCCAAATCTTTTCCATCGAAGGCTATTTTACTTTTGCCATAAGTCAAAAAGTTATACAAAGATTTGCTCTGATGATATTGATTCATAATGTATCTGATCTTTTGAATAACTAGTTTTCCATTGAGGTAACAGAACCGTTTGAAAAAAAACAACGGTTTTTATTCAATTTAATGAATTTATTATTTTTTAGTTTTTAAATTTTTTCATACGCTGGCAGTCGTTTTTCTAATTTTACAAAAACGGCAATTGTTTTCAATCAGTAACACGAATTTTTAAAAAGATTTAATTTGGCTTCATATTGGACTATTAATTGATGTTTGCCCAACATAAACATTTTCCAATGGAATGGTTGAGTTTGTTAAACATAAACTTAGAAGATTTAGGGGGTAGTCTAAAAGACTATTGACAGGAGCGTTAATTTTTAATACTTTTGATGTTATCAATTGTATTGTTTTTTTTTCATGTCTTTCTCCTAAAAAAATTTTAATTTCTTCTCGGATTGTTACCAACTGATCAATATACAGTCCATGATTTTGTTTTTTCTACAAGTTTATTCTTTTTCTACAAGCAACAAAAAACTAGGATAACCTTTTTCAACAAATCATTTTGGAGGAAATGTACTAGGTTTTCAAATTAAAATTGGTCGAAGCGATACAAGCTAAGGCCGCCTTTAACCGATATTATACAAAATGATAAATTTTTAGTAAATTTCGAGGACAGCCAACTTAATTCAGTTGTCCACAAGGAACCTTGAAATAAACGATATCAATAACACGCAAAAATCTACACTCATCAGAAATTTTTTTTATCTAAACAAAATTTTCAGAAAAACTTTATGAATTATTTCAAAATGACAAATGTTTTTCACCACTAGTTTTTGTCTGAAAAGTACACAAATTATCTAAAATTTTTAATAAATGCTGAAGCTTGATTCCAAAAATTTTTAATGTCCTTATGATAAGCCAGCTTGGTATCGGAAAAACGAGTGCAATGAAACTTGTATTCATCTGACAACCCTCCTTAATGATTTTTTGGAAAAATCATAGCCCAAAAAAGTACGGGGTGATGACGTAAAAAGCTTAAAAAAACAACGGTAAAACCAAGTTACAAAAGGACTAGAAAAAAACTTCAATGAACTACAGTTAAATTTCATTTGCTGGTGACCTATTAGAATTTATTGAAAATTTAATGTACAAACAAAAAATGACATTCTCTTATGCAACAGTCTTTGAAACAACAATTTCCTCATAAACAATCAACACTGTCTTATAATGCGCAAATTTTTTTCAAGAATTATGGACCAAACAAACATATATTGCGTGTTGCTTTGTAAATTTAAGCAAATTTTTCAATTCTAATTATCAAAGGTCTTAAAACAAAATAAAAAACTTGTTGATTTTCAAACAGTTTGAAAATGCAATCAAACAGAAAAAAACTGACAAAAGCAAGCGTCAACAGAAACAGTTGTCAATACCGTTGATACAGATTAGATTTCAATACGTCAAGATGTCCCATACTGTTCTTTTTTGTGTCACTTTTACAAAATAATTGATCATTTAAGAAACAAAAATTTCAAGGAAATAGACTTTTTTCAGTCAAAAATTTTTTGAAAACTCAGTTTTGTTTGATAAATTTTTAGTTGAAGCAAAAACTGGAGTTAGATATCATATAGTTTGTTTCAAGGAGAAAATAACTTGTTTCAAGAAGAATGACCGAAAAAAAAACACCTCAATTGACACTAAAGACAAAAAGACTATCAAAAATGAATGCTCCTGTCATTAGTCGTTAATACTACATTTTAATTTATTTAAGTTAAACCTCAAATCAAAAAATTCAGTTAAAAACGTTTGGGTTGGGCAATTAAAACCCCCTGGGAATGGCAAAAATATAAAAATTATCCGATCTGAAGCAAAAATATAACCTTTTTGTATAACATATATTTTGGTTGAAAAAAATATGCCGTTTTTGGAAAATTTAGAGAAACGACTGTCAGCGTAAAAAAAATTAAAAAGGAAAAACGTGAAATTGAATTGAACCCATGAATAATATTAACCTATTTATTTTTAAAAGAGTGATAATTAACACATTGGAAACTTGTTTTTGCAAAAAACAGATACAATAATCATCAGAGCATATCTTCGGATATTTTTTGACCTATGAAAAAAATAGAGAAGTCTTGAAAAGATATTTGTAAATCTTAAAAAAATTATTTGTGACAACCTTTGCTAAACTTGCTTTATAAAAACGTTTCATCCTTTGGAATAAAAAGAGCAAAAACAAAACCGTGTATAAAAAAAAACCCAAAAAATCCTTAAAACTGTTGACCAATTTTAAATGTTTGCGCATTTTCTAAGACCTTTTAAATCTGTTTCATGCTCAAAATCACAGAGTTCCTTGAAAAAAGTAATTTTCAAACTCTTTATCAGTTTGGAATTCAAAAAAAAAACTTTCAAAACAAACCACAAAACGTTTGTATCTTCGTTACAGTACTAATCTGAGAAGAGTTAGTTTCCTAAAAATTGTTCCTGGAGCTTTTTTCGGGGTTTTTTGATAGCTTTCAACTTTGTTTTATATGAATTCATAGCAAAACAAGATCGCAGAATGGTTTTTCAAGACAAAGCAGATGAAATGATAAGAAGGTTCGTTACTGAAGTCATTCAAAAAAAAATTTCAGTCCTTAAAAGACCAGAATTGGAAATTTTGTGCCACAAAAAACGATAGCAAATTCATTGTTGATCATTTTATTTGTCACTGGCTGATGGAACCAATTTTATGTTTTAGGGAACCTATTTCCACGGATGCTCAAAGCCTATTACAAAACTCTTTACGTCGGCGCTCTCAACACAAAATGCTCGTACCTAAATTGTAGTTCTAATTTGAAAAAACTAATTACCAAAAAACTTTCCTGAAATTTTTTTGAGTCTTTCAAAGGCTTCAAACTTCCTTTCTCGTAAAAATACACAGCTGGAATCTTCAACAGATATCAAGAGTGTTGATAGAAATTTTTGTATTTAAAACCTTTGCTGATAAAAAATGCAAATAACCGTTTTTTCGAATTGATTTAATTGACAAGGCGTGAGATAATTCTCTGAAGTGGGGAATTTTATCCCCACAGTAAAGAACCGCCCAAGTTAATCTTCAACTTAGGCTGTCATTCAATCCAAGTCTGAGATGAATCTGCTAAACTAGGGCCTTCTGTCCATTTTTCTCAAATATGCGCTAAATTATAGTTACCGTAGGAGCATTGAAATTTTATGGGAGTTTCTACAAACTTGCTTCATAATTGAACTGACCGAAAAACCTATATTTAAACATGATATGATCGGAATAATCTTAGTAAGTGTTCGCAAAAACAGTTATACTGGTGCGTATGTTGCTGCTCGCTTATTTAATAACCTTTTCAACGCTCAAAATACTTTGAACTGAAGCAGAAATAGTTTTTTCAGAAGTAGTCTTTTACTACGCGCGTTAATTTTGGTTCATTAATAACCTCCAGGATGTCTATAAACCCTCTGGTTGTTCATGCGAAGGTCAATTAATGTCAGTTTGATGCCCGAGTCGAGATTTTTCACCTAATTTGAAGCAAGATTTGAGCGGTTTGAGCGGTTTTTTTAGACAATTAAGCTCCAAATCTTGCTTCAAAATGAGCGGTTTGAGCGGTTTTTGAACGGTTTTATCTAAAAAAACGGCTCAAAAACCGCGCAAGATTTGAGCGGTTTATCTAAAAAAAACCGCTCAAAAACCGCTCAAATCTTGCGGGTTTTTGAGCGTTTTTTTTAGATAAACCGCTCAAAACCGTTCAAATCTTGCGCGGTTTTTGAGCGGTTTTTTTAGACAAACCGTTCAAAAACCGCTCAAACCGCTCATTTTGAAGCAAGATTTTGAGCGTAATTGTCTAAAAAAACAGCTCAAATCGCTCAAATCTTGCGCGGTTTTTGAGCGGTTTTTTTAGATAAACCGTTCGAAAACCGCTCAAACCGCTCATTTTGAAGCAAGATTTTGAGCGTAATTGTCTAAAAAAACCGCTCAAACCGCTCAAATCTTACATATTTTCCAGTGGTTATTTTGCTCAAGCGTTTGAAAAAAGTCGCTCATTGTTTTTGGTCAAGACATCGAAAAAAATATTGCTTGATTTGAGAACTGTTAAGATCTTTTTTAAATTGTAGATAGTATTTCAACTGCATCTTAGCGTGGGTTGACCAAAAATGCTTATCCGACAATTTCCATATATGAAAAAATGCTACAATTTTTTAGTTTCATGGACTCAGAAAATTGTAAAAAATAACTCTAGGATAAGCGTTTTTTCATATATAGAAATTGTAGAAAAAACTTTTTTTCATATATGGAAATTGTAGGATAAACATTTTTTCTTATATGGAAATTGAAGGATAAACATTTTTTTATAAATGGAAAATGTAATAAACATTTTATCATAAATGGAAATTGTAAGACAAGCATTTTTTCATATATGGAAATTGTACGATAAGCATTTTTTCATATATGGAAACTGTAAGATAAGCATTTTTTGGAAACTCAAATGAGGCTCAATTAGCGTTTAAACTTACCCATAAAACGTGCAATCTCTGAACAGAGAAGAGAACCAACAGAAAAATCAGAGGGTTTTAGAGGTTGGAACCTCTAACTCTTCATTTTCTGTAGGCAAATCTCCTCAATTCTTGAGAGAGCAGAAATTTCCTAAGCCTACTCCTATATGAACCAAAACCATAAGGGAGGAGTAGTCTCAAACGCCAAAAAACCTGTTTTCCTGATGGAAACATTCTCCACGCATACATACTCCAGTTGTGATCCGCAAGTTCTGTCATCAGCATTAATTCATTTCCTCTAAAAAACAAAATTTTACGTGCGAGAAAACAGAAAACATTCAACACATACGTAATTAATGTTCATTGATATGATTTCTGATCCAAATTCAGAACTACTCGAATGCAAAAATATCAACTTTTAAGGCCACCATCGGAATCTTATATGAGATTACTGGGTCAGAAGTCAGCCAAGCGACGGCGCTCAGAAGCAGAATACTGCACTGATTTACAATGTAAAATAGGGCAGTAATGTGCTTCTCGGCGCCATCAATTGGCTGACTTCCGACCCAGTCATCTCATATAAGATTTCGATGGTGGCCTTAGAAATTGACATTTCTGCATAGATCAGATTGTACAACTAAGCTGTTATTATTTGAAAACACTGAAATCAAAACCTAAGCACTACCAGGTACCAATAACAAGTAAAACAATGCATTATCAACCCCAAAAAGGCAGCAGCAAAACGATGCATTATCAACCCCAAAAACGCAGCGCTGTCGTTCAAACGTATGAAAACTTAAGGAATGTCTGGTTGTCAAAACCAAAAAGAAAGAAAAACTGCCAGTACTGTGACGACAACTTTTTCGGACAAAAAGTCACCACAGCTCAATTTCGCTTCTGCAACGACAACTAACCCGGTAGAGCTGATGAATGGAACAACAATGAACATCAAGATGACTTAATTAGCCACACAATTTCCTGAAAAATGAAAAAAAATTGTACCACAAAAAGATCGCATCAAGGATAAACACAAAGAATGACATTTTTCAGAAGACCAAAATCAAAAACAACTTAGTACTCCATTGAACCTTTAGCACACCCACAACGCATAAACAACCAAAAAAATCGTCGCTGTGTTTTTCAAAGATGTCAAAACTGAAGAAACATTCAGTAGATAAGACCAGAAGCTCGTGGAAACTACCAATTTATGACAACTTTATTGAGACAAAAACACTCCAGCGCAAATTCACTTGTGCAACGACCACTACCCCAATAGAAATGAACAATTGAATAAAAAGGAACACAGCAAAATGATAACATCAGCCAGACACTGATCAAAAATGGAAAAACTTGTAACGAGAAAAACCGCATCACTGATAGGCACATAAAAAGACACGATTTCCACAGAAAACACTAAAATCAAAAACTAAGCACTCCTAGGTACCATTAACAAGTGAACAATGCATTATCAACCCAAAAAAACAGCTCTGTCTTTCAAATTTGTTCGGACAAAAAACCACCACAGCGCAAATTCGCTTCTGCAACGACACCTTACCCGGTAGAGCTGATGAATGGAGCAACAATGAACATCACGATGACCTAACTAGCCACACAAATTCCTGAAAAATGAAAAAAATTGTACCACAAAAAATCGCATCAAGGATGAACAAAAAAAAGACATATTTCAGAAACAAAAATTCCAAAATCAAAAACTTAGTACACCCATGAAACTTCAGCAAAACCACAACGCATTAACAACCCAAAAAAAACGTCGCATTGTATTTCAAAGATGTCAAAACTGAAGAAACACTCATAGAAGCTCGTGGAAACTACCAATTTGTGACAACTTTATTGAGACAAAAACAGTCCAGCACAAATTCACTTGTGCAACGACCACTACACCAGTAGAACTGAACAAATGAATAAAAATGAGCACATCGAAATGATAGTATCATCCAGGCACTGTGATCAAAAATGGAAAAACTCGTAACCAGAAAAACCGCATCACTGATAGACACATAAAAAGACATGATTCCACAGAAAAAAACTGAAACCAATTATTAAGCATTCCCAGGTAACATCAACAGGTAGAAAAAGCATTATCAACCCAAAAAGGCAGCTCTGTCTTTCAAAATTGTGAAAACTCAAGGAATGTCTGGTAGTCAAGACCAAAAAGCAAAAAAAACTGCCAGCACTGTGACGACAACTTTTTCGGACAAAAAAATCACCACAGCGCAAATCCGCTTCAGCAACGATCGCTAAGTCAGTAGAATCGATGAAAGAAGCAACAATGAACACATCAAGACTTCTTCACTAGCCACACACTGTCCTGAAAAATGAAAAAATTTGTGCCACAAAAAATCGCATCAAGGATGAACACAAAAAAAGACATATTTCAGAAACACGAAAACCAAAATCAAAACCCAGAACTCCCATGAAATTTCGGCATACCCACAACGCATTAACAACCCAAAAAAGCGTCGCTGTGTATTTCAAAAATGTCGAAACTGAAGAAACATTCAGCAGCCAAGACCAGAAGCTAGTGGAAACTACCAATTTGTGATAACTTTATTGAGAAAAAAACAGTCCAGCGCAAACTTGCTAGTGCAACGACCACTACCCCAGTAGAATTGAACAAATGAATAAAAATGAGCACCAAAAAGATAATATCAGCCAGACACTCTGATCAAAAATGGAACCACTTGTAACGAGAAAAACCGCATCACTGATAGACACATAAAATGACA
This sequence comes from Symsagittifera roscoffensis, assembly GCF_963678635.1. Classification (NCBI taxonomy): domain Eukaryota; kingdom Metazoa; phylum Xenacoelomorpha; order Acoela; family Convolutidae; genus Symsagittifera; species Symsagittifera roscoffensis. The sequence continues at coordinate 36,312,685 of NC_087070.1, forward strand.
CGATTCCACAGAAAAAAACTGAAATCAAAAACTAAGACTTCCCAGGTATCAATAACAAGTAAACAATAGTTTATCAACCCCAAAAAGGCAGCGCTGTCTTTCAAATTTATGAAAACTTAAGGAATGTCTGGTTGTCAAAACCAAAAAGAAAGAAAAACTGCCAGTACTGTGACGACAACTTTTTCGGACAAAAAATCACCACAGCGCAAATTCGCTTTTGCAACGATCGCTGACCCAGGAGACCTAATGAATCGAACAACAATGAACACATCAAGATGACTTAACTAGCCACACAGTGTCCTGAAAAATGAAAAAATTTGTACCACAAAAGATCGCATCAAGAACAAATACAAAAAAAGACATCTTTCAGAAACATAAAGACCAAAATCAAAAACTTAGTACTCCCATGAACCGTCAGCATACCCACAACGCATTAAGATATTAAAAACCCAAAAAAAATGTCGCTCTATTTTTTGGTTGTCAAAACTGAAGAAACATTCAGTAGCCAAGACCAGAAGCCAGTGAAAATTACCAATTTCTGACGACAACTTTTTTCGGACAAAAACCACCACGGCGCAAATCACCTTCTGCAACGATCGCTAAGTCAGTAGAATCGATAAATGGAGCAACAATAAACACATCAAGATTTCTTCACTAGCCACACACTGTGCTGAAAAATGAAAAAAACTTGTACCACAAAAAATCGCATCAAGGATGAACACAAAAAAAAGACATATTTCAGAAACACGAAAACCAAAATCAAAATCCAGAGCTCCCATGAGTCTTCAGCATACCCACAACGCATTAAAAACCCTAAAAAGCGTCGCTGTGTATTTCAAAGATGTCAAAACTGAAGAAACATTCAGTAGCCAAGACCAGAAATTAGTGGAAACTACGAATTTGTGATAACTTTGTTGAAACAAAAACACACCAGCGCAAATTCGCTAGTGCAACGACGCTACCCCAGTCGATTTGAATAAATGAATAAAAATGAGCACATCGAAATGATAATATCAGCCAGACACTGTGATCAAAAATGGAAAAACTTATAACGAGAAAAACCGCATCACTGATAGACACATAAAAAGTCATGATTCCACAGAAAAAAACTGAAAACAATTATTAAGCACTCCCAGGTAACATCAAAAAGTAAAAAATGCATTATCAACCCCAAAAAGGCAGCTCTGTCTTTCAAATTTATGAAAACAAGGAAAGTCTGTTAGTCAAGACCAAAAAGAATGAAAAACTGCCAGTACTGTGACAACTTTTTTCGGACAAAAAATCATCACAGCGCAAATTTGCTTCTGCAATTATCGCTAACGCAAAAGAACTGATGAATGGTACAACAATGAACACATCAAGATGACTTAACTAGCCACACAAGGTCCTGAAAAATGAAAAAAATCATACCACAAAAGATCGCATCAAGGAAGAACACAAAAAATGACATATTTCAGAAACAGACCAAAATCAAAAATTTAGTACTGCCATGAACTGTCGGCAAACCCACAACGCATTAAAACCCCAAAAAAATTGTCTTTGTGTATTTCAAAGATGTCAAAACTGAAGAAACATTCAGTAGCCAAGACCAGAAGCTAGTGGAAACTACCAATTTGTGACGACAACTTTCTTCGGACAAAAATCACCACAGCGCAAATCCGCTTCTGCAACGATCGCTAACCCAGTCAAATTGATGATTGAAACAACAATGAACTCATCAAGACTTCTTAACTAGCCACACACTGTCCTGGAAAATGAAAAATTTTGTACCACAAAAGATCGCATCAAGAACAAACACAAAAAAGACATATTTCAGAAACATAAAGACCAAAATCAAAAACTTAGTACTACCATGAACTGTCAGCAAACCCACAACGCATTAACCACCCAAAAAACTGTCGCTGTGTATTTCAATGATGTCAAAACTGAAGAAACATTCAGTAGCCAAGACCAGAAGCTAGTGGTAACTACCTATTTGTGATAACTTTATTGAGACAAAAACACTCCAGTTCAAATTCGCTAGTGTAATGACCACTACCCCAGAAGAACTGAATAAATGAATCAAAATGAGCTCATCGAAATGATAATATCAGCCAGACGCTGTGATCAAAAATGGAAAAACTTGTAACGAGAAAAACCACATCACTGATAGACACATATAAAGACATGATTCCACAGAAAAAAAACTGAAAACATTTATTAAGCACTCCCAGGTAACATCAACAAGTAAAAAATGCATTATCAACCCCAAAAAGGCAGCTCTGTCTCTCAAATTTATGAAAACAAGGAATTTCTGGTAGTCAAGACGAAAAAGAAAGAAAAACTGCCAGTACTGTGACGACAACTTTTTTCAGACAAAAAACCACCTGAGCGCAAATTCGCTTCTTCAACGATAGCTAACCCAGTAGAACTGCTGAATGGAACAACAATGAACACATCAAGATAATTTAACTAGCCACACAATTTCCTGAAAAATGAAAAAAAAATTTACCAAAAAAAGATCGCATCAAGGATAAACACAAAAAATGACATAATTCACAAACAAAAAGAGCAAAATCAAAAAATTAGTACTCCCATGAACTGTCAGCAAACCCACAACGCAATACCAACCCAAAACAAATATCGCTGTGTATTTCAAAGATGTCAAAACTGAAGAAACATTCAGTAGCCAAGACCAGAAGCTAGTGGAAACTACCAATTTGTGACGACAATTTTCTTCGGACAAAAAATCACCACAGCGCAAATCCGCTTCTGCAACGATCGCTAACCCAGTAGAATTGATGATTGGAACAACAACGAACTCATCAAGACTTCTTAACTAGCCACACACTGTCCTGCAAAATGAAAAAAATTTGTACCACAAAAAATCGCATCAAGGATGAACACAAAAAAAGACATATTTCAGAAACATAAACGCCAAAATCCAAATCCCAGAACTCCCATGAACAGTCAGCATACCCACAACGCATTACACACATTAACAACCCCAAAAAATCTGTCGATGTATTTTTTGGTTGTTAAAACTGAAGAAACATTCAGTAGCCGAGACCAGAAGCTAGTGGAAACTACCGATTTGTAACGCCAACCTTTTCGGACAAAAAAGTACCACCGAGAAAATCCGTTTCTGCAATGATCGCTAACTTAGTAGAACTGATGAAAAAAAAACAATGAACACATCAAGATGTCTTAACTAGCCACACAGTGTCCTGAAAAATGAAAAACAAATTGTACCACAAAAGATCGCATCAAAAACAAACACAAAAAATGACAAATTTCAGAATCATAAAAACCAAAATCAAAAAATAGTACTCCCATGAACCACCAGCATGTTCACAACGCTTTAACAAACCAAAAAAATGTCGCAGTGTATTTTTTTGGTTGTCAAAACTGAAGAAACATTCAGTAGCCAGGACCAGAAGCTAGTGGAAACAACCATTTTGTAACGACAACTTTTTTTCGAAAACAAAAATCACCACAGCGCATATCCGCTTCTGCAACGATCGCTAACCCAGTAGAACTAATGAATGGAACAACAATAAAAACATCAAGATGACTTAACTAGCCACACATTGTCCTGAAAAATGAAAAAAAACTTGTACCACAAAAGATCGCATCAAGAACAAACACAAAAAAGACATATTTCAGAAACAAGAAAACCAAAATAAAAAACTTAGTATTCCCATGAACCGTCAGCATACCAACAACGCATTAACACATTAACAACCCCAAAAAATCAGTCGATGTATTTTTTGGTTGTCAAAACTGAAGAAACATTCAGTAGCCGAGACCAGAAGCTAGTGGAAACTACCGATTTGTAACGACAACCTTTTCGGACAAAAAAGTACCACCGAGAAAATCCGCTTCTGCAATGATCGCTAACTTAGTAGAATTGATGAAAAAAACAACAATGAACACATCAAGATGACTTAACTAGCCACACAGTGTCCTGAAAAATGAAAAACAAATTGTACCACAAAAGATCGCATCAAGAACAAACACAAAAAATGACAAATTTCAGAATCATAAAAACCAAAATCAAAATATAGTACTCCCATGAACCACCAGCATATCCACAACGCTTTAACAAACCAAAAAAATGTCGCAGTGTAATTTTTTGGTTGTCAAAACTGAAGAAACATTCAGTAGCCAGGACCAGAAGCTAGTGGAAACAACCATTTTGTAACGACAACTTTTTTTCGAAAAAAAAAAATCACCACAGCGCATATCCGCTTCTGCAACGATCGCTAACCCAGTAGAACTAATGAATGGAACAACCATAAAACATCAAGATGACTTAACTAGCCACACAGTGTCCTGAAAAATGAAAAAAAAAAACTTGTACCACAAAAGATCGCATCAAGAACAAACACAAAAAAGACATATTTCAGAAACGAAAAAAAAAAACCAAAATCAAAAACTTAGTATTCCCATGAACCGTCAGCATACCCACAACGCATTAACACATAAACAACCCCAAAAAATCTGTCGATGTATTTTTTGGTTGTCAAAACTGAAGAAACATTCAGTAGCCGAGACCAGAAGCTAGTGGAAACTACCGATTTGTAACGACAACCTTTTCGGACAAAAAAGTACCACCGAGAAAATCTGCTTCTGCAATGATCGCTAACTTAGTAGAACTGATGAAAAAAACAACAATGAACACATCAAGATGACTTAACTAGCCACACAGTGTCCTGAAAAATGAAAAAAAATTGTACCACAAAAAATCGCATCAAGAACAAACACAAAAAATGACAAATTTCAGAATCATAAAAACCAAAATCAAAATATAGTAGTCCAATGAACCACCAGCATGTCCACAACGCTTTAACAACCCAAAACAAAGATCGCTGTGAATTTCAAAGATGTCAAAACTGAAGAAACATTCAGTAGCCAAGACCAGAAGCTAGTGGAAACTACCAATTTGTAAACGACAATTTTCTTCGGACAAAAAATCACCACAGCGCAAATCCGCTTCTGCAACGATCGCTAACCCAGTAGAATTGATGATTGGAACAACAACGAACTCATCAAGACTTCTTAACTAGCCACACACTGTCCTGGAAAATGAAAAAATTTGTACCACAAAAAATCGCATCAAGGATGAACACAAAAAAAGACATATTTCGGAAAAATAAACGCCAAAATCCAAACCCCAGAACTCCCATGAACATTCAGCATACCCACAACGCATTACACACATTAACAATCCCAAAAAATCTGTCGATGTCTTTTGTGGTTGTTAAAACTGAAGAAACATTCAGTAGCCGAGACCAGAAGCTAGTGGAAACTACCGATTTGTAACGACAACCTTTTCGGACAAAAAGTACCACCGAGAAAATCCGTTTCTGCAATGATCGCTAACTTAGTAGAACTGATGAAAAAAAAAACAACAATGAACACATCAAGATGACTTAACTAGCCACACAGTGTCCTGAAAAATGAAAAAAAAATTGTACCACAAAAGATCGCATCAAGAACAAACACAAAAAATGACAAATTTCAGAATCATAAAAACCAAAATCAAAATATAGTACTCCCATGAACCACCAGCATGTTCACAACGCTTTAACAAACCAAAAAAATGTCGCAGTGTGTTTTTTTGGTTGTCAAAACTGAAGAAACATTCAGTAGCCAGGACCAGAAGCTAGTGGAAACAACCATTTTGTAACGACAACTTTTTTTCGAAAAAAAAAATCACCACAGCGCATATCCGCTTCTGCAACGATCGCTAACCCAGTAGAACTAATGAATGGAACAACAATAAAAACATCAAGATGACTTAACTAGCCACACAGTGTCCTGAAAAATGAAAAAAAACTTGTACCACAAAAGATCGCATCAAGAACAAACACAAAAAAGACATATTTCAGAAACAAGAAAACCAAAATAAAAAACTTAGTATTCCCATGAACCGTCAGCATACCCACAACGCATTAACACATTAACAACCCTAAAAAATCAGTCGATGTATTTTTTGGTTGTCAAAACTGAAGAAACATTCAGTAGCCGAGACCAGAAGCTAGTGGAAACTACCGATTTGTAACGACAACCTTTTCGGACAAAAAAGTACCACCGAGAAAATCCGCTTCTGCAATGATCGCTAACTTAGTAGAATTGATGAAAAAACAACAATGAACACATCAAGATGACTTAAATTGCCACACAGTGTCCTGAAAAATGAAAAAAAATTGTACCACAAAAAATCGCATCAAGAACAAACACAAAAAATGACAAACTTCAGAATCATAAAAACCAAAATCAAAATTTAGTACTCCAATGAACCACCAGCATGTTCACAACGCTTTAACAAACCAAAAAAAATGTCGCAGTGTATTTTTTTGGTTGTCAAAACTGAAGAAACATTCAGCAGCCAAGACCAGAAGCTAGTGGAAACAACCATTTTGTAACGACAACTTTTTTTCGAAAAAAAAAGATCACCACAGCGCATATCCGCTTCTGCAACGCTCGCTAACCCAGTAGAATTGAGAAATGAAACAACAATGAACACATCAAGATGACTTAACTAGCCACACAATGCCCTGGAAAATGAAAAAATTTGTACCACAAAAGATCGCATCAAGGATAAACACAAAAAATGACATTTTTCAGAAACAGAAAGACCAAAATTGAAAACTTAGTACTCCCATGAAATGTCAGCAAACCCAAATTGCACTAACACCCCAAAAAAGCAGCGCTGCCTATTTTAAAGATGTCAAAACTGAAGAAGTATTCAGTAACCAAGACCAGAAGCTAGTGGAAACTACCAATTTGTGACGACAACTTTCTTTGGACAAAAAATCACCACAGCGCAAATCCGCTTCTGCAACGATCGCTAACCCAGTGAAACTGATGGTTGGAACAACAATGAACTCATCAAGACTTCTTAACTAGCCACACACTGTCCTGGAATATGAAAAATTTGTACCACAAAAGATCGCATCAAGAACAAACACAAAAGACATATTTCAGAAACATAGAAACCAAAATCAAAAACTTAATACTTCAATGAACTGTCAGCAAACCCACAACGCATTAACAAGCCAAAAAAGTTTCCTATATATTTCAAAGATGTCAAAACTGCAGAAACATTCAGTAGCCAAGACCAGAAGCTAGTTGAAACTACCAATTTGTGACGACAACTTTCTTCGGACAAAAAATCACCACAGCGCAAATCCGCTTCTGCAGCGATCGCTAATCTAGTGGAATTGATGATTGGAACATCAATGAACTAATCAAGACTTCTTAACTAGCCCCACACTGTCCTGGAAAATGAAAAAATTTGTACCACAAAAAATCGCACCAAGGATGAACACCTAGACATATTTCAGAAACATAAATACCAAAATCCAAAACCCAGAAATCCCATGAACAGTCAGCATACCCAAAACGCAATAACAAACCAAAAAAGCAGCGCTGCCTATTTCAAAGATGTCAAAACTGAAGAAGCATTCAGTAACCAAGACCAGAAGCTAGTGGAAACTACCAATTTGTGACGACAACTTTCTTCGGACAAAAAATCACCACAGCGCAAATATGCTTCTGCAACGATCGCTAACCCAGTGAAATTGATGGTTGGAACATCAATGAACTCATCAAGACTTCTTAACTAGCCACACACTGTCCTGGAATATGAAAAAATTTGTACCAGAAAAGATCGCATCAAGAACAAACACAAAAAAAACATAATTCAGAAACACAATGACCAAAATCAAAAACTTAGTACTCCCATGAACTGTCAGCAAACCCACAACGCAATAAGAACCCAAAAATGTCGCTGTGTATTTCAAACCTGTCAAACCTGAAGAAACAATCAGCAGCCAAGACCAGAAGCTAGAAGAAACTACCAATTTATGACAACTTTTTTCGGACAAAAAATCACCACAGCGCAAATACGCTTCTGCAACGATCGCTTACCCAGTAGAATTGATGATTGGAACAACAAGGAACTCATCAAGACTTCTTAACTAGCCAGACACTGTCCTGGAACATTAAAAAAATTGTACCACAAAAGATCGCATCAAGAACAAACACAAAAAAGACATATTTCAGAAACACGAAGACCAAAATCAAAAACTTAGTACTCCCATGAACTGTCAGCAAACCCAAAACGCATTAACAACCCAAAAAATGTCGCTGTGTATTTCAAACCTGTCAAACCTGAAGAAACAATCAGCAGCCAAGACCAGAAGCTAATAGAAACTACCAATTTATGACAACTTTCTTCGGACAAAAAATCACCACAGCGCAAATCCGCTTCTGCAACGATCGCTTACCCAGTAGAATTGATGATTGGAACAACAAGGAACTCATCAAGACTTCTTAACTAGCCACACACTGTCCTGGAACATTTAAAAAATTGTACCAAAAAAAATCGCATCAAGGATGAACACAAAAAAGACATATTTCAGAAACACAAAGACCAAAATCAAAAACTTAGTACTCCCATGAACTGTCAGCAAACCCAAAACGCATTAACAAACCAAAAAAGCAGCGCTGTATATTTCAAAGATGTCAAAACTGAAGAAGCATTCAGTAATCACGACCAGAAGCTAGTGGAAACTACCAATTTGTGACGACAACTTTCTTCGGACAAAAATCACCACAGCGCAAATCCGCTGCTGCAACGATCGCTAAACCAATAGAATTGATGATTGGAACAACAAAAAACTCATCAAGGCTTCTTAACTAGCCACACACTGTCCTGGAAAATGAAAAAATTTTTACCACAAAAGATCGCATCAAGAACAAACACAAAAGACATATTTCAGAAACATAAAGAACAAAATCGAAAACTTAGTACTTCAATGAAATGTCAGCAAACCCACAACGCATTAACAAACCAAAAAAAGCAGCGCTGCGTATTTCAAAGATATCAAAACTGAAGAATCATTCAGTAGCCAAGACCAGAAGCTAGTGGAAACTACCAATTTGTGACGACAACTTTCTTCGGACAAAAAATCGCCACCGCGCAAATCCGCTTCTGCAACGATCGCTAATCCAGTAGAATTGATGATTGGAACACCAATGAACTAATCAAGAATTCTTAACTAGCCACACACTGTCCTGGAAAATGAAAAAATTTGTACCACAAAAAATCGCATCAAGGATGAACACAAAAAAAGACATATTTCAGAAACATAAATACCAAAATCTAAATACAAGAAGTCCCATGAACATTCAGCATACCACAAATGCATTACCAAACCAAAAAAGCAGCGCTGCCTATTTCCAAGATGTCAAAACTGAAGAAGCATTCAGTAACCAAGACCAGAAACTAGTGGAAACTACCAATTTGTGACGACAACTTTCTTCGGACAAAAAATCACCGCAACGAAAATCCGCTTCTGCAACGATCGCTAATCCAGTAGAATTGATGATTGGAACACCAATGAACTAATCAAGAATTCTTAACTAGCCACACACTGTCCTGGAAAATGAAAAAATTTGTACCACAAAAAATCGCATCAAGGATGAACACAAAAAAAGACATATTTCAGAAACATAAATACCAAAATCTAAATACAAGAAGTCCCATGAACATTCAGCATACCCAAAATGCATTACCAAACCAAAAAAGCAGCGCTGCCTATTTCCAAGATGTCAAAACTGAAGAAGCATTCAGTAACCAAGACCAGAAACTAGTGGAAACTACCAATTTGTGACGACAACTTTCTTCGGACAAAAAATCACCGCAACGAAAATCCGCTTCTGCAACGATCGCTAACCCAGTGAAATTGATGATTGGAACAACAATGAACTCATCAAGACTTCTTAACTAGCCACACACTGTCCTGGAATATGAAAAAATTTGTACCACAAAAGATCGCATCAAGAACAAACACAAAAAAGACATATTTCAGAAACATAAGGACCAAAATCAAAAACTTAGTACTCCCATGAAATTTCAGGAAACCCACAACGCATTAACAACCCAAAAAACTGTCGCTGTGTATTTCAAAGATGTCAAAACTGAAGAAACATTCAATAGCCAAGACCAGAAGCTAGTGGAAACTACCAATTTGTGACGACAACTTTCTTCGGACAAAAACTCACCACAGCGCAAATCCGCTTCTGCAACGATCGCTAACCAAGTAGAATTGATGATTGGAACAACAATGAACTCATCAAGACTTCTCAACTAGCCACACACTGTCCTGGAAAATGAAAAAAATTTGTACCACAAAAGATCGCATCAAGATCAAACACAGAAGACATATTTCAGGAACATAAAGACCAAAATCCAAAACCCAGAAGTCCCATGAAGCGTCAGCAAACGCACAACGCATTAATAAACCAAAAAAGCAGCGCTGTGTATTTCAAAGATGTCAAAACTGAAGAAGCATTCAGTAATCACGACCAGAAGCTAGTGGAAACTACCAATTTGTGACGACAACTTTCTTCGGACAAAAATCACCACAGCGCAAATCCGCTGCTGCAACGATCGCTAAACCAATAGAATTGATGATTGGAACAACAAAAAACTCATCAAGACTTCTTAACTAGCCACACACTGTCCTGGAAAATGAAAAAAATTGTACCACAAAAGATCGCATCAAGAACAAACACAAAAGACATATTTCAGAAACATAAAGAACAAAATCGAAAACTTAGTACTACAATGAAATGTCAGCAAACCCACAACGCATTAACAAACCAAAAAAGCAGCGCTGCGTATTTCAAAGATATCAAAACTGAAGAAACATTCAGTAGCCAAGACCAGAAGCTAGTGGAAACTACCAATTTGTGACGACAACTTTCTTCGGACAAAAAATCACCACCGCGCAAATCCGCTTCTGCAACGATCGCTAATCCAGTAGAATTGATGATTGGAACACCAATGAACTAATCAAGACTTCTTAACTAGCCACACACTGTCCTGGAAAATGAAAAAATTTGTACCACAAAAAATCGCATCAAGGATGAACATAAAAAAAGACATATTTCAGAAACATAAATACCAAAATCCAAAACCCAGAAGTCCCATGAACATTCAGCATACCCAAAATGCAATAACAAACCAAAAAAGCAGCGCTGCCGATTTCCAAGATGTCAAAACTGAAGAAGCATTCAGTAACCAAGACCAGAAGCTAGTGGAAACTACCAATTTGTGACGACAACTTTCTTCGGACAAAAATCACCGCAACGCAAATCCGCTTCTGCAACGATCGCTAACCCAGTGAAATTGATGATTGGAACAACAATGGACTCATCAAGACTTCTTAACTAGCCACACACTGTCCTGGAATATGAAAAAATTTGTACCACAAAAGATCGCATCAAGAACAAACACAAAAAAGACATATTTCAAAAACATAAGGACCAAAATCAAAAACTTAGTACTCCCATGAAATTTCAGGAAACCCACAACGCATTAACAACCCAAAAAACTGTCGCTGTGTATTTCAAAGATGTCAAAACTGAAGAAACATTCAATAGCCAAGACCAGAAGCTAGTGGAAACTACCAATTTGTGACGACAACTTTCTTCGGACAAAAACTCACCACAGCGCAAATCCGCTTCTGCAACGATCGCTAATCAAGTAGAATTGATGATTGGAACAACAATGAACTCATCAAGACTTCTTAACTAGCCACACACTGTCCTGGAAAATAAAAAAAAATTGTACCACAAAAGATCGCGTCAAGAACAAACACAGAAGACATATTTCAGGAACATAAAGACCAAAACCGAAAACTTAGTACTCCCATGAACTGTCAGGAAACTCACAACGCATTAACAACCCAAAAAACTGTCGCTGTGTGTTTCAAAGATGTCAAAACTGAAGAAACATTCAATAGCCAAGACCAGAAGCTAGTGGAAACTACCAATTTGTGACGACAAACCTCTCTTTCAAAAAATCACCACAGCGCAAATCCGCTTCTGCAACGATCGCTAACCAAGTAGAATTGATGATTGGAACAACAATGAACTCATCAAGACTTCTTAACTAGCCACACACTGTCCTGGAAAATGAAAAAAATTTGTACCACAAAAGATCGCGTCAAGAACAAACACAGAAGACATATTTCAGGAACATAAAGACCAAAACCGAAAACTTAGTACTCCCATGAACTGTCAGGAAACTCACAACGCATTAACAACCCAAAAAACTGTCGCTGTGTGTTTCAAAGATGTCAAAACTGAAGAAACATTCAATAGCCAAGACCAGAAGCTAGTGGAAACTACCAATTTGTGACGACAAACCTCTCTTTCAAAAAATCACCACAGCGCAAATCCGCTTCTGCAACGATCGCTAACCAAGTAGAATTGATGATTGGAACAACAATGAACTCATCAAGACTTCTTAACTAGCCACACACTGTCCTGGAAAATGAAAAAATTTGTACCACAAAAGATCGCGTCAAGAACAAACACAGAAGACATCTTTCAGGAACATAAAGACCAAAATCGAAAACTTAGTACTCCCATGAACTGTCAGCAAACCCACAACGCATTAACCACCCAAAAAAATGTCGCTGTGTATTTCAAAGATGTCAAAACTGAAGAACATTCAGTAGCCATGATCAGAAGCTAGAGGAAACTACCAATTTGTGACGACAACTTTATTCGGACAAGAAATCACCACAGCGCAAATCCGCTTCTGCAACGATCGCTAACCCAGTAGAATTGATGATTGGAACAACAATGAACTCATCAAGACTTCTTAACTAGCCACACACTGTCCTGGAAAATGAAAAAAATTTGTACCACAAAAGATCGCGTCAAGAAAAAACACAGAAGACATATTTCAGGAACATAAAGACCAAAACCGAAAACTTAGTACTCCCATGAACTGTCAGGAAACTCACAACGCATTAACAACCCAAAAAACTGTCGCTGTGTGTTTCAAAGATGTCAAAACTGAAGAAACATTCAATAGCCAAGACCAGAAGCTAGTGGAAACTACCAATTTGTGACGACAAACCTCTCTTTCAAAAAATCACCACAGCGCAAATCCGCTTCTGCAACGATCGCTAACCAAGTAGAATTGATGATTGGAACAACAATGAACTCATCAAGACTTCTTAACTAGCCACACACTGTCCTGGAAAATGAAAAAAATTTGTACCACAAAAGATCGCGTCAAGAACAAACACAGAAGACATCTTTCAGGAACATAAAGACCAAAATCGAAAACTTAGTACTCCCATGAACTGTCAGCAAACCCACAACGCATTAACCACCCAAAAAAATGTCGCTGTGTATTTCAAAGATGTCAAAACTGAAGAACATTCAGTAGCCATGATCAGAAGCTAGAGGAAACTACCAATTTGTGACGACAACTTTCTTCGGACAAGAAATCACCACAGCGCAAATCCGCTTCTGCAACGATCGCTAACCCAGTAGAATTGATGATTGGAACAACAATGAACTCATCAAGACTTCTTAACTAGCCACACACTGTCCTGGAAAATGAAAAAAATTTGTACCACAAAAGATCGCGTCAAGAACAAACACAGAAGACATATTTCAGGAACATAAAGACCAAAATCGAAAACTTAGTACTCCCATGAACTGTCAGCAAACCCACAACGCATTAACCACCCAAAAAATGTCGCTGTGTATTTCAAAGATGTCAAAACTGAAGAAACATTCAGTAGCCAAGAATAGAAGCTAGTGGAAACTTCCAATTTGTGACGACAACTTTCTTCGGACAAGAAATCACCACAGCGCAAATCCGCTTCTGCAACGATCGCTAACCCAGTAGAATTGATGGTTGGAACAACAATGAACTCATCAAGACTTCTTAACTAGCCACACACTGTCCTGGAAAATGAAAAAATTTGTACCACAAAAAATCACATCAAGGATGAACACAAAAAAAAGACATATTTCAGGAACATAAAGACCAAAATCGAAAACTTAGTACTCCAATGAACTTTCAGCAAACCCACAACGCATTAACCACCCAAAAAAATGTCGCTGTGTTTTTCAGAGATGTCAAAACTGAAGAATCATTCAGTAGCCAAGACCAGAAGCTAGTGGAAACTACCAATTTGTGACGACAACTTTCTTCGGACAAAACATCACCACAGCGCAAATCCGCTTCTGCAACTATCGCTAACCCAGTAGAATTGATGATTGGAACAACAATGAACTCATCCAGACTTCTTAACTAGCCACACACTGTCCTGGAAAATGAAAAAAATTTGTACCACAAAAGATCGCGTCAAGAACAAACACAGAAGACATATTTCAGGAACATAAAGACCAAAATCGAAAACCTAGTACTCCCATGAACTGTCAGCAAACCCACAACGCATTAACCACCCAAAAAATGTCGCTGTGTATTTCAAAGATGTCAAAACTGAAGAAACATTCAGTAGCCAAGAATAGAAGCTAGTGGAAACTTCCAATTTGTGACGACAACTTTCTTCGGACAAGAAATCACCACAGCGCAAATCCGCTTCTGCAACGATCGCTAACCCAGTAGAATTGATGGTTGGAACAACAATGAACTCATCAAGACTTCTTAACTAGCCACACACTGTCCTGGAAAATGAAAAAATTTGTACCACAAAAAATCACATCAAGGATGAACACAAAAAAAAGACATATTTCAGGAACATAAAGACCAAAATCGAAACTTAGTACTCCCATGAACTGTCAGCAAACCCACAACGCATTAACAACCCAAAAAATGTCGCTGTGTATTTCAAAGATGTCAAAACTGAAGAAACATTCAGTAGCCAAGACCAGAAGCTAGTGGAAACTACCAATTTGTGACGACAACTTTCTTCGGACAAAACATCACCACAGCGCAAATCCGCTTCTGCAACGATCGCTAAACCAGTAGAATTGATCATTGGAACAACAATGAACTCATCAAGACTTCTTAACTAGCCACACACTGTCCTGGAAAATGAAAAAATTTGTACCACAAAAGATCGCATCAAGAAAAAATACAGACGACATATTTCAGGAACATAAAGACCAAAATCGAAAACGTAGTACTCCCATGAACTGTTAGCAAACCCACAACGCACTAACAACCCAAAAAATGTCGCTGTGTATTTCAAAGATGTCAAAACTGAAGAAACATTCAGTAGCCAAGACCAGAAGCTAGTGGAAACTACCAATTTGTGACGACAACTTTCTTCGGACAAAAAAAATCACGACAGCGCAAATCCCCTTCTGCAACGATCGCTAAACAAGTGGAATTGATGATTGGAACAACAATGAACTCATCAAGACTTCTCAACTAGCCACACACTGTCCTGGAAAATGAAAAAAATTTGTACCACAAAAGATCGCATCAAGATCAAACACAGAAGACATATTTCAGGAACATAAAGACCAAAATTGAAAACTTAGTACTCCCATGATGTGTCAGCAAACCCACAACGCATTAATCACCCAAAAAAATGTCGCTGTGTATTTCAAAGGTGTCAAAACTGAATAAACATTCAGTAGCCAAGACCAGAAGCTAGTGGAAACTACCAATTTGTGACGACAACTTTCCTCGGACAAAAAATCACCACAGCGCAAATCCGCTTCTGCAACGATCGCTAACCAAGTAGAATTGATGATTGGAACAACAATGACATCATCAAGACTTCTTAACTAGCCACACACTGTCCTGGAAAATGCAAAAAAATTGTACCACAAAAGATCGCATCAAGATCAAACACAGAAGACATATTTCAGGAACATAAAGACCAAAATCGAAAACTTAGTACTCCAATGAACTGTCAGCAAACCCACAACGCATTAACCACCCAAAAAAATGTCGCTGTGTTTTTCAGAGATGTCAAAACTGAAGAATCATTCAGTAGCCAAGACCAGAAGCTAGTGGAAACTACCAATTTGTGACGACTACTTTCTTCGGACAAAATATCACCACAGCGCAAATCCGCTTCTGCAACGATCGCTAACCCAGTAGAATTGATGATTGGAACAACAATGAACTCATCAAGACTTCTTAACTAGCCACACACTGTCCTGGAAAATGAAAAAATTTGTACCACAAAAGATCGCATCAAGAACAAACACAGAAGACATATTTCAGGAACATAAAGACCAAAATCGAAAACTTAGTACTCCCATGAACTGTCAGCAAACCCACAACGCATTAACAACCCAAAAAATGTCGCTGTGTATTTCAAAGATGTCAAAACTGAAGAAACATTCAGTAGCCAAGACCAGAAGCTAGTGGAAACTACCAATTTGTGACGACAACTTTCTTCGGACAAAAAATCACGACAGCGCAAGTCCCCTTCTGCAACGATCGCTAAACAAGTAGAATTGATGATTGGAACAACAATGAACTCATCAAGACTTCTCAACTAGCCACACATTGTCCTGGAAAATGAAAAAAATTTGTACCACAAAAGATCGCATCAAGATCAAACACAGAAGACATATTTCAGGAACATAAAGACCAAAATCGAAAACTTAGTACTCCCATGAACTGTCAGCAAACCCACAACGCATTAACCACCCAAAAAAAAGTCGCTGTGTTTTTCAGAGATGTCAAAACTGAAGAAACATTCAGTAGCCAAGACCAGAAGCTAATGGAAACTACCAATTTGTGACGACAACTTTCTTCGGACAAAACATCACCACAGCGCAAATCCGCTTCTGCAACGATCGCTAACCCAGTAGAATTGATGATTGGAACAACAATGAACTCATCAAGACTTCTTAACTAGCCACACACTGTCCTGGAAAATGATAAAATTTGTACCACAAAAGATCGCATCAAGAACAAATACAGACGACATATTTCAGGAACATAAATACCAAAATCGAAAACTTAGTACTCCCATGAACTGTCAGCAAACCCACAACGCACTAACAGCTCAAAAAATGTCGCTGTGTATTTCAAAGATGTCAAAACTGAAGAAACATTCAGTAGCCAAGACCAGAAGCTAGTGGAAACTACCAATTTGTGACGACAACTTTCTTCGGACAAAAAATCACGACAGCGCAAATCCCCTTCTGCAACGATCGCTAAACAAGTAGAATTGATGATTGGAACAACAATGAACTCATCAAGACTTCTCAACTAGCCACACACTGTCCTGGAAAATGAAAAAATTTGTACCACAAAAGATCGCATTAAGAACAAACACAGAAGACATATTTCTGGAACATAAAGACCAAAATTGAAAACTTAGTACTCCCATGAGCTGTCAGCAAACCCACAACGCATTAACAACCCAAAAAAATGTCGCTGTGTATTTCAAAGATGTCAAAACTGAAGAAACATTCAGTAGCCAAGACCAGAAGCTAGTGGAAACTACCAATTTGTGACGACAACTTTCTTCGGACAAAAAATCACGACAGCGCAAATCCCCTTCTGCAACGATCGCTAAACAAGTAGAATTGATGATTAGAACAACAATGAACTCATCAAGACTTCTCAACTAGCCACACAGTCTTGGAAAATGAAAAAAAATTTGTACCACAAAAGATTGCATCAAGATCAAACACAGAAGACATATTTCAGGAACATAAAGACCAAAATTGAAAACTTAGTACTCCCATGAACTGTCAGCAAACCCCAAACGCATTAACCACCCAAAATATGTCGCTGTGTATTTCAAAGATGTCAAAACTGAAGGAACATTCAGTAGCCAAGACCAGAAGCTAGTGGAAACTACCAATTTGTGACGACAACTTTCTTCGGACAAAAAATCACCACAGCGCAAATCCGCTTCTGCAATGATCGCTAACCAAGTAGAATTGATGATTGGAACAACAATGAAATCATCAAGATTTTTTAACTAGCCACACACTGTCCTGGAAAATGAAAAAAATTTGTACCACAAAAGATCGCATCAAGATCAAACACAGAAGACATATTTCAGGAACATAAAGACCAAAATCGAAAACTTAGTACTCCCATGAACTGTCAGCAAACCCACATCGCATTAACCACCCAAAAAAATGTCGCCGTGTATTTCAAAGATGTCAAAACTGAAGAAACATTCAGTAGCCAAGACCAGAAGCTAGTGGAAACTACCAATTTTGTGACGACAACTTTCTTCGGACAAAAAATCACGACAGCACAAATCCCTTTCTGCAACAATCGCTAAACAAGTAGAATTGATGATTGGAACAACAATGAAATCATCAAGACTTCTCAACTAGCCACACACTGTCCTGGAAAATGAAAAAAAATTTGTACCACAAAAGATCGCATCAAGATCAAACACAGAAGAAATATTTCATTAACATAAAGACCAAAATCGAAAACTTAGTACTCCCATGAACTGTCAGCAAACCCACAACGCATTAACCACCCAAAAAAATGTCGCCGTGTATTTCAAAGATGTCAAAACTGAAGAAACATTCAGTAGCCAAGACCAGAAGCTAGTGGAAACTACCAATTTTGTGACGACAACTTTCTTCGGACAAAAAATCACGACAGCGCAAATCCCTTTCTGCAACGATCGCTAAACAAGTAGAATTGATGATTGGAACAACAATGAAATCATCAAGACTTCTCAACTAGCCACACACTGTCCTGGAAAATGAAAAAAATTTGTACCACAAAAGATCGCATCAAGATCAAACACAGAAGAAATATTTCATTAACATAAAGACCAAAATCGAAAATTTAGTACTCCCATGAACTGTCAGCAAACCCACAACGCATTAACCACCCAAAAAAATGTCGCTGTGTATTTCAAAGATGTCAAAACTGAAGAAACATTCAGTAGCCAAGACCAGAAGCTAGTGGAAACTACCAATTTGTGACGACAACTTTCTTCGGACAAAAAATCACCACAGCGCAAATCCGCTTCCGCAACGATCGCTAACCAAGTAGAAATGATGATTGGATTAACAATGAAATCATCAAGACTATTTAACTAGCCACACACTGTCCTGGAAAATGAACAAAAATTTGTACCACCAAAGATCGCATCAAGATCAAACACAGAAGACATATTTCAGGAACATAAAGACCAAAATCAGAAACTTAGTACTCCCATGAACTATCAGCAAACCCACAACGCATTAACCACCCAAAAAAATGTCGCCGTGTATTTCAAAGATGTCAAAACTGAAGAAACATTCAGTAGCCAAGACCAGAAGCTAGTGGAAACTACCAATTTGTGACGACAACTTTCTTCGGACAAAAAATCACCACAGCGCCATTGATGATTTGATCACATCTTTTAACGAGCCCTTCAACTGGTTTTAATGTTTCTCTAATAAATATGCATATATATTCCTAAATACTTAACAAAACAAATAAACTCGGGTACTAGGAGAAAGCCCTGCTTAAGACCGAACTAATGATACCATTCCCACTTGAATCCGTCATCTCTATGAGGAGTTCTCTTAAAAAACTGATGTGTACTCATCAAAAAAAATCCTGTAACAACAAAAAATGACCAAAAAAAGTGACTGAAAACGTTTAACTGTAAAACTGATATTAACATCAACAACACTGTTGTACTTTAGGCTTAACCTCAAAATTTTATCACCCTAGCTTCAATATACAATGAGATATCACATCTTTTAACGAGCCCTTCAACTGGTTTTAACGTTTCTCTAATAAATATGCATATATTTTTCCTAAATACTTAACAAAACAAACAAATTCGGGTACTAGGAGAAAGCCCTGCTTAAGACCGAACTAATGATACCCCTCCCACTTGAATCCGTCATCTCTATGAGGAGTTCTCTTAAAAAAACTGATGTGTACTCATCAAAAAAAAATCCTGTAACAACAAAAAATGACCAAAAAAGTGACTGAAAACGTTTAACTGTAAATCTGATAATAACATCATCAACACTGTTGTACTTTACGCTTAACCTCAAAGTTTTGTCATCCTAGCTTCAATATACATGGAGTTATCACATCTTTTATCGAGCCCTCCAACTGGTTTTAACGTTTCTCTAATATATATGCATATATTTTTCCTAAATACTTAACAAAACAAACAAACTCGGGTACTAGGAGAAAGCCGTGCTTAAGACCGAACTAGTGATACCCCTCTCACTTGAATCCGTCATCTCTACGAAATGTTCTTCCTTCAAAACTGATGTGTACTCATTAAAAAAAAGTCCTGTAACAACAAAAATTGACTAAAAAACCTGACTAAACCTATTTTAACCGTACTCATGATGCTAACATCAACAACACTGGTGTAATCTACGCTTAACCTCTAAGCTGTATCATCCTAGCTTCAATATACATATAGTTCAAGGCATGGTCCCATATAAGGATAGTCAACTAGCATGGAGGTCATCACAAAACAATCTCAAAGACCGGTCAAAAAAAGCAAAAACGGGTACTGGAAGACAGTATAGCCCACGACTGACTGACTGATAGCTTTTATTATCAAACAGGTCAAAATAGCACTGTTTTTATAATATGAACTACTTATAATTCTGTTTTTATGAAAAAACACTTTTGAGTCGAGAAAGCACAAAAAGCGCCTACCCTAAGTGGTTAGATGAAAAACATGTACAAAGAAACAAATGTGTAAACGTCAGTTCTTAATCGTCCAAAGGTTCATTTTGATCATATATAAACGTTAACAGGAGACAAATGTTTTTGAAAGCAAAAATTCAGATCATATTACGCTGAACATCATGGACAAGTTAAGCATAAACACTAAAGCTTTGGGTTTAACTTTTAAAAAAAGAGTTAAACCAATTTTTAAAGCTTACAGCACAATTTATTGTGCTTTAATTCTAAACAAGCTTCTGAAGTCACTCCGAGAGCTACCTTGTTTGCTCAAACTGAAAATTTGTTTAGATGTAATTGCAAAATTCAATGTGTTATTTTGCTATTTTGCATAAATTTTTTGGTTTTTGGTACGGCTTCCCCAATATGTTTCTTAGAAATTAAAACTACAATAGGTTCATCGTAATCACTCACTTACTCTGTTTTTCAACAATATAATTGAGCTTCTACATACCTTGCGTTCCTCAGTAAAAAAGAAAACTTCAAAGACACGAGGAAAAACTCAGAATTGGTATAAAAGTCTATTTTCGCAAAAGTTGCGATTAGGAGAAAACGTCTTTTTCTCTCTAAATTGTCAAAAAATGGGAGTTCTTTAGAGAGCTCTAGCCATGGTCTTTTGATTGAAACTACAATCAAATCACGGTAAAATTGACTCATAAAATTATGTGTCCTAGAAAAAAATTTGATAACAGAATAACTGGCAGCAGAAAAAATATCATTTCTCTACGGAAACTTATTGGATTTCAAAAAAATGGTATGGTTGAGCTTCTCTAGAGCTACGAATTTAATATAGTACCATTTTCAGAGCTTAAAATTCCATTTTCTTGTTATGTCCTAAAAGAAAACATTGTGACTAGGAAAAAAAATTTGGCTATTTGTTAGCCTTTTGTTCATCCCTGTGAAAAAAACTTCTTTTTTTGATTTTTTTTGGCTTTTAGTGAGTTGCAGAAAACCACATAATAATTAAAAGAATGAGAAAACTTAAAAATATTGAACGAACAAAGAGAATTCCGGGATTTTTATGATGGCTTGAGCTGTCAGTACTTGAGAGATATGTAAAAGCGAGGTTTTAAACATTAATTATATATTATTACAGCTATCGTTGTTGGTGGTAGCTGGACTAATCGGTTAGTGATTGTTGTATACTTGATCAGTATGAATAATTTGGTGATATTTACAGTGTTATATAATAATCAAACAGCAAAATTTCTTTTAGGAACAATCCACAAATACATAGTGATAACTATTTCTCTTGGATAATGTTTGATATTACACTTCAATGACATCAGGATTTTCTAAGATTATGACACAACTACTCTAAAAAAAGTTTTACGGTTTTTGATTTTTCACTGGTCGAACAAACCACTGATCAGTTAGTCTAAGACAATGTCGATGAAAATGACATGCCTGCTTCCGTTTTTCGACAATCTTCTCTGTCTCTGGATGTTAGAATAACTGCTATCAACCCTTGAGTGGTTTTTTTTTCTTCTTTTTCTTCAGTAGTCGCGTCCTTTGGGGCTATCCTGAATTGGCCCAATCTTCGTCGTTCGTGATGATGGCTGTTAGAAGACGTCAGCTCTATGCAAAACTCCTCAAAATTGCCAGGATTTAATGAATTAGAATATCCGTACTCCTGTTTTTGTCTTCTTCCGCATAAAATTGTATCGCTTTGATGGCAATCCCACACTCCTGTTACCAAATGATGACTTTGAGGTCAGGACTTGAGATATATGTAAAAGCGAGGTTTTAAACATTAATTATATATTATTACTATAGACATATTTCTGGAACATAAAGACCAAAATCGAAAACTTAGTACTCCCATGAACTGTCAGCAAACCCAAAACGCATTAACCACCCAAAAAAATGTCGCTGTGTATTTCAAAGATGTCAAAACTGAAGAAACATTCAGTAGCCAAGACCAGAAGCTAGTGGAAACTACCAGTTTGTGACGACAACTTTCTTCGGACAAAAAATCACGACAGCGCAAATCCCCTTCTGCAACGATCGCTAAACAAGTAGAATTGATGATTGGAACAACAATGAACTCATCAAGACTTCTCAACTAGCCACACACTGTCCTGGAAAATGAAAAAAATTTGTACCACAAAAGATCGCATCAAGATCAAACACAGAAGACATATTTCAGGAACATAAAGACCAAAATCGAAAACTTAGTACTCCCATGAACTGTCAGCAAACCCACATCGCATTAACCACCCAAAAAAATGTCGCTGTGTATTTCAAAGATGTCAAAACTGAAGAAACATTCAGTAGCCAAGACCAGAAGCTAGTGGAAACTACCAATTTAAGACGACAACTTTCTTCGGACAAAAAATCACCACAGCGCAAATCCGCTTCTGCAACGATCGCTAACCAAGTAGAATTGATGATTGGAACAACAATGAAATCATCAAGACTTCTTAACTAGCCACACACTGTCCTGGAAAATGAAAAAAAATTGTACCACAAAAGATCGCATCAAGATCAAACACAGAAGACATATTTCAGGAACATAAAGGCCAAAATCGAAAACTTAGTACGCCCATGAACTATCAACAAACCCACAACGCATTAACCACCCAAAAAAATGTCGCCGTGTATGTCAAAGATGTCAAAACTGAAGAAACACTCAGTAGCCAAGACCAGAAGCTAGTGGAAACTACCAATTTGTGACGACAACTTTCTTCGGACAAAAAATCACCACAGCGCAAATCCGCTTCTGCAACGATCGCTAACCCAGTAGAATTGATGATTGGAACAACAATGAACTCATCAAGACTTCTTAACTAGCCACACACTGTCCTGGAAAAAGAAAAAATTTGTACCACAAAAGATCGCATCAAGAACAAACACAGAAGACATATTTCAGGAACATAAAGACCAAAATTGAAAATTTAGTACTCCCATGAACTGTCAGCAAACCCAAAACGCTTTAACAACCCAAAAAAAATGTCGCCGTGTATTTCAAAGATGTCAAAACTGAAGAAACATTCAGTAAACAAGACCAGAAGCTAGTGGAAACTACCAATTTGTGACGACAACTTTCTTCGGACAAAAAATCACGATAGCGCAAATCCCCTTCTGCAACGATCGCTAAACAAGTAGAATTGATGATTGGAACAACAATGAACTGATCAAGACTTCTCAACTAGCCACACACTGTCCTGGAAAATGAAAAAAATTTGTACCACAAAAGATCGCATCAAGAACAAACACAGAAGACATATTTCAGGAACATAAAGACCAAAATTGAAAATTTAGTACTCCCATGAACTGTCAGCAAACCCAAAACGCTTTAACAACCCAAAAAAAATGTCGCTGTGTATTTCAAAGATGTCAAAACTGAAGAAACATTCAGTAGCCAAGACCAGAAGCTAGTGGAAACTACCAATTTGTGACGACAACTTCCTTCGGACAAAAAATCACGACAGCGCAAATCCCCTTCTGCATCGATCGCTAAACAAGTAGAATTGATGATTGGAACAACAATGAACTGATCAAGACTTCTTAACTAGCCACACACTGTCCTGGAAAAAGAAAAAATTTGTACCACAAAAGATCGCATCAAGAACAAACACAGAAGACATATTTCAGGAACATAAAGACCAAAATTGAAAACTTAGTACTCCCATGAGCTGTCAGCAAACCCAAAACGCTTTAACAACCCAAAAAAATGTCGCCGTGTATTTCAAAGATGTCAAAACTGAAGAAACATTCAGTAGCCAAGACCAGAAGCTAGTGGAAACTACCAATTTGTGACGACAACTTTCTTCGGACAAAAAATCACGATAGCGCAAATCCCCTTCTGCAACGATCGCTAAACAAGTAGAATTGATGATTGGAACAACAATGAACTGATCAAGACTTCTCAACTAGCCACACACTGTCCTGGAAAATGAAAAAAATTTGTACCACAAAAGATCGCATCAAGATCAAACACAGAAGACATATTTCAGGAACATAAAGACCAAAATCGAAAACTTAGTACTCCCATGAACTGTCAGCAAACCCACAACGCATTAACCACCCAAAAAAATGTCGCTGTGTATTTCAAAGATGTCAAAACTGAAGAAACATTCAGTAGCCAAGACCAGAAGCTAGTGGAAACTACCAATTTGTGACGACAACTTTCTTCGGACAAAAAATCACGACAGCGCAAATCCCCTTCTGCATCGATCGCTAAACAAGTAGAATTGATGATTGGAACAACAATGAACTGATCAAGACTTCTAAACTAGCCACACACTGTCCTGGAAAATGAAAAAAATTTGTACCACAAAAGATCGCATCAAGATCAAACACAGAAGACATATTTCAGGAACATAAAGACCAAAATCGAAAACTTAGTACTCCCATGAACTGTCAGCAAACCCACAACGCATTAATCACCCAAAAAATGTCGCTGTGTATTTCAAAGATGTCAAAACTGAAGAAACATTCAGTAGCCAAGACCAGAAGCTAGTGGAAACTACCAATTTGTGACGACAACTTTCTTCGGACAAAAAATCACGACAGCGCAAATCCCCTTCTGCAACGATCGCTAAACAAGTAGAATTGATGATTGGAACAACAATGAACTGATCAAGACTTCTCAACTAGCCACACACTGTCCTGGAAAATGAAAAAAATTTGTACCACAAAAGATCGCATCAAGATCAAACACAGAAGACATATTTCAGGAACATAAAGCCCAAAATCGAAAACTTAGTACGCCCATGAACTATCAACAAACCCACAACGCATTAACCACCCAAAAAAATGTCGCCGTGTATTTCAAAGATGTCAAAACTGAAGAAACATTCAGTAGCCAAGACCAGAAGCTAGTGGAAACTACCAATTTGTGACGACAACTTTCTTCGGACAAAAAATCACCACAGCGCAAATCCGCTTCTGCAACGATCGCTAACCCAGTAGAATTGATGATTGGAACAACAATGAACTCATCAAGACTTCTTAACTAGCCACACACTGTCCTGGAAAAAGAAAAAATTTGTACCACAAAAGATCGCATCAAGAACAAACACAGAAGACATATTTAAGGAACATAAAGACCAAAATTGAAAACTTAGTACTCCCATGAACTGTCAGCAAACCCAAAACGCTTTAACAACTCAAAAAAAATGTCGCCGTGTATTTCAAAGATGTCAAAACTGAAGAAACATTCAGTAGCCAAGACCAGAAGCTAGTGGAAACTACCAATTTGTGACGACAACTTTCTTCGGACAAAAAATCACGACAGCGCAAATCCCCTTCTGCAACGATCGCTAAACAAATAGAATTGATGATTGGAACAACAATGAACTGATCAAGACTTCTCAACTAGCCACACACTGTCCTGGAAAATGAAAAAAATTTGTACCACAAAAGATCGCATCAAGATCAAACACAGAAGACATATTTCAGGAACATAAAGACCAAAATCGAAAACTTAGTACTCCCATGAACTGTCAGCAAACCCACAACGCATTAACCACCCAAAAAAATGTCGCTGTGTATTTCAAAGATGTCAAAACTGAAGAAACATTCAGTAGCCAAGACCAGAAGCTAGTGGAAACTACCAATTTGTGACGACAACTTTCTTCGGACAAAAAATCACGACAGCGCAAATCGACTTCTGCATCGATCGCTAAACAAGTAGAATTGATGATTGGAACAACAATGAACTGATCAAGACTTCTCAACTAGCCACACACTGTCCTGGAAAATGAAAAAAATTTGTACCACAAAAGATCGCATCAAGATCAAACACAGAAGACATATTTCAGGAACATAAAGACCAAAATCGAAAACTTAGTACTCCCATGAACTATCAGCAAACCCACAACGCATTAACCACCCAAAAAAATGTCGCCGTGTAATTCAAAGATGTCAAAACTGAAGAAACATTCAGTAGCCAAGACCAGAAGCTAGTGGAAACTACCAATTTGTGACGACAACTTTCTTCGGACAAAAAATCACCACAGCGCAAATCCCCTTCTGCAACGATCGCTAAACAAGTAGAATTGATGATTGGAACAACAATGAACTGATCAAGACTTCTCAACTAGCCACACACTGTCCTGGAAAATGAAAAAAATTTGTACCACAAAAGATCGCATCAAGATCAAACACAGAAGACATATTTCAGGAACATAAAGACCAAAATCGAAAACTTAGTACTCCCATGAACTGTCAGCAAACCCACAACGCATTAATCACCCAAAAAATGTCGCTGTGTATTTCAAAGATGTCAAAACTGAAGAAACATTCAGTAGCCAAGACCAGAAGCTAGTGGAAACTACCAATTTGTGACGACAACTTTCTTCGGACAAAAAATCACGACAGCGCAAATCCCCTTCTGCAACGATCGCTAAACAAGTAGAATTGATGATTGGAACAACAATGAACTGATCAAGACTTCTCAACTAGCCACACACTGTCCTGGAAAATGAAAAAAATTTGTACCACAAAAGATCGCATCAAGATCAAACACAGAAGACATATTTCAGGAACATAAAGCCCAAAATCGAAAACTTAGTACGCACATGAACTATCAACAAACCCACAACGCATTAACCACCCAAAAAAATGTCGCCGTGTATTTCAAAGATGTCAAAACTGAAGAAACATTCAGTAGCCAAGACCAGAAGCTAGTGGAAACTACCAATTTGTGACGACAACTTTCTTCGGACAAAAAATCACCACAGCGCAAATCCGCTTCTGCAACGATCGCTAACCCAGTAGAATTGATGATTGGAACAACAATGAACTCATCAAGACTTCTTAACTAGCCACACACTGTCCTGGAAAAAGAAAAAATTTGGACCACAAAAGATCGCATCAAGAACAAACACAGAAGACATATTTCAGGAACATAAAGACCAAAATTGAAAACTTAGTACTCCCATGAACTGTCAGCAAACCCAAAACGCTTTAACAACTCAAAAAAAATGTCGCCGTGTATTTCAAAGATGTCAAAACTGAAGAAACATTCAGTAGCCAAGACCAGAAGCTAGTGGAAACTACCAATTTGTGACGACAACTTTCTTCGGACAAAAAATCACGACAGCGCAAATCCCCTTCTGCAACGATCGCTAAACAAGTAGAATTGATGATTGGAACAACAATGAACTGATCAAGACTTCTCAACTAGCCACACACTGTCCTGGAAAATGAAAAAAATTTGTACCACAAAAGATCGCATCAAGATCAAACACATAAGACATATTTCAGGAACATAAAGACCAAAATCGAAAACTTAGTACTCCCATGAACTATCAGCAAACCCACAACGCATTAACCACCCAAAAAAATGTCGCCGTGTAATTCAAAGATGTCAAAACTGAAGAAATATTCAGTAGCCAAGACCAGAAGCTAGTGGAAACTACCAATTTGTGACGACAACTTTCTTCGGACAAAAAATCACCACAGCGCAAATCCGCTTCTGCAACGATCGCTAACCCAGTAGAATTGATGATTGGAACAACAAAGAACTCATCAAGACTTCTTAACTAGCCACACACTGTCCTGGAAAATGAAAAAATTTGTACCACAAAAGATCGCATCAAGAACAAACACAGAAGACATATTTCAGGAACATAAAGACCAAAATCGAAACTTAGTACTCCCATGAACTGTCAGCAAACCCACAACGCATTAACAACCCTAAAAATGTCGCTGTGTATTTCAAAGATGTCAAAACTGAAGAAACATTCAGTAGCCAAGACCAGAAGCTAGTGGAAACTACCAATTTGTGACGACAACTTTCTTCGGACAAAAAATCACCACAGCGCAAATCCGCTTCTGCAACGATCGCTAACCCAGTAGAATTGATGATTGGAACAACAATGAACTCATCAAGACTTCTTAACTAGCCACACACTGTCCTGGAAAAAGAAAAAATTTGGACCACAAAAGATCGCATCAAGAACAAACACAGAAGACATATTTCAGGAACATAAAGACCAAAATTGAAAACTTAGTACTCCCATGAACTGTCAGCAAACCCAAAACGCTTTAACAACTCAAAAAAAATGTCGCCGTGTATTTCAAAGATGTCAAAACTGAAGAAACATTCAGTAGCCAAGACCAGAAGCTAAAGGAAACTACCAATTTGTGACGACAACTTTCTTCGGACAAAAAATCACGACAGCGCAAATCCCCTTC
Organism: Symsagittifera roscoffensis; assembly: GCF_963678635.1. Taxonomy (NCBI): domain Eukaryota; kingdom Metazoa; phylum Xenacoelomorpha; order Acoela; family Convolutidae; genus Symsagittifera; species Symsagittifera roscoffensis. The sequence continues at coordinate 36,341,264 of NC_087070.1, forward strand.
TGCAACGATCGCTAAACAAGTAGAATTGATGATTGGAACAACAATGAACTGATCAAGACTTCTCAACTAGCCACACACTGTCCTGGAAAATGAAAAAAATTTGTACCACAAAAGATCGCATCAAGATCAAACACATAAGACATATTTCAGGAACATAAAGACCAAAATCGAAAACTTAGTACTCCCATGAATTATCAGCAAACCCACAACGCATTAACCACCCAAAAAAATGTCGCCGTGTAATTCAAAGATGTCAAAACTGAAGAAATATTCAGTAGCCAAGACCAGAAGCTAGTGGAAACTACCAATTTGTGACGACAACTTTCTTCGGACAAAAAATCACCACAGCGCAAATCCGCTTCTGCAACGATCGCTAACCCAGTAGAATTGATGATTGGAACAACAATGAACTCATCAAGACTTCTTAACTAGCCACACACTGTCCTGGAAAAAGAAAAAATTTGTACCACAAAAGATCGCATCAAGAACAAACACAGAAGACATATTTCAGGAACATAAAGACCAAAAATGAAAACTTAGTACTCCCTTGAACTGTCAGCAAACCCAAAACGCTTTAACAACCCAAAAAAAATGTCGCCGTGTATTTCAGAGATGTCAAAACTGAAGAAACATTCAGTAGCCAAGACCAGAAGCTAGTGGAAACTACCAATTTGTGACGACAACTTTCTTCGGACAAAAAATCACGACAGCGCAAATCCCCTTCTGCAACGATCGCTAACCCAGTAGAATTGATGATTGGATCACATCTTTTAACGAGCCCTTCAACTGGTTTTAAAGTTTCTCTAATAAATATGCATATATTTTTCCTAAATAATTAACAAAACAAACAAACTCGGATACTAGGAGAAAGCCCTGCTTAAGACCGAACTAATGATACCATTCCCACTTGAATCCGTCATCTCTATGAGGAGTTCTCTTAAAAAAACGGATGTGTACTCATCAAAAAAAAATCCTGTAACAACAAAAAATGACCAAAAAAGTGACTGAAAACGTTTAACTGTAAATCTGATAATAACATCATCAACACTGTTGTACTTTACGCTTAGCCTCGAAATTTTGTCATCCTAGCTTCAATATACAATGAGTTATCACATCTTTTATCGAGCCCTCCAACTGGTTTTAACGTTTCTCTAATAAATATGCATATATTTTTCCTAAATACTTAACAAAACAAACAAACTCGGGTACTAGGAGAAAGCCCTGCTTAAGACCGAACTAATGATACCCCTCCCACTTGAATTCGTCATCTCTACGAAATGTTCTTCCTTCAAAACTGATGTGTACTCATTAAAAAAAGTCCTATAACAACAAAAATTGACTAAAAAACCTGACTAAACCTATTTTAACCGTACTCATGATGCTAACATCATGAACACTGGTGTAATCTACGCTTAACCTCTAAGTTGTATCATCCTAGCTTCAATATACATATAGTTCAAGGCATGGTCCCAGATAAGGATAGTCAACTAGCATGGAGGTCATCACAAAACAATCTCAAAGACCGGTCAAAAAAAGCAAAAACGGGTACTGGAAGACAGTATAGCCCACGACTGACTGACTGATAGCTTTTATTATCAAACAGGTCAAAATTGCACTGTTTTTATAATATGAACTACTTATAATTCTGTTTTTATGAAAAAACACTTTTGAGTCGAGTAAGCACAAAAAGCGCCTACCCTAAGTGGTTAGATGAAAAACATGTACAAAGAAACAAATGTGTAAACGTCAGTTTTTAATCGTCCAAAGGTTCATTTTGATCATATATAAACGGTTACAGGAGACAAATGTTTTTGAAAGCAAAAATTCAGATCATATTACGCTGAACATCATGGACAAGTTAAGCATAAACACTAAAGCTTTGGGTTTAACTTTTAAAAAAAGAGTTAAACCAATTTTTAAAGCTTACAGCACAATTTATTGTGCTTTAATTCTAAACAAGCTTCTGAAGTCACTCCGAGAGCTACCTTGTTTGCTCAAACTGAAAATTTGTTTAGATGTAATTGCAAAATTCAATGTGTTATTTTGCTATTTTGCATAAATTTTTTGGTTTTGGTACGGCTTCCCCAATATGTTTCTTAGAAATTAAAACTACAATAGGTTCATCGTAATCACTCACTTACTCTGTTTTTCAACAATATAATTGAGCTTCTACATACCTTGCGTTCCTCAGTAAAAAAGAAAACTTCAAAGACACGAGGAAAAACTCAGAATTGGTATAAAAGTCTATTTTCGCAAAAGTTGCGATTAGGAGAAAACATCTTTTTCTCTCTAAATTGTCAAAAAATGGGAGTTCTTTAGAGAGCTCTAGCCATGGTCTTTTGATTGAAACTACAATCAAATCACGGTAAAATTGACACATAAAATTATGTGTCCTAGAAAAAAATTTGATAACAGAATAACTGGCAGCAGAAAAAAGATCATTTCTCTACGGAAACTTATTGGATTTCAAAAAAATGGTATGGTTGAGCTTCTCTTGAGCTACGAATTTAATATAGTACCATTTTCAGAGCTTAAAATTCCATTTTCTTGTTATGTCCTAAAAGAAAACATTGTGACGAGAAAAAAAAATTTGGCTATTTGTTAGCCTTTTGTTCATCCCTGTAAAAAAACTTCTTTTTTTGATTTTTTTTTAATCTTTTAGTGAGTTGCAGAAAACAACATAATAATGAAAAGAATGAGAAAACTTAAAAATATTGAACAAACAAAGAGAATTCCGGGATTTTTATGATGACTTGAGCTGTCAGGACTTGAGAGATATGTAAAAGCGAGGTTTTAAGCATTAATTATATATTATTACAGCTATCGTTGTTGGTGGTAGCTGGACTAATCGGTTAGTGATTGTTGTATACTTGATCAGTATGAATAATTTGGTGATATTTACAGTGTTATATAATAATCAAACAGCAAAATTTCTTTTAGGAACAATCCACATATACATAGTGATAACTATTTCTCTTGGATAATGTTTGATATTACACTTCAAGACATCAGAATTTTCTAAGATTATGACACAACTATTCTTCAAAAAAAGTTTCACGGTTTTTGATTTTTCACTGGTGGAACAAACCACTGATCAGTTAGTCTAAGACAATGTCGATGAAAATGACAAGGCTGCTTCCGTTTTTCGACAATCTTCTCTGTCTCTGGATGTTAGAATAACAGCTATCAACCCTTGAGTGGGTTTTTTTCTTCTTTTTCTTCAGTAGTCGCCTCCTTTGGGGCTATCCTGAATTGGCCCAATCTTCGTCGTTGGTGATGATGGCTATTAGAAGACGTCAGCTCCATGCAAAACTCCTCAAAATTGCCAGGATTTAATGAATTAGAATATCCGTACTCCTGTTTTTGTCTTCTTCCGCATGAATTCGTATCGCTTTGATGGCAATCCCACACTCCTGTTACCAAATGATGACTTAGAGGTCAGGACTTGAGATATATGTAAAAGCGAGGTTTTAAGCATTAATTATATATTATTACAGCTATCGTTGTTGGTGGTAGCTGGACTAATTGGTTAGTGATTGTTATATACTTGATCAGTATGAACAATTTGGTGATTTTTACAGTATTATATAATAATCAAACAGCAAAATTTCCGTTAAAAACAATCCACAATTAAAAAGTGATTTCTCCTGGACTATTTCTCCTGGATAATGTTTGATATTACAGTGACATCATGATATTCTAAGATCATGACAATTATCTCATTTCAAAGTAAAAAAAACTTTTGAAACCGTTATTTAGCCTAAATTCTAAAAACAAAAAATGAGATAAATTATGAGTATCGCTTGATAAATGGATGGACAAACCTGTTTTGTTTTCCCAAAGACGAATATTGCGTCAGTTATTCAGAGTTGATCCAAAGAGAATTGTTGTGGCTAGAAGTTTGGTTTTTTTAAATTTTTTTTCCATTCTGTTTTCCAGAAATTGTGAAATTATTCTTAAGAAACCCTAATCCTAACCTAACCCTAACCCCAACATACCCCGAGTCATTTTTGGAGAAGAAGAACTGTGTGGCTCCAATCTTCGAGATCTCAGTTTTACTTGTCTTTTTGTGACGATTAACAATTTGTGATGATTAAAATTGAGCAAAAACCTGGTTTGAAAATCTCGTTTTTGATGAGCAAGGTGTTTTAAATTGAACAAAAGCACCCTTAATTACTTTAAGTTTGATTAAAAACAAGTTTTAACTTTATTCTGAACATCTTGCCTTATATGAAAAAATGGTTATAATACAATTTTCATATATACAAACTGTATGATAACTATTTTTTTAGCTTCAAATTAAGTTTTCGTTTTTGATGAGCAATGTCCTTTAAATTGAGCAAAAGCACTCTTAAATAATTTAAAGTTGTTTATAAACATTTTTGAACAATTTCTGAAAATCTTGCCTTTCATGAAAAAATGGTTATCATACAATTTTCATATATGGAAATTGTATGATAACCATTTTTTTTTTCAAAAAAAAAACGTAGTTATTTTTCATCACCAGACTGTTGTATTTGGTTCAAATAGCCGGAGAAACTAGACTGAATCTTTTTTCAATGGTTTTTTGAAATTGTATGAAAATTGTATGATTAGCATTTTTCCGTACATTTGATGCAGGCAATTGTATGATAAGCTTTTTCGGTGTGAGGAAATTTAAAATAAGCATTTCGGTTTAGGGATGTCAACCCGGGGTCACATTACGTTTCCAGGCCTTTTTGTTGGTTTTAATCGGTTTTCTTTATAAGACCGCTCAAAAACCGCTCTGAAACCGCTCAAATCTTGCTTGAAAAACCGTTCAAAAATCACCGCAAGAAATGAGCGGTTTTTGAACGG